>NC_064602.1:83057108-83401275 GCF_943734735.2 Anopheles gambiae
GGGCATTTCCGGTGCGCGCAACCAAGCGCAACCCGGGAACGAACATAACCGCGAGAACGGGCCTACTCGAAAATCCCCCTCCCCCCCCTGCTTTGTTTTTCTTCCCCAAAATCCCCAAGAGCTTTGTAGGTTTCGGTGTTTGTTCAGTGCGCAGGTCCACCCGAAACAGGGTTGCCCTAGGGTGGGACTGCTGGCATAGTGAGCAAAGCGTGCTGTTTTTTTGTTTTGTTTAACGCTCAACCGTGAGTTCCTTCTCGTCGGGGGGAACACCGATGGAAACTGGAACGGTTCCCCCGGTTCTATGTGTTGGATGTGTTAGGGGAAAATAAGCAGTTACACATTGACCGAGGCTTCGTGTGATAACAGCGGGAACAACATGGAACGTGGTGAGCAGGGAACAGGCCCGACCATGCTTGCATGTGTGTGAGTGAGAGCAAGAGACCAGTTCAGTTAAGTGTCACGAGGCAAGAGGCTTTGAACTTGAGAGAGGCCATCAAACTATCGAAAGAGATAAAGCGTGAAAGAGAGCTAACATGCTTGCAGCCTGTGAGATAGAAACATTCGTGATGAGTAAGGTAGCACGAAAGGGAGAAGAGGGAAAACGAGCTCCACAGCTGCTACCACCACACCAGTGCTCCATCACCACAAGCAGCACATATACAACGGCAAATTGCAGGAATGAACTTGAGAATGAATTTTTAACGCAGGCAAGTCAATTCGCCAATGAATCTTGCCGAAAAGGTCGGTACGAGAAAGGGTTCGGGCGCTCGAACCGGTTCATGGAATGGTTTCTTAGAAAGATTATGCTACGATCGGTAAGATTCAAGTGTGTGGGGGGGGGGGGGGGGGCGAATCGGGCAATTGACAATGACACTGGTGCAGCAGAGAGATGAACTAAGGGAATGCATTTTTTTATTGTTCTATTTGCATGATAATTTCAAATTTCTTTGACTTTGAACAATGTCAGCTTTAGCGTTCGTATTTTACATATCAAAATTGGATTATGTTTGTAAAGTACTGCATTAAAACTTAAAATTGAAGTTTTTTTTTCAGTTTTTCTGTACATACAAAACTAAAATTTTATGATAGTTATGGTTGTTATTGCTTGACAACATGATTTTATTATCATCATAAAACACATAGAAAATGTTGGTACTTATCAACTACTATTTGCAATGGAGCAGCCTGGTTATTCACGGTATCGGAAATGGAGACGCATGGTACTTCATCTGGACTGTGAAACAGCTTTTTAGTAATTTTGTGTATCGTGAAATAAGCTCATATTCTAACGTTGAGATACAGAAATTGAGCTCTTTGGTTTGATTGAGATATTCATTTCATTACAAGGGTAGCAGTAGCAACCAAAAACGGGGAAAAATCTTTCAAAATGCTTTCCACCTTACTAGTTAGCTCAAGCTGAAGGCAACTATGAGGCTAGTGAAAACTTATCCCGCAAGCAGATGGGGAAAAAAAGGATGATAAAATCCACCCCAAGACACTCCATTTTGACTTATCCCCAGGGTGCCTTTATAGTAAGCAGCGAAGCTAAAAGGCGAGCAAAATAATGAACTGGCAGCTGGTACCCGGCGCGCACTAACGATCACGATTGAGGCCAAGCAAAACGTGGTAGACCAAAAAAAAAAAAACACAAAAAAAGATACTCCCATAGTTGTACCAAAATGGAACTAGCTGTTACTAGCAGTCTCTGCAGCAACAACAACAAAAAAGAGCAAAAGATGGCCTACAGAATTAAGGGGGATAACGCAGCCGGACGTCGACGGGTAAGTAAGTGACCTACTAAAAAAAGGACCTACGCCTTACCTTGCAAACGGAAAACCAAATGGAAAAGCACAAAATGTTGCAGACGAAAGAAACATTCAGCAAAGATAGCTCGTTAGAGCGCCGTAATTAATTTCCCGAAAGCAACTAACGGCAGCGAAGAACGGTTACGGCTCAGGTGAGCAATCAAATGGCACCGCCGTGCGATTGTCGTAAAGGTTGGAATAAAATGCTTTGCAAATGGCTCGGCTACGCTGGCAACGAAACAAATTTAAAGCGATGATCGAGAGATTCTGGCACTGTGGGGGCTGGGGCAGACAAAGCTCACACACACACACTGCTGAAACTTTTTGCTTCAATGGTTTTGCTTTAAAACGCTTTAACTCGCTCGTGAGCGTGCTGGACGGCAGTTTTTTTAAAGCATCTACCATACAATTAGTTAGCAAAGTTTACAATCAGCATGAACGCGTTGTTTTACTGTAAATTATTCAGCTTTATGCGACACCGAGAGTGGCGGAAGTAGCGCTCATGTACAAAGTGTTGATTTACACTGTGCGGTTCATTAAAATGGTAATGAAACAGTGAAAAACGAGGCATTATTTTCTGACGGCGATTGTTTTAAAGCATGCTTACACTGGTCAACGGATGTGCAGGTGAATGATCCCTGGGTGACCTTAAACAACACACTTGAATGTCCAGTAGCATTTTTAATTACAATCATGTAACGAATACCACATTTTAAAATCGAAAATCCCCACGGCCTTACGATGGTCTGGTGTTACTGGGATTAAAAAGACCACCATTTAAGCTTGGACTGGATTTAAAATAATCAAGTCTTCTGGGCCCAAGCACTGTCACTAAGTTAAACGCTTTTGCTTTCATAGGGGAAAAAAACAACAACTGATCCTTCCCTGTCAATCAAGTTTTTTATATTCCATGCATGAGGCGTTGGCATGGTCGCGCATAAAACGGAAACTCTCTCGTTATTTGGCATCATCTAGTGTGTGTGCAAAAGATTACTGCATTTTTGTGACCCTCTGTATGTGGGTGGCGGATCGAAAATGACGTTGACAGTCGGCATAAAGCTGCCGTAAAATTTTGTACGGCTTGGCATCAAGAATTATGATCCCGTTTTGAGTTGGCAGAAAACTATTCCCATTACCGTAGGGCAAGTGTTTCCGTGGCTGTGGTTTACCCTATTTTGCGCACGGTCACATGCGCCGTAAAATGACATTCTAGCCGGCTGCTTAACTCACCGCACACCACACCGTCAAACGCCTGACTGGGCAATTATGCAGATAATGAAAATACTTTCCGGGATTGTCCAATTGTCGGGCTGTCGCTCGCCTGTACAAACGGAACAGCGAGGTTTGGAGCTTTTTTTTTGTGGCGCTTTACTACCACTCCCTCGACAGAAGGTTTGTTCATGATAGCAGTCAGTTGGTAGGTAATAGTTTTGAGGAGCTGTACCCATCTCCGTTGATGTTCGCCATCCTCCTGGGGAATGTAATTGCGAGTAGTTACGTTGTTATTCGCCCGGCAACGTGCAGTTGTAAGCCGTGCGAGATGTGTAATGAATCAACGTGATGTGAAGAGATGACATGTTTAATATCTTTGATATTAGCTGTCCGAAAACCCCCAAATGTATGCAATTTGAATAACAGAAGCAATTTTTTAAAACTTGTATGTTATAATGCGATGTAAACTTGCTGATTGTGAATAAAAAATAGTTCCTTATTTGTCTCTTATTCCCAAAAGGTTAATGTTTTGTTCAAATATTTGCCTAGAGTTCAATTAGATACTCACCAAAACTGTTTGCAATGGGTTTATTTGTTTCATTATTGGTGTTTCTTATCTTACCTGAAAAAAGATGAAATAAAAAAAGTGTTAGTTGAATGTGAAAAAAAAAGTGAACAAGTAATGCAGAATGCGATTTCAATGCACTCAAAGTAAAACTATCGAAAGCCACTGGAAATCAGTATTTGTGACAAATATGCCAATCATTCGATGGAACAAGTGAATCAGGGGAAACCGAGCTTGTTTATGCTCAGTTTCACTCAACCGAACCACTCACTGCTGCTTTTGACACTTCGATTACTACAGTGTCAAACGCCATATGCCGTTCGGTTTCAAGCACCGCTGTGCACAGAACATTCATTGTTTGATTCGTACGCAACCTTTCCGGCGCGACTGAACGCTATTCCGGCCAGTGTCGAGTGATGAGGAGCGAAAGAACAAATCAAGGGCGAAAGAAAAATAATCCACCACCCACAATTCCTGTTTTCGCGCGTTCCATTAGCTGGGGTCGGAGGGGACGTTTTTTAATCGATATTTTTGAAAGGGTGAAAGATGGATTTTGTGCAATTCGAGAAGAGCAAACAAGGTACAACAAAAAAAAAAAAAAACCATTTTAACCATCACCTAAAGGTCATCCAGTATCTATACCGTCGTGTTATACGAAAACGAGCATAAAAAAGTGAATAATTGAATTACTGAACGGTTAAATGGGCAAGCTAATGAATGCGGTGTTGGTAAGCTGCACAACGAAGAAAAACAAGGGAGAGAATGAGAGAGAGAGAGAGAGAGAGAGAGAGTGAGAGATAGAGATAGAGAGAGAGAGAGAGAGAGAGAGAAAGAGAGAGAGAGGATGAGGTTTGATCGAATGAACGAAAGTAAACATGTAGGGTGAAAAATAAACGCACCCGACCGAACAATTATAGTTTAGATTGAATTTTCCTCCCGGTTACGTTTACTGGGAGTGTTATAAAAAGTGGGCTACAGAACGGAAATTACTGGAAACCTGGGTGGGACCCGCTGGGAGGGGTTGGAAAATAATTCAATTGACCTTTATTGAAAGGCACGCGAGGCTGGACAGAGATAAATGGATGGTACTTATTTGTCTGCTCAGTAGCAAAATAGGGATAACAAATTAAAAATGATTTTCTCATGCAAACTGCTTCAATTAGGTGACCGTTGTTATAGTACAAATAATTTTCAAATCGTTTAATAACCGCACTCTCTAAAGTGTTTATCCAGCTTCACATGAAAGTGATTTTCATTGCCATTATTTACACCATGGAGCTGTCACAGTCACAAACGAGCATCAATAAACAACGCTTCATCGCACCAATTTGGATGTGTAATGGCCAGAGGTTTCGGCCTCATTAAATTCATATCTTTCTGCTCCCGCTTGTTGATCAAATGCTGATAACCCAAAATTGACCTGTTATTGACAGTTCATTTGGCCGTGCATTGATGGCGATTCAATTCGACTAACGAATGAGGAAAAATCGCTACGATGGGGATGCACAATTAATCGCTCGATGCAAAACCAAAGGCCACCCCGAGCAGGTGTAACATTTAACATTACAAATGCCACACCAAATATTAATCAACTGTAATGCTCCATCCATGCCGAGCATCGAACGGCCGCGTGTTTGTGCGAGTGGCATAATAAAATGTTTATTTTACTGCTCATTTCTGATGAGCCAGCTTATTCAGCGCAAAACTTAATCACATCTACGGGCTACAAAGACGGAACCCCACCCGGCCACGAGGCGGATCACATGCCTTTGAAGCGAATGCTGTAATGTGTGTGTGTGTCCCCGTGTGTATGTACCCGTTCCGAATGCTCCGGAAACGCCAAAGTGCACAACGAGGGAAAACTTCACTCTTGTCATGGGTCCCTTGTTGTTAGCGCCCACCCTGACCTAGACAAGCGGGATTATGAAAATCGGGCAGAGCTGTATGTGTGTGTGTGTGAGTAAGTGTGCAAAAGCTAGCACTAACATTCTGTATCCAGCGACACAAAGAGAAAGAGAGAGAGATGGAAAACAGAACAGTAAGTGAGTTTGTGTGTTTCTGTGTATAAAAAGTACATCAATAAGGCAGCGTAAAATACACACACCCACACAGCGTACGACACATAAAAGGCAAATGTCTAGCGCTGTTTGATCAACGCGAGCAGGAACGACAGGAAGAGCAGACATCTCGCTTAAAAACGAACCCACTGTGCTAAGGGCAAAGGGTTCGCACTCTCGCACACACCGAGCCGAGCGCCATCTATCGCGATGGGGAAAAGATGCACTTGATTCGCTATAAATAACAGATTGATGTGACCTGAGAGGTGGTAGCGGTGGCGGAGTGTGTAGGGGAAGCCGCACCGTAACATGTTTACCATATTCACCGACATGCTTTCGAGCCGTTTTTGCTGCTGCTGCTGTTGCTGCTGTTGTTGTTGTTGGAAGGTGACCGAAAGCAAACCAGCGTGCCCGGATGCGTGTTGTCCGAGGTGGCCCCCAGGGGCGGACGGTGACCGGATGTACCGGGGACGAGTGGGTATGCATATGCGACCGGCCCGTGAGTGCAATTTGAATCTGCATAATGGATGTATGACGGCATGTTTACAGGAAATTTAACAGGCGAGATATTTTAGTACGTCCGGTGGCGGGACATTCGTCCCGGCGGGTGGGTTCTTGGTATCAGTAAGTTCAGAGTTCAGTACAGGTCACAGAGAGCAGCCTTTTTGGGGGGGTTGGGCGCTCTGTGACGGAATCAACCGGAAAAGGTAACAGCGGGTCGCTAGGATCACAGGCTCTATTAGGTCTTATTGGAAGGAAGCGGTTCGTTCTGTTCTGTTGAAAAGCATATCCCCATAGTAAGAGGTCATAGCTATCGCTAGACATAGACATTCTTCAAAATCTAGACTCTGAAAAAATCCAGAATGTTTAAATCGTTATTTACATTTTTATATTTCTATTAAATCAGTACAAGAATTAGATTTTATTTATCTACGGAATCGAAGTCTACTACATCTTTAAGTAATCGAATTACAATTTACTTAGTTGAGTTCGAATCTTTCTCACTTGTATTTTGAAAACGGCCTGTAAACGCATTTGAAAGTCAATGCAAGCTGTTTCCAAAACATTCACTCGTCATTTCGCCCCGAATCTTCACCAAAGCAATTCTTGTATTCAGATTAACGCAAGTGCCTAACATAGTCAAACTTTAATAGCATGTATTCTCAAATACTGAATAAAATAAGATCATTGGGGACAAGTCTGGAGAAGCTTGAGGGTCTTTCAAATTAGCTGATGAAGTAAGACAAATTCTCATTAAGCCATTCTTCAACGATTGAAGCCTTATGGGCTCGAGCTGTATCCTGTTGAAAGCCAAAACTGCATTTTCGCAAGGCTTAAAATTGGCATTTGATAACGTGTTGCCAGTAATACTCCTTGTTTATTTTTCACCTCTGTCAATGAATAAAAATAGTAATTTCCCTGTTGTTAATGCAGTTGCCTAAAGCAACTCTAGTGATGCCTTTTGATGTCATTCGACTGCTCCATAAATAAGATTAGTTTATTTGCTCAAATTTACCTCCAGACGAGGCGAACTGAAAATTGGATGTAATTATTTCGAAAAAAAAAAGTAAACTAGACAGTCTGTAAAAAAAACTCATGTATTTGACACGCAGTTTCAAGCAACACAATAAAGAGGGACTCGTGCCCGACTGTAAATCATGGACCTTAATCGTTTCTTAGTACCTGCTGAGGATGTGTTTCCAATGGTTATCCAATAGTTTAATAGCTATTGTAACAATAAACAATTCTTGCTAGTGACTGACGTTAAATTTCCACGAAATCAATCAACTAATCAATCATTATTATGAAACCAGCATCGTTTTTAGAATATGTTTCTGACAACTCTACCGGCTAAACGTGCAGAGTATAATAAAGCACATCACAGTGACAGAATTACGTCCTGCAGCTAACTCGAAACACAACATCTCTTGCCTACGCAAACACGCTCCAATAGTTTCAATTGGCCCGCAAACTTACGGCACACTTCGCTCAATATGCCACCACTATCCATTTCCAGACGACCACTTCTGCATGTCATTTAACTGGTTCGTCGTTCATCTGGTTTGTCGATTGCCTTGCAACGTGTCCCAAGCCCTCAGCACCTCAGGCGTTCTTCCCGCGTGTATCGAAACGACCACGACCATTGCATTGCAGCTGGTGGGGTTGTGTTGTGTCAATCTTCAGTGTCAACCATCCACCCCGAGCTAGTTAGGTTTAGCCCCGTGTTAGGATGCGCGAGACAGGATTGATGTAAAGTGCACGGATCAATGATGAGAAAACACTGTGAACGGCAATGAAGAAGCACGGGCGGCGGGACATAGGAGGACTTGGAGGACGTCCCACGCGGTGACCCAGATAATACAATAATCGACTTCGAGACAAAGCTAAACTGAGCAGCAGCAGTAGCGGCACTGATAATAAGAGTTTCATGCTGCAGAGTTCTGGGCTAAAGTTTAAAGACGACTTGTGGAAAGATAAATTTGCACGCTCGAGTAAAGACTTGCACCGGCGACAGTTTCCAACAGTGTCACTTTAGATGAATGTATCAGCTCTACGGATCTTTCTGTAATAATCATGGCTATCCTGCAAACGCAATGAAATATTTCATTTCACTTCACACTGATGGCTGTGAAATATTTCGCTGGCAGTTTGAATGTTGGAAGGAACAGGGCAACGTTTTGATGCTAGACAGAAAGCAAAATACGCTTTCCATTAGCAACGACTACAGGTGTGACCACAGCCCTCCTCCCACCTGCCGTACCTACCTTCCGTGTCGTAAACGTCCATCTCGATGGACTGTGAGTGGCAGTGTTGGTACTGTTGGCGCTGCATGCTGAACAGTTTGCACCTTTCCTTCGCTTTCGCGAGCAGCGGCGAGGTGACGGTGGGCGGTGGTGGTGCTGCGGTGGCGACTGTGCTGCTGCTGCAGGCCGCCACTGCTCCCGTTGCGGCTCCCGGCACGCCGCTGCTGCGCTGCTGTGGCTGCCTCCGCCCTATGAAGCTGTCGCGCGCGGACCGCAACAGCCCGGCGGTGGTCGTGCGGTGCTGCTTTGCCGGCTCCCCACCAGAGGCGGCCGTGAGCGGTAAGCTAGCCGGGGATGAGGGTGTGGAGGGCGATGACGCAAGCGATAAAGACCCGGAGGAAGGGGAGCCAGCCGGAGGGGTTGTATGGGGGTGACGGTGAAGATGCTGATGGTGGCGATGGTGCTGGCAGTGGTGCGGATGGTCCCGGCGGCAGTGGTGGGCCGCCGCTGCCGCGGTCCGCTCCCGTTCCCGTTCCTCCTCCTCCTGCCGGCGGGCCAGTTGAAAGAGTAACAAAAGCAATAGGAGAAACACTAGCACCAGCGGTGGAAGCGGAAGCAACAATACTACTACCTTTCGTTTTCCGAAATCCGCAAAAAACGCACCGCCGGATGGGATACTCGAACTCGGAGGGGGTGGGTTGCTCAGGAGATTGGGTAGGAGATTGGGCGCGAGGAAGGGGAGCAAGGGGGAAGGAAGCTACGGTGGTGTTGGGATGGCGTGATGGGCGCTGATGGCAGGGACCCAAACGGTGATGATGACTTTTCGCTCCACGAAGACCGCCGCCTAAGCCGATCGAAGGCTTTAATAGCAATTTCTTTCAGCACAGCTACCGGGACCTATTCCTTGTGCGTTCGGACACGAACCGATGCTTCCTTGCACAGCTCACATTCACGCTCGGGACGCATTAACACCCGGAGCCAGCTTCAAGAGCCCCCACCTCCACTGGCAACAGAATGCGGCAAAAACCGCGTGCTGTGCATACGCTGATGCAACTCAACTGGATAGCGCGACGGAAGCCCTGCCTGCACTGTTTCCTGCACTCAACACATTCACATGCCCTATTTCGATGCCACTCGTGACACACAGATACACACACACTTCTTCCGTAGACCGCAATAGCTCGCCACCGCCAGCAACAAACGACCGCCCGGATTAGTGAGGCAGGATTTGCCCGAGTTTCAAGCACCACGTGACTTTGGTACCACTATTGCGCGCGATGCGATGTTGTCAACTTTGCGGCACCTTCGACAATGGGTTGCGGCACTCCAGATAGCAGATAAATTCACACAGACACTCCCACACTCAAACACACACACAATTTGGACGCTTTATCACACGCTGGACTCAGATATGCTGAGAGATATGTAAACATTCACTGAACACACTCTATTTCAAGTTTCCTCTTTGGGACCACCGGCTTGTAGAAAAGAGAAAAAACAGCAACGGAATGAAAGAAACTTCCTGGAATTCACGCTCACTGTGACTATTGCTGGTGTTGAAGTTTTTTTGTCCAACAAAGCAACAACCAACAAAAAATTTAGGGGAACATGGCCTTATGTGGTCATACTTCCTCAGCCCCCAAACGTTAACCGATTGCGGTGGAGGAGGGAGATCAGGCTAAAGGTGTCACTCGACCATTGTGTCACGAGGAAGAAGAAGAAAAAAAAGATGGAAAGGTTCACAATACAGACCGCTCCTGACGCTTCGAGAATGGGACAAGGAATTGAATCACTTTCACCGGTACAATAGTTTAACTTTTAGTCGCGCTGCCACACTGACGCACAGCAAGTTGTGACACCCACCATCTGCAGTGCTTTGCAAACCAGCATGACGACGACTGCCGCTGGAGACAGTTTCTTTCAGCGTGAGTGTTTTTTTTTCATTCTTCTTTTCTCCTATCCTTGCTTTTTATTGCACAGTTCAATAGCCGCACCTGGTGGGGGCAAGGGCTCTATATTCGTAGCAGTTCTTGTTAGCTCGTTACAGCTCACCATTGCACATTGCCTTTCGCAGCGTTAACGCAACCACGCTAGCTTCGATCGGTTGTTGACGGTGGGGTGTGACACGGAGATTGGACATTTTTGTGGCAGCCGGAAAGCATTGCCATGCCATGGAAACGCTTCGGCACCACCAGGTGAGCCTGCTCGTGGGCTGCTGCAAACTATGGCCAACTTTGCAAAGTGGTATCGTTTACAATTACAAACTGTTTGCCGAAATGTAGCTGAATGGATGAAGAGCATTCCCTGTCCGATCCCCCTTGGGGGCAGAAGAGGAAATCGAATGTATAGTTTGCACTGGAAAAGGTACCGGAGTTTGCTGGTATCCGGCATCTGAAGGACATGGATATGGGAGGTATGTGTGTGTGTGCTGCTTGTTACATACCGTACTGTGCATGATTGGAAATAGTTTCCAGTTCGATTGGTTGAAATTTTGCTTCATTCGATTACCCAGTTCGTTACCAAATGTTTGGCAGGGTAAAGAAGTAAGAGAATGTAATGGCAAATCGTTAAAATGATCAAAGAAAAGTTAAAGTGAGATACAGTATGTTAAAGTTCTACAAAGTACAATTATACTCAATAGGAAATTTTTAGCGTAATTTCTAGAATTGAATATGAATCAATAATTATCATAAAAATGGCCAGAGTGTAGACAAATAACATACAATAATAAAATATTTAAGGCTTCTGGACAAATCTACTTCATCATACGGTGGGTGTTCAGGTACAATAAATGTGTTCGCAAAATATGCCATAGTATGAGGACCAAATATATTTTACGCTTACAAGAACAATCCCAAAAGTTTTTGAACAAAACTCCCCATGAGGTCACATAAATCCGATTAGAGTGCGCGTCGCTCACTTATATGTGTTTGTATTTAACACCCCTTCTGGTTCAATTACAAAATTAAAATAGTATCTCCAAGCTTATGTCAGCTTGGAAGAGCACAGGGTCGCAAAGCTTGAGTTTTAATAGAATTTCGGTGTAATATTATTGTCCTCCGAAAAATAGGTGGCACAGCTTCGTGGCAATTCTAACAACGAAAGAAACATGGCGTGCAACGTATTGAACTACTGAGCGAATCCATCTTAATATTTTGTAATTTAAAAACTGTTAAAAAATGAAAAATTGGAGTAGCTTTCGAATGGCTTAATTCTGCCACCTGCACAATATAAAGATTCTTTTTTCTTACAATTTTTAGTTATGATAGTCAGCTATGAGTATGTATCATCATTGATATTAACGTTTATTCCATGGTTTATAAATTACTACTGGTCGGACCGTCCAGTGTACTTTGACAAATTCTCCATTGGACAGCTAGGGAGTTCAAAGTTTCATACAAAGTCTTTAGAAACCTTAACTCCCTACCTGACAATCTCCATAGAAATTCCCATGACTTCATCATGGCTACTAAAATCATATAAAGTCTATATAGCCACCTTGGTTTAATAAAAAAATACCGTTCCTCAATGCGAGTCAGTATAAATTATAACTAGTGTAATGGCCTATACGTAAAAAGACCATAAAGTTGTAAATCATTCAGTGAAGAAGACGACAGGGAAGACAGGTAACGAATTTGGCAAGTTTTCAAATATTCTGTAAATCGGTTGCATAAAAAAGTTAGTAAAAACAAATTAAAAGAAATATGCTTTGCAGAAACCGCATTACGCCAGAAAGTATGCAATCATCAATGCAAAACACCTGCATTAAGAAGTAATAAAAAAATTGGGAGCCTATTTTTGTAACTGTTGCGGTAACACATTGTTTTAGAAACAATTTGAAGCCACAAATTATCTTTCAAAGTTTAACGAAAAGATCAATACATTCAATTAACTAATAAACTTTGTTCTATCTCAAGAATGATATCATTCTCTCTAGAATACTGTTCAACGGTAAAAAAATGCCTTCCATAAAACAGGCACCAAAGATCAAATGAATTTTTCCATGTTTTCTAGGTCCTTACTTTTCACTTGTTGCGCTCTCCAAGAAGAACCAAATCCTATATTACCTGGCCTTGTTTTTACCAACAGGATCAATAAATCCTTCATGTAATGAATAAATTTGTCATCGAACAAACCGTTCCTCAGCACCTTAGCACCCGCTCCCTAGCCCATGTTATTTACTTCCCTACGGTTGATCAACACCGCAACCACAACATGCCACTGCTTCTCAATTGGTATGCGCAGTTGTTTTTGTCCCACTGTATTCAGGTATACAGGTACGAGGCACAGAACAACAGGATAACCGAATCGCCAAAAAGCAGGACCAAAATCGCCGTCCCGTCCTAGGACAGTTGCGTATCAAATTACACATTTTTATTCCATCATCTATCACACGCCCGGCCGGTACGCACGTGTAATGTACGCCCCCAGAGCAAACATAATGTATGCCAAGCTTGAAGCTTGCGCTAGCCGTTCTCCTCGTTCCTCAGACCGGCAAAGAAAACAGTTCATTTGTGTCAAAACGTAATATTGAACGCAACCGGGCAGGCTGGAAGCTCCTTTCACTGTCCCGTGGCCCCAAAAACCATTGAGAACAAACAACATTTCACGGGCAAAGGACCAAGGGTATTTGTCTTTTATGTCTTGTATGTCTGGTCTATCGATTCAACAAAGGTTCTACACCTCCTGGAAGGTGGTGCGCTCAGCAGGTGCCTTCCTTGGACCTGGCCTAAAAATCTTAGCCTTGCCAAAGAACGTTCAACAACAACAACAGCAACAAAAAAGACCATCGCGACCCGGTCGCTTGCTCAATTATTTATTCCTCGCAAACCTCGACCCTACAGCCGCACACGGGAGGCCGAACGCACCACCGCCGTGCAAAGTCGCTGTTGCTAAATGTTGCGAACATAAAAATAGTCTGCCAAGAAGCGACGCCACCGTCACCGCCGGGCATTGCTTCGGCAGGGAGTAGCAGTTCCGTTCTGGTCGGGCAAATAAATTCCCAACTAAAACAGAAACTCTTCCACCACCACGCGGTGGTGGTGTGAGGTGCCCGACCGAGAGCCCTGCCACCGCGATAAGCTTCTGCGATCGGCAAACGGCAAACGATAAGGATCTGCTTCCACATTCAGGCGCGCAATGACCGATTAACGACTGTGTTGAATGTTCACGGGCAGAGTGGTTGTGTGAAAAGTTTCGCTCGGTGGTTCGAGAGTAGAACGGAAATGGCACTCAGCCTATAAAACTGGTTGAATTATTCAACACGCTACGCGATGGCAAGCGTGTGCGCGCGTGTTTGTAAGGACGAGGACGATTCGTTTGGAGCGTATGGATCGAGCCTTCTCTCCTTGGTCTTGGAATAGGTCCGGAGCGGCACAGAATAGGTTCTGGTTTGATGTTGTGCAGGCTTAAGGCATTAGCAGCCATTAAACGGGTTAATCTCTAGGTGACCTTCAAGATATTGTGTAAGATGTGCGAGTGATAAGGGTGGGTAATTAAGTACTAATCATTTCATTTCCTGTCTAAGAATTCATTTGGATTTCCATTTGTGGCAAAGATCTAAGGTAAAGACGTAATCTAGATAGAATGTCCTGTAGCATTATTCTGGAGTGCAACCTGGTAATTGTAGGTTCTAGGAAGTATATCTTCGTTAAGATGTCTTGGATTGGTCAAGATCTTGTGGCATCTTGATTCCAGGAACTCATCGAATTCTCAGACATCATTTCATTATTTTCGCACCAAGAATCCATTCAAATCAACTGCATACTAGAGAAGACTTCATCACGCCCAGGAACATCTCCAAAGTCAATTCCAATTGCTAGTTTGTCAAAGAGAATTGTTTCATTTCCGCTATGTTGCCTTGCATTTTCGCAACCAGCAACGCTCATTTGATATCCTGAACTTGATGAATATTAATGTACCACGCCGGACCATGCAAACGGTCCGTTAAACAACCGGGTTCAGCCATCTACACTCACACCTCACCCCCCGTAGTCGTACCAAATCGTACACTTGCCAAGGCTCAACTCCCGGAACGTTGTGTGCGATTGGTCACCGATTGGTCTGCCGGTGCTAATGAGTCAATGTGCAGCACAACGAACGCACGGACAAGTTCACGTCAACAGGTGCCGCATAGCTTTCTGGATAACGCCAATCCGATGGTCGGGGATGGTGTGCAGCAATCGCGAGGTCGTTTGCATAGCATCAAGCAGCACACCAAGCAGGGAGTGTTGATCGACACGCAAGGTTTCGAGGTTTGGTGGCGGTTGAGTGATAATGTTTCCCACCCGTCAGGAGCTGTCTGACGTCTGAGTGACAAGCTGGAAGGGGTCAGGCGCTGTCTTAATGTCCAACGCGCACTGGCTCGGTCAAGGAAATCAGTTCAAGGACGTTTCGCAGAAATTGCACGCCCCACGGAACTTTGCGCTTCCTGCAATTGCCAGTGCGAGTTGCGTTGGCGAGTTGGCGCTCTTCGGCGTAAGATGTATCATCTATCGGTTTGGTGCGATGGAATGGTAGAGCGGGTTGAAAGTTGTCTTGCCTGCTGTGCCCATGTTGGACACCTGCTTTTGGCAGCTAGCCCAGCCCAATCAGACCATGTTCGCTGGCTTGTTTTGCGGTTTGTTTGGACATTGTTGTTTGGCAGTAATTAAATTTGCCCGCTGCCGTTCCTGTTGCTCAGTAATAAATAAACGGCATGTGTAACTTGTGCGCAGCATAGGTGTGTTTACTTGGTATGGATAGATTAGTCATGCGATGTAGTCTACAGATTACTTTGGATGTAAAACTTTCTGGACAAAAGCAGCCTAATTTCTACGAATCCTAATTCATTTAATTTCAGAATAGTGTATAGAATAGAATAGAATAGGCGGCATATCTTAAAGTCACATTATTGTAAGTAATATTGAATGTTTAATGATTTGTGCAGTTTATGTTCCGAATGAAATGAGACGAAATTTGTAAGTTCACATTAAATCACCTCAACTAATATTTGCAGCGTACAATTACACCAGCAACACCAATAGCGTCCTTCATTTGTCATGGTTCAATTGCTAATACCACAAGCACATGAAACAGCAACAACAACAAAAACAATTATCGACAATCGACCACGCGCGATGTAATTTGGCATTTGCCTGCCAAAGGGCACTTTAACGGTACGCGATCAGTTTTCCACCGGTTCCGATAAAGAGAAAATACACCGATTCGTAAAAGCTCCAACGGTCTCCACCAAACCCACCGAAACCGGTCTAATCAATATCGAGGGCACTAGTAGAGCCGAAGAGGGTTACCCCTTTCTCCCTCACCTCGCCACTGTTTATGCTATTTCACCACCACCTGTCAGGAGCCAGCGAGTGCGGATTTGGTGAAAATGGAACAGAAAGAAAGCCACCAGCTAACCGCCGATTCAAACAACCATTCGCTCCAGCAGCAGTAGGCGTCCAATGGAGTGCCTTTTATCGTCGCGAAACTGGCCTTCTTTGGCAAGGGCAAGAGGGGCGGTTGGCCAAGGAAGGTGGAAGAATTCGCCCGAGGCGCCCTACACTCTCTCACCCAGCTAAGCCCAAGGTCCAAGTGTTGAATAATTAAATAAGTCAATTAGTATTGAAAATTGATACTACGCCCTGGTTGCGGGCCCGGTCCAACGGGAAGTGTGGAAAAGCTCTGCCCCATATCTGCCCCCTCCGTTCTGCACACGCACGGTGGCACACGGCAGTGTAGTAAAAGGTGGACTTTTTTTTTTTTTTGCTGTCACTTCAGGTTACGCCAGCACAGGTTCGGCCTTCGGCTTTTCGATCCGTCCACTTACAATCCGCTAGGCTCTTCAAAGAACCTGGCTTATGGAAGGGGGGGGGGGGGGGGGGAGGGAGAAGGCATAGTACTAAGGGGATCATTAAGGGGTAGTAGAGTGGTACTTTTCAAGAAAAGCCCCCAGTAAACTTCCACCTTGGGCCTTCGTTTCTAGACGGACAATGTAGGCAAAGTGAAAATCCATTGAATAATTTTATTTCCCACGTGAAAAAGGCAAATGAGCAGGACGAGGTAAGAACAACGGAGGAACTCGAAGAATGGAAAATCATTTGAGCCCTTTAGCCGTTGATTGTGATAGCCGATGCGGTGGACGGGTGTGCTGTTACCATTTGCCTTCATTTTCCACTTGGCTGGAGGCACACGCACACACAACTCACATAAACGCATTCCAGCGGGCCAGTTGGAATTGGCCCGCGAGGCATATTAGCACGTTGGTAATATAATCCTATTGGACCGGAACCTTTTCCATCGTTCAAGGTGTCTCATTAAGTGTAGCTGCTCTATTTTCATCCATCGCCAAAAGTGACAAACAATCTGAAACTCAGGTTCACCTCACCCTAAAAGGGAAGAGTTTGGGCAAATAATTATACAGAAGAGCTGGTTTCTCCTAGACTGATTTTTATGGTAAATATACATTAGCTTTTACTTTTCAATACACGCAAAAGCTTTAGCGATTATCTTCCGTTTTAATTATTGAATTTTCAAGGACTTGAATTAAGAATACAGGGTTTCGAATCATATAAGGGAATAGTTCAACCACTTAGGGGAATGTTGCAAATCGGTAGGGGAATGTTGCAAGCAAGCTGTGGATGTTTGCAATCACTTAGGGGAGTTGTGCAATCGATTAGGGGAATGTTGCTAGCGTACTGTGGAGCTGTCATCAGACTGTGGGTGCCGGTTATGATTCGAAACCCTGTAATTCTAAAAAATTAAAAAAGGTATCATGACCATGACTCATACCTTGCACACAAGGTGAAGGGAAATGACAAGTGCAAATATGTAACCAACACTACATTTTTATTCCATCGATTCCGTAGTTTTGAAATCGTAACAAAGCTTCTCTTAAAATGCAGTCTTACTGTTGCCGATCTCTTCACGCTTCATCCCATTTTTCAGACCATTTTGAATGATGTATACAGTAACCATTCCCAGAACAAAAAAAAAGAAACCCAAAATGTTACAAAACGATGCCTTTTATCTGGGCAATAGTTTCTGACAGTAACACGTACCGTGCACAAGTCGTTCCTGCTCACGATCACTCGCTTCCCATTCGAATTTGCCAACTGTTTTGCATAAGCTGAAATCCACTGTATCTCTGGTCCACTGTCTTTCTTTTTTTCTTGGAAAGGACGGTAAGAAAAGAAAAGCAAACCCCACGCTGCCCATCAACGTCTCCGTTCTGCTGCTGCTGGCTGCTGTTGCTACCGCAGCTAGCAAAACGTTGTTCTTCCGGATCGTTACATTCCCTAATGTTTTCGCGTCCACCACCTAGACGAGAGAGCGAGAGCAGCCGGGCGAAAAGGATAGTTTTGCAATTTTAAACAACCATAGCAAAACCCACGGTAATGGTTCTGGCAACGCGACATGGAAACAAAATTCTTCTGTGCATCCTTGAATCATTGAGCTGCGTCGCTGTTTTCCAACCCCGTTCGCTCTGTATCTTCTTTGCTTCTTTGCTACCCGTCTAGTGGATGAAGTGCAATCTTCATGAAGAAATATAGTGCTATGAGCGTCCAGGCCAGAGGTACTGTGGTTACTACGGAACGAATGGAAAGAGCTGTGATAGAATGAACAAAAAAAAACAAAAAAGCACTAACACTATCTACATAATGTTGGTTGCGCAACGTTCAAGCAGCGATTGTTGCTTTTGTGTGTTTGAAATCATTTCAAATTGAATCAAAATTTGCTTCAAAGCATGAGCACATGAAAGTGAGAAAACATTGTTTATCTTTCAAATTGCGTTGGTTGTAACAGCTCAGTCAATAGCAGCCGACTACTATCTATCTGTTCGTTACGAACTTATCTAGCCGTTTGCTTGACAGGCTTTTAGTGAAAGACAGAAGTGGAAAGTAAATTTAAATTCATGCCATGATTTGATAACAATCATAACTAACAGCTATTTCCAGCATTATTTGATGTGGTAAAAGGATAGCAATATAAATTTATCAATTCAAAACATCCATGTATATAAAAATTTAGTTTGAAAAACAATTAATATATACTTGAACAAACACGATTTTAAACAGTTGAATTGCCTTACGATATTGGTAACCAATAAGATGAAAAAAATAATATATAATTAAATTCCCATTTTACTAATGTTCTTGATCCTATAGATCAGTCTTACTCTACTTATATGGTTTTTCACTTCAATAAACAACTGTCCACAATTTATTAGCAATGTTTGACTGAAAAAAAAACACACACACAGTACATTCTATCACTTACAAACAAGTCATGGCGTGTTTGGTACACTTTCCATTTCAATTAAACAATCCTCGAATTCGATCTAATGATCTAGTGATCCCCTACCGACGATCTAGTGATAGTTGCATAGTTGATAGTTAATGTAAAGACAATGAAATAACTTAAATTTGTTTCATTTACATAACATAAACCATATGCTTTGAAAATCAAAACAAGAAAAACAGGGTTTACTTCCTAGGGATCATTATCGTGCAGGCAGCACCTTAACCGTGGCTCAGATTTTATTCACTTCAAAGAGCTTACCGGTAGAGGATTATTCCATTGCAAGTGGGTGAGCTACTTTTATTTTCAGGAATTAAATAACAACTCTTGTTTGAAGATATGTGAACATCAATTGAGGACATCAACTCATTCCTTCATGATGGGATTACGATGGATAATAATGCGCCTAACTACTATAGTCTTTCCCCGAGTGCAACTTACGCGTTCCAGAGACATTCGCGCAACTCGGATTTTGACATACGTCAAGTATCTCGTTTATCAACCAAAATATAGACGATAAATATTGTTTTATTATTATTAAAATTAGTAATGTTTGCATATTTTTGTTTATTTCATAAAATTCCAGTAGAAAATTTGGTTATTTCTGTATGTTTATCGATTTCAAACTTTAAGCAAAAATGCATTTTGACAATTCTTGGAGAAAATCTCACCGATTCTATGCATAAATTGAAACACCTAAAATTTCGCGAGGTAACACTAACTTGGTACTATTTGCTTATATGCATGCAAAGTACATAGGATTGATAGGTTAAATCTAAGCGAACGTTTCTAATAAATATCAATCTGTAAGTAGAATCCAACCAGAACAGACGTTCATATTAGAGTATCCAAAACCTATACATTTAACTTGCGTAACTCGAAGAAAGACTGTATCTAGTACTAATAGGAAACCAAATAAAGGCTTATGTTTTGGTGTGCATTTTCTTAGCATTAAGTATCCCGTTTAGCAGTTTCCACCAACACCGACTTTCACGGAACACAATTATCAATGATATAAAACTCAGAGGAACAAAGTTGTTTACCAACTCTAGCGCACTTAACCCATCGCTAGTGCAGTCGTTTGTCAATGTGATTTTTGGCAAGTAAAAATAAAGCAGGAAAACAAGACAATAAAAATCACAATCTAATAAACGCAATGTGTGCGCGGTTATGTATGCGGGTTTTGTAGAATGTTCTTAATGTAGTTCCCTACCATTCCATTTGCAAACCCCTCGTTTTCGCCCAGCCATTTAGTGTGATCGATAATTTATCAAAAACAACACCTCCCCTTCTCTCTCGTCGTTTCTCTCTCCCTCTCTCGGGAACTAGGTCGAAACAGATGAAGCAAATTTGCTAGTCCGTCTAACCCAACTTGTTTTACCATTTTTCATCACCAGCAGCCATAAAGCACCTCACCCTCTCACCAACCACATTATCGGGATGCCGGTGATCGTTGCTAAAGCTCATCGATTTTTCATCCCTTTACGATACCCGACACCACACAGGGATCGCGCGATCGGGTCAAAAAGGATGAGGACCTAGGGGCGGGATGAAACTATTGCTTCCTTCCACAAACAGCGCAAGCACGACCAGCCAATAACACAGGCGTACAGGATGATGCGTGTGCTGCAACCGGCAACCATGGAGAGCAGGGTGAATTTTTAGGCAAAGGAACCCAAAAATAAACTTTTACCACCACCCCCACCTACCCGCCGGTGGCTTTTGACTGGCTCCGGAAGGAGCCGCACAGTACCCACACTGCTAGTACCGGGCGGGCCCGGAAGTGAAACATGCCGGCGCGCTCGGTGAAATAGATTGAGAAGTCGGTTATAGACTCTTCCGACGGGTTTTGTGGGACGTTGGAGCTGATGGAGTCTGCTCCGACGAACCTTCGATGAGGAATGAAACATCAAATTAGATTTATAGTAGACTATCCATTTTTTATTCATCCCTAGGCACAAGTGCCGCTGTGTGTGTGTATGTGGGTGTGTGTAACAAGTTGCTGAGAAGCTTCTTGAAGGCTTGCCTGATGTGCCTTTTCTCATATGAACTTTGGGTTCATACAGGGTAGCAGTGTCTGTTAAGCTAGCAAAAGATTTTGAGCGCATTTTGTTTCGGCAGACAAGCCTTTTAGCGTGTGTGTGTGTATGTGTATGTTTGACGCCTTTTCCCCGAACGAAGCTATTACAGACAGGATAAGCACTATCCGGTGGTCGGGCGGAAGGCGGCCAAAGCCACCAAAACGTTACGGCAGCGCCTCAATGAATTCAATTAGAAAAGTTAGTTTAATTATTGCTTCGGGGGGTTGAAATTGAATATTAAGGTTGTTCCGTGTTTTGACGTCGAACGATTACGGGCAGGTGGGGGAAAGATGGGTGCGATGGTGCGATGGTGGTTCAACAAGGAAGGATGTTTAATGGCAATCTTCCTGTGTCTGGCATGGCAAGCGTTTGCGGGTTGTGTTAAATAATCAAATACAATTACTTCATTAAGCATGACGCTACCGGGAGTGATGAGAGTTAGCAAGTTTCGGGGTGTAAAATCGAAGCAGCTACAATGAATCTTATTTATTTGGTTTTAATTCAATTGCTGAACTTTTTGCAAGTAATAGCGAGTCGAATCTCAAGGGTCTTTTTAATGTAATCCTACACACTTGATGCTTAAAATATAATAAGAATTCTTCTTAGCTCAGATCCAGAGCTAAAATGCGTAATCTTATTGGACTCTATGGAGTGATCGGAATATACAATCTCCTGGCTCAGAAGCATTCATGCATCAATAAAGCTCCTAAGATCTTAAATCTGATCTATAATATGTTTCAACAATACCAGGCCGCAGTGAAATATCCAAGGTCTTCAATATTTTAATGCTCAATCAAACTGTTTGTAATTTACAACGTAATTTACCACAGAGAGAACGTGGTATTATGTTTTTGGTTATTTAACCAAGATTAACCATAAAAATCCATAAATCCATCCTAACAACGCCAATTATGTCAGTATTGCTGTGCGGATTGCATACGTAATGTTGATGCAACAGATCCGCCCGTAAGTATGCAATTTATGCAAGAACATTTCAAAATAATAGCAAAAGAATAACATTTCGTTTTCTTTCAAGCTGAATGTTAACACAGAACGAAAGTTATGCAACGAATGTCTCCTAGCGACTGAAAACATTTTTCAGAAAGTTTGAAACTTTTACCTTACGCCCAAGCTCGCTCGGGCTGTCCATCACCGTGTCACGGTAAATTGCATCCGTAAACCTCTCCAATTCATCCCGCGAAACCAATCAACATTTCAAACTCAATTGGGACAGAGAGAAAAAGAGCGAGTCACCCACGACCGGACAGCCCATGTTCACAACCGTGTCACTGCGTTCGGCTACAGACACTGCGGGCAGACAAGCAGGGTAACAAATGGGCTAGATGTGAGACATCAGCACGGCAAAAGAGCAAAGCAATCCATCTGAAAATCAACACGCGAGAAATAAGTTGCCCGGCGCAACGAAACCCTACTCGGCACGGCATACAAACACGGCCAGTAAGCAAAATGCCACAGCTTATCCTTTTTTGATGAATTAGAGCACCGAATGAAAAAGAGGCGAAGAAATGGATAGCCAGAAGATCGGAAGAAAAACACAATCCCACCCCGTGCAGTTTGCAAATCGACCCACTTGACAGACGGGTTTTACAATTTCGGCAGTCAAGCATCGTTTGGTTCGGTGGGTGTCGGTGTGTGTCGTCGTTGTCTTTGCATAAGGACCACTTCCATCGCTTTGCTTTCTTCGGGCCCGAACGGTTGGACGCAGCGCAGATCCACTGGAGGAAAAATACTTTGTTTGCCGTCTTGAGCTTGAAATACGCGCAATAAAGGCTGGCGTGAAACCGTCCGCGGGCACAAACCATATTGCAAAGCAAACGAAGCTTTCGATCATACCTCGTCTTCTGTTTTTGCGCTTCCCACTCCAAATCCAACTATTGTTTCCGCCACTCCGGGAATCCCTTTTCATCGTGGAATAATTATTTCCAGCTTAAGGAAAATTGCGCTACTGGTGTGAAAATGTTGCCACTGCCCAACCGGTGGGATGATGTTTCTTCCCAACCCACACAAACCGCCCGCCAAGAATTTATACTTTTTTTTTGTTGTCGCAAATTTATGACGGTTGCTGCTCTTGACGTTTGCTTCTTTTAAATCGGGGTTTTTTTCTTTCTTTGCTTTCGCTCTTGCTCTGTGTCTCGGGGACAATGTTCAACCGCCGTGGTCGAAACGGGCCCGGAAAGATGTAGCGCACATTAGCTAATTAAAATTCATGGCAGCTGTCCGCAGGAATGCAACATTTTACCAGCCAAACGAAAGGCAAGTAGCAAACACACCCAGCGCTAGACCGCGCAGCCAGTCCACCACAGCTGTTTTCGGTGGACGGTGATGTTGGGCTGGGAGCTTGTCAGCGCAATGGTTTTTGTTGCGCGAGGGTTTGATCTTGTGAAAACTGAACTGAAAGAGTGCTGGTGCCGTTTGGTGCCGTTTTGTGAAGCCCACAGGAAACTTGAGCTGAGTAAGTTGTTGGAGCATCTTTCTGTGCAAACTGTTTTTTTGTCAATTCAAATCTTAAAGAGGTCTTTTCTAAGATATTGAATCGTGTTTGCATTCCTTAACAACTACATTGTCATAGAATGTTTCTGAACAATCATAATTTTACCTTAAAGTATGCAATACGCATTACATTAATATCGCATTAAAACAGCAACGACACTGTCGATATACTGTATAAAATTGTATTGCACACTACATTGCAGAAGTGTCTCAAGATAACTATGAATTATTTACTTCATTATGTATCGAAGCGCATAACATTGCACGTTTTACTAAATAAATCATTTGCACCAACCAAAACATTCTCTCAGTCTCCCGTGTTTTAGCATTTAAAAAAACCGAACGAGCACTATCATTGCACTTCCATTTCCACAGCTTATGGTGCATTTCTTAACCAGAAGCGTTTTATAAGCTTTTGTGGCTAGATTTGACCAGCACCACCACCACTAGTCGCTTACCGAAGCGAAGAACCGTCCGCCGAACGTGCCTCAATTTAATTAAATTAAACGTGACCCCGGTGGTGTATGTGTGCTGCAGTTCCAACCAGGCACTGCAGCTGCAACCGGGCCAACAACGCTGGAGCCAACCGGGGAGCGTTGACAAACGGCGAAACGGCACACACACGAGATGGCCACCGGGTAGAACCGGGCGACCCTATCCCCAACCACCACCATTGACGACCTTGCCGCAAGCGTGCTGGGCGTTCGACGCGGGAAGAATGTTTAATGTGCAGCGACGTTTGGTGCATCGAAAATTAGCTGCCAAAGGCACGATGATGATTGCACGCTACGCCATCCGCCTCGTTTGTGTAATGTAACGTTTATTGTACGAAATCTTTGCACCACGTTAATCATTTGTTCGCGGCGTTAATGATTCGACAAGCACGGTAGAGCCACACACGTAGAGCCGCTCAGATTGTCACTTAATTTTGGCTTCTCTTTTAATTCGTCTACTTTCACTGCTTTTTCACACGCAGCCATCATACACACAGCCATCCCAACCCGCACTTCAAATCACGGCAAACGAAATCACTCCGTTTGTAATTTCGTTTTTATTCGGTGGTCGTTTGCGGTCTAGCGTTTTCTTTCCACTCCAACACCACGTCACGTACTGGTCACTCGTCTGTGGGCTGTTTTTTTGTTATTGTGTTTATGATGCCGTTAACGTTAAAGTGTAAATTTCACTCGTCCGAACTCACGAGCACCAGAGTGAAGTAACGCCTTGCTCGTGCGCGTCGGTATGTCCTTTCCCATCAAGGATGCACAATCAACTGAATACTAAATCATACAGCCCATGTCGAACGGTACGCTGTCAGGGCAGGGCTGCCGGGGCTTACCAGGGCAGAGACTTCCGGAAGGCGGATGGCGGTCTGATGGTCTGATGGTATCACACTACTCCCTAGACGGTGAGATTTGCCCACTGACAGCGTGTAGCAGAACGATCGCTCCGCAGGCCGACCGGTTTGACGTTTGACTCGCAAATCCTTTTAACGGCGAAGGAAAGAGCTTTCACACGCATTTCAGTTCTGTTCTATTTTAAAATCTGGCCCACACAAAGTTATTTATAGCGCTGGAGAAGAAAACGTTTTGATAATGTTCAACACAAAACTAAAACATGTTCTAATGGCACTACACTACCGAGAGCTTGCTCTAGAAAACCAACCCAATTAGCAAACTTTTACCACAATTCTCGTTAAAACACGTTTCTTCTAAAGCTCAACCAAAAAACAAACAAACTTCCTGCCAGTCAGCCTCCTGCTGAGCGGTTCTCTTGTGCTTTCACGCGCTCTCTCTTTCTCTCACGGGCACTCACTCGTACGGGAAGGTATACACTCTCAGCTGCGTGCGCTACGATCGTCTCTAGCATCCGCACACACACACACACACACACACACTTGTCTAACCGCAACCGAAGTGGGTCCCTCGAAACGCTGCTAGTGTACCAGCATCGCCGACTGGTACCGTTGACGTGAACATTCAAACTGACGACGAGTGGCATACGTTCACCGGGGCCATAGTAGGTAGACAATATTCAACATGTACACACTAAATCGAAAAGGATATTACCAAACCTTCCACCCGCCAAACCCCCTTTTTTTGCTCCCGGAAAGGCAGGCTGGATGCGACACACGACGCCACTAGAAGCGTCCCTGCATCCAACGCACACACACACCAACTGATGATTCTTCTCGTGTTGTTCCAGGAGCGGTGTGGTTCGTCCGCTTTTTGCACATTAAATTAACCTTCAATCAGTGCATACGCGTAATGGTAATGGGGCGCGGAAAATAGACTTTAGAATATTCGGGTACAATGTACGGGTACAAACAGTGGGGGGAAAAAAGAAGATCGCTAGACGCTAACACGACATCGGAAATTATTCAGCACACATCGTAAATTGTATGATGAGACAGGGTTATTCTTTTTCTTCTAGGTCCTTAAAAAACCTACTGAAACGTCTGTCAACTAAGATCGAGTGATTTAGCATGCTGGCAGAGCTTTTGGAGGATGGAGTTTGCTCAAAAGGCTTTCAATCAAATTGATGGCATTGTGGCACACGGCATTGTGCCGCAGGCTTTACCATTTGAGCTGATTTGATGGTAAGGTTTGGTAGGAGACCCCAAATGGTAACCTTTTTACACGTGTAATTCGGTCAATTTTACTACAAATCATAATGAGAGAGTGAGTATATGTGAAGAAAAGGTAGTCGTTGGCGAAAAAGGGTTTTATATAGCTTAAGTAATATTGTTGCAGGCCTTGGCAAGCGCCTAAATCTATGTAATTCCAGCTATGAAAGTATTAAAAAGCAAAGAACTTAAAATATTGCATACATTTAGGCTACAGATATTATAAGCACCATTAAGCCCAAAGCAGCATATTGCATTTTTATAATCCAAACATCTCCAATAGAGTTTGAGTTTTGTTACTTAAGATTATGGTTTAAAGCAGTTGCTTTTTTATTTTAAATCTCATTCATAACTTAAATAATAGTGGATTGGATGTTAAAGTGCCTGAAAGTATGCAATGAGTACTTTTATTGCTTTTGCTAATTTAGAATCATTATCAATCACGATGATTACACGCATCTTATTACAGGTGTTAACAGTGAAATGTAACATAAATCCAACACTTTAAACAACACTCCCGCCTTTCGCATTTGTAAAATTGCTCATTTAGCAGCTGTGCAAATAGTGCGACCAACGTCAACAAGGCACAATTTAATCATGCTCTCTGCTTGCATGGGAGGAAATTATTAGCCCAACGATGGCGCTGCATCTGACAGCGGTAGTGGTTGATTATACAACCTGCGACGAAAGGTAAATAGATTGGAAACTGCTGCCTGTGGCTTTGACATGCAACGTAAAAGCCAACAGGTTACGAGATGAAAGCGAAAATGGTCCCTAACGAAATGTGCAGTTGTGTGTGTGTGTGTTTGAATCATCAATATGGTAGTCTTCATTCGATGCACCGTAGGATGTGATTAAATTATGCTGTTTAAACAAGCTCCAACAAGTCGGTTAGTTGGTCCCTGTCAGCTTTTCTTCTATTTTAAAAGACCATCCACTGATTTGTCTGTTCATCCGTAACACTCGAGATAAAGGCAACGCTTCTCGTCAGCATGGCTCAGAAAGGACAGTACCTCACAAAATGCACTTTTTGTACTTTTCTTCCCCATTGCATTGTGTATGCCACATTCATTAGCGAGTTTGAAGTCACTTCAAAAAACCACAAACAAACACACACACATACTCATATGCACTACCATTTCTCGTCATGATCGTATACGTCCGTTGTTCTGTTAGCTGCGTGTACGAGAGTGTAATTCGACCGTAAGTGCTTGTCGGACAACGAGCGCCAACAAGATGCACAGTTGGACGCAGTGAGGTGGAAACTGGGTTTGATGGGTTCGTTAGAAAATCCTCGGTTCGGTTTTTGTTGTGGGATTTTCTGTTTCTCCCGATGTCGACACTCTGTTTTCTACCCCTCCAAACCGATGAAACCACTCCACTCCCTTTCTTTTTTGTACAAACGACCAGGCGTCTCCATGGGAAAGTATCCTGTCATTATTCTGCCCGATCCATCCTTTTCTTCCGTCCTCCAAGAGCGGTGCACGGGTTGAAACAAACATACACACACACACACACCAATCACCATCTCACCGCACACCAATCGAAGTTTGTAAGAGCCAGGATTAATGGAAAAGTGATACGGCTTACTAGCGCGTCTAACACCCAACCGACGGCGGCACCGAAGGTGACGGACGTCCTATCACACTTTCTCCTTCGCAACCAGGAACGTGATAAACTCACTGACTAATAACCTTTCAACGGGGCACTTCCAAACACAGGGGAGCATAACTAACCCGTGCACAACGGTGCAATTTAATCGAGCCGAATGCAGTGTCGCATCGTTTGACGGCAGAAACGATTTTCAGATTTCCTTTCCAGCAACAACACTTTCCCATCGGCAGTGGCTCCCTCGGTGGTGGTGAAACGCGAATGCAACGGATTCTAGCCACGGCAAAACGGTGAGTGCGCGCACGAGTGAGCGAACCGGACCCTCAGACACAAACGCCACACGCCAGCAACAGTGCTCAAGCAGAACTGTGCCATCAGCCGAAACGCCAAACCGGTTGTCGCCCCGGCACGACGATGGTTGGCTTTGCGCTTCTACGGGTTTTCCGTATCCTCCACGGCGCACACAAGGCCACCTTGCCGCTCCGTCCCACCCGTTTCATCCACCCGCCCCCGAATGGAGGAGGGAGGAAAAATCGTACGCTTTTCCGCGCTTATCCGTGTGCGAGGTGGGCAAACGCTTTTGCTTTTGCACGGCGAAGCAGCAAAGGTGGAACTCCGATAGTTAGACGAAGCGGTAGAATGAGCGCGAGTTTCGCTTTGCGCGTTGTTTTATTTGTGCTGCTGCTGCTGCTGGTGCTATTTACTTTTGCACCTTTTGCTTCCTGCACGACGCGTTCTTGCAGGGCGGTACGTACGCAAGAATGGCGAAAGGGATATCAACGATGACGATGGCGCTCGGCTCTGCTGGGGTACCGCAACAGCTTGATTATTACATTTTACCGTCGAACGTGTCGATCCGTCTTCCAAGAGCCGCCCCTCCCCCCCCCCCCCCCCCCCCCCCGTTCTGTTGCGGGGTGAGTTTTGCGACGATCGATGCCATTAAGCCGGCAGGATGATTGTTTAAAAGTTGTAGAAAGCGATCCAGCAGAAGCTTCTTGTTAAGGGCGCATTATTGGAGCGTGAAAACAATCATTAAAAATTGCTTTTAAAATGAGCCAGGAGGGGAAATAAAGCAAACAAACAAAAGTTCAATTTATGTCAATATACGATAGAACAGAGGGAAAGTTTGTGGAAGATAGTAATGAGAGATTGAAGAACTTTTCGTTATGAAGTTTGCTCCTCAGTGCAAACATGTGTACATCGCAAGTAACTCGAAAGACAAATAATAATTTTATGTTCTACAAAAACAAGCTTTAATTTAATCATTACTTTCACTTAAATTATATGAAGCCAAGCCCATTCCTGTCAACGTAAGTTCAATCGGTAACATGAACCTAAAGAATCGCCAATGATTAGTTTTAAATTTACTGCAAGTCGCTTAATTGCCACTAATGGTATGAAGATTGCATACATTTAGGGGTTCTAGACATCTTGCCGTTACAGTCCGATCCTGAGTTACGCGATTCTCGACTTACGTGGATTCTGATATAGGGGCCCTTCACGATTCTAGTTAGTTTTTTGTATGGAGTTTGACAGTTGGAGACTGAAATCATGTAAACATTCCATACAAAACCACATAAAAAAATAACCTGCAATATTCAGTCTAGATTATTCTAGCCTCACAGCTAGAATTAGATTCGAGTACCTGCTCGAAAAAATGGCAAATCACGGTGCCCAGTCAGACAAATTGGACTTAATTTACCCCTATATTACCGCTAAATTACCGGTAATTTAAGAGTAATTTAATGGTAAATTAGCAGTCGATAATTTACCCATTCGAGCAGTTTTGACAGATCCTATTCCTTCCTCTATTTTATTTTTATTTTTGTCGGCCAAATTGTTAATAACTAACACGAAATGTATTATATTACAGTATGAATGCTTTTATTCAATTATTGTCCTTAACTTATACAAACGATTACAATGTATTTTTTAAGCAAACTCGACTTGAACAGCCGCTTCACCCGGAGAAGGTGGTGCACAAATAGCAGTAATAAATGCAATTTCTCGGCTGTTTTTTACATTTAACAGTTTTAAACACGCCGCCGATGTCTTCTTCCACTAAAAGATCATTAAAACAATACTCTTTTTGTTCTAATTTACATCTTTTCACTGACAACAAACGACAACACTTCGTACCGCTAAATTGCTCTAAAATTACTGTTATGACAGACACAAAACTGCTCGAATGGGTAAATTAACAGAAGGCTGTCTGACTGGGTGGTGTTCACATTTATCTCAAGGTGCATTAAAGACATCTGGCGATGGAATCCAGAATCAAAGTGTATGTAGACCAGGTGATCTCATAGCATGATTTTTAAAACCAAATTTGAACATCACTTTTTGACAGAACGGGTGAAAACTTTTGCTCAAACAAGCTTTCTAGAGGCTTGACGAATACACAAAACACTCTTAAAATCTTTATACAGACACAGAAGCGATAAAAATCAGCCTTCTAAATACATACACCTTGGGATAAACCTCCTTCCACCGAGTATACAGTATACCCACTTTGTTAGCTGCTCGAAAACAGCTATACATTGCAAACAACTGACAGGCTGAAATTTCAGCCTACCAACTTAAAACGGAAATGGCCCCATACGCGGGTTTATAAATTTGACAGTTTGTGTGTCAAATTAGTACAATTTGCTCCAATAATTATCAAATGCCTAATAATATGCTATTTTTCCAAAAAATTAACCGCCTAACAGACGGATAAAATAAAGTGTAAAAAAGTGTAAAAGTTTAATGTAAAAAAAATCACCTTTAATTGAATGTATATAAGCAGAAAAACGTAATATTCGACGTGATGCACAAACCGCATATCTCGGGAATAGACTGTACATGAAATCTAATTTATTAAATGAATCTTGCAGTGACTTTTTGCTGAAGATAAATTAAGTGAATATATCCTTATGCAGTAATCTTATCAAAGTACAAACGAAATAAACCAGTGAAATATAATGTTTCAAATAAAGCCATTTCTTTTTTTTTTTGTGGGAGCCAATCTATCATTCTTTCATCTTTCATAGCATCTTGGATCATTCTCGTGCCTTCACCATCATGCATGGTGTTGGATGAATCATTGATCATGAAATAATGTTCGGCTTGATTGGATCATACGAGATTTAACTACTAAAAGTGATGCATCCTTGGTATGTGAACATTCGCTTAAGTTTCAAACCAGAATTCCAGAACCGGTCTATTAATTGTTAACAGAATATCATCAGACTAGTTGTTCTAATCTCTTTCCTTTTAGGTACGAAACCTCCTGAAAAGACACTCACAAGTCTAGTTTCATATATAATCATACAGTTTTATACTTTTCAAAATAGCGATGATGAAAATGATTGTTTAGGATTTAAATGCGCCAAAATGTAGGCAATTTGTTGTATACGCGAAGTAAGCCGTAAAACCAATAGCAGCGCCATCTCGAGGCAATGACACAACTATTCCACACTTCATAGTAGCGCTATCTACGTGATTAGTTATGTAAGTCATGGGTGATGTATTGGCTAATAATTAGGAAGCATTTGTATGTTAACGGAAAGAGGGGAAATTAAGCCAGCGTACAAACCCCAAAAGGTAAACATCGCTAACGGAACACAGCACTTTGTAATAACTACCCCAAGAAATACATGCAGAATTCAGTTACCAGCACAGATTGCGGAGTCAGAATTTATTGTTCTACATCTTCAAATCACCCAGCTGGCAAATCTTGTACAGAGTCCTTGGCGGGTAGCTCTTACTTGACACTTGTCAGCGCTCTCAGGTGTATTTGGTATCGTGCTGATTTTTGCTCCCTTTGAAACTCGAATCGCGAGTTTAAGGTAAACTAGTGTAGGGCGCAATCCTACACAATGATCGATCGATTAATTAGTATCGTAAACGCCCCAAGAGTCAAGCTATTCATTCATTCAGAAAAGATTGATGGTTTTCCCCTAAAAAAAGCAAGGCATATTTTCATAGAAATGGCCATTTAAAATCACCACTTATACAACACAGCTCACCACTCCACTGTACTCATTTCCTACTTCTGCTCAACGTACTCCGCGGATGGTAACGGCGAACCGTTACCTTTACCGCTCACGAAGTGATAATCCTTCATTTTCCAGCACGTTTTCTACCATATTCCACGAGCTTAGTACAGCGCTTCGGTATGTATACTTCGCGCGCGCCATTCGTCACCACTACACCCCGAACCACCGGCCATTAGTTATACGTTCACCATTCACTCCTTCTAACACTCCGCTTCGCGTTGGTACAAACTGTACTGCTGCAGAGTTCACGACGTAACGAACGCCGGACTAAGAGCGCTTAGCGAAAGCGCGTTCACAACCACACTTTCTCCAAGAGCGTGTGCTGTGTGTGCCCTTTTCGTAACCTCACAGTTTGTTTTCTTAAACAGTCCATTTTGTCCACCATTGTGGTTCTACTTTTCTTTGTGGCTTTCCACTGTTGCACAATAAAAAAAGAAGTTAAAAACCATAATTGCTCCAGCGCACCGTGACGGACAGGTTTATACCCGCTCAGCAGAGTGGTAGCGCAATGAAGATGAAGCCCCTGAACCACACTTCACACCGGTCGTAGTAAGACTGACGACTGACCCGACGGTTCAAACCGACCGGACCGCTATGACCGTCCTCTCCCAGCCGCGCTGAAAACTGTTCCGGACGATCCAGAGCCCATCGTCGTCATCAACTACCATCGTCATCATCATCATCATCATCATCCATCGTCCACTCACAAAATCGCTGCGGTCAACCGCTCCCCGACGGGGAAGGCTAGTGAATCGTCAACGCTTTTCCGTTCTATTTTCCATCACATCCCACATCTTCTCACTACCTACTGCCCACTTCCCTCCCCCGGCTTCCCCTTCCGCACAGGACAGGTGCACAACCTTCAATAAACGCACCTTCTTTATTATTGGCTTTCCATTTTTCCTTCCCCTCGCGCCCGTGTCCGCAAGCACTGGGTGTGGGACACTTAATGGGGGGTACGCAACAGGAGTGCTCGAATTGAATTGCCCGCAGCAAAATATGTACCGAGGCAGGGGCGGGATAAAGGCAAGGCAAAAGAAGCAAAACACAGTGAAGAATTTCTACTCTGATTTCCATAAATTTTCACTTTGGGTCGCACACCAATAATGAAGGGTTAAATGCGACTGCAGAAAACGGGGATATGATGATGGGCCCCGGCAGCTATCCCGCGATTAGTGCTTGGGATGGGATTTTTCTCCACTACGACATGGATTAATGTGACCTGATTTGCATGTTTCATCCCCTGGCGTGCCCGGGTGTACCGGGAACAATTTTAAGAATTTACGTGCGACCACAAGGAAGGGGGGGGGCGTGGGGGAGGAGAGCTGTTATCGGTTTCATGTTTCGGGTCCATTACTCTGTGACAGAGATTGGGGAATTTATTGCTCACCGATCCTATCTTAAATAGTTGCTGTTTAGGGCAATCAGTTCGATGTCGTTCAATCGATTGCAGGGATTACTGTTGCATTATGGATCGTATTACAATAATGGGACAAAAATTAAAACACATACAGGAAAACATTTCCTTGGAATAGTGGTTTTATCTCGGGGGGAATGGAGTACAGCAGTACAGTGGAGCGCCGTTTATCCGGGTACCTTTTATCCGGTTTTACGTTTATCCGTGCTGTTGAGTAATGACAGTTCAATACAAAAGTGACATTGCGTTATGAGGAGGATATTTAAAAAAGAGGTTATAAGAGCACATTTTTTTTTTATTCAGGAGTAACGGTCCAAAAAGGCCGTATTGCTTAAGAGTAGAAAAATAAGAGCACATTGTCATAACAAAAAACACTATAATTCATGGCAAATTTTAAAAAATCTCTTTCAAAAAACATGAAGTTAACAAAAACTGGGTTATTTTTATCAAAAAATAAGATAATTTTCCAAAAATTAATCAGAAATTGGAGATAAAATATATCATTTGTTTCATTATCCGTGTTTTTCGCTTATCCGGGCGAGGTCAAGTCCCGAGAAGCCCGGATAAACGGCGCTCCACTGTACTGTAAAAGCATTCTCGTCTCAGTACAAATAATTAATGTTTTGTTTGTTGTTAATTAAACATGTACATCATTACAGATAAAGCTGTTTATATAAACAGCGCTGCAAAAATGAGTTTAGTTACAATTATTTAGTATTGTTTTAGTTTTTTTTTTCTAATTTGTGTGGCTTTTTTAATTTGGTTTAAAACTGTTTACAAGTCCGCAACTGTCAATTTAAATGTTGCGTTGACAGCTTCGTCTGTCAAAGCATGTAACGGCGAGCTAGGACTCTACTGTACATGTGAAGGATCAGATTGTGTTGGCAACACCTGTTTTGGTTGATTTTTGTTGCATCATATTTTCTTGTCGTCGAACGGATCAGAGTTGCGCCATAACTTTTCATTATTTAGGCCAATTTTTTCCTGCTTCTCAGTACCATTCGTTTTAATAAGGCTGTGCAGTATATCAAGATGGTAAGTTTGTGCTTTGGAAGAGATATTTCTAGCTTTTTGCAGCAACCGCGCTGATCAATTGAAGTGAATTGTTCAGCTTCCATTTGTGACGGCGGAAGCTCTCGCTTATGACGACAAACATTCCTTTCTTGATGGTGTTTTAAATAACCTTGATCAGGCCGAGAGATCAGGATCCGAATTTATCGTTAACTCCCATTTCCATCTTGCAGACGAAAGGGACAAGCAGCTTCGGACAGTGGCGCAACAAAAGCCACACGTTGTGCAATCGGTGCGGAAAACGATCTTACCATACGCAAAAGAAACGTTGCGCTAGCTGTAACTTTCCGGCGGCTAAGATGCGATCATGTGAGTAAAGAACGGCTTTGCTTAATTAGTGTAGCATAGTTGGTTAAGCGTTATCATTGAATTGCGCATACCCCTCGGTTACATATCGTACAGTACCGCCAACGATTCCGACGATCCGTAATATCCATCGTTTTGTTTTACATTCTTTCCTTTCAGTTAATTGGTCTAAGAAAGCCATTTCGAAACGAACAACCGGTGCTGGTCGCTTGCGTTATCTTAAGCACGTTCGCCGTTGCATGCGTAATGGAGTCAACGCTCGAAAAACGAAGTAGTGAGGCGAAAGCATTCATGTCCTTTTGATTTGAAACCTTACCGGTACTGATCGGGAAGGCACAAGCCTACAGCAAGTAGCTATGAATAAACGTAGAAGGGTAATGGATCTTAAGGATGTATTTTTGTGTGTATCAAATGTCTCTCTCTTTGGTCATGGTTTTCTTTTATTAGGTAATCAGATTTTATCGTATCGTATTCTGATCAGATTTTAAGTTTAAAAACATGTTTTTTGTTAATCCTTTTATCGCACAAAAAGCGCTCTTACCACAAAGAAGATATTTTTTTGTAGACGAAATCTTAATTTCCTTATAGTGCCTTACACTCCAAGGTGTGTGTGTATTACACGTGTCCTCATAATGTTTGAGCGAACCCTCAGCAAACACGATTGAACGGAAGAGAGTAACACATTTTTCGAAATTGATATCGTCCTAAAAATGAACACTTTATAACCCTCCTTTGCTGTGGTGTATCTACCTTGTTGGGGCTCTTTTTACGCCACACTACGATAGCCAATCTAATGGCTTCCCGAACAATATTTTCTTTGCACACTTCCTCTGTGGCGTCTGCTCGTATTTTCTCTTCTTAAAGTTTCCCCTGTCCTGTAGGATTTTTATGTTTTGTGCTCGTTAGAAAAAGTCTCGATAGAATTTTTTTAAAAATGTTTTCAACGTTTGTATAGACGCGAAATTCTTGTACAAGAAAGACTCATACAAAAAAATCGTGTAAAACTTCTCTTAAGTATCCCTTAACACTCTCGTTTTAGTATCTCTTAAACAACGGTGTTAGCTGGGTCCTTAAACTGACTGGGTGCCGCATGAAAGTGCAAAAGGTGCCGCATGAAAGTCCCGAAAGGTCCCGAGCAGCAGCAGCAGCAACATCCTTACGCTGGTCGTGTGTCTCCCCCGGACTCCATTCAAAATCCCGACGTGGATGAAGTGGATGGCAAAACGAACGATTTCCTTCCCATTATGGAGTTTGAACGCGCTGAGCTCGCCATTCAACATGGATAGGGGCAGTGAGGGAAAATGTTTGGGAAAGCATGATGCTCCTCACTCGCGACCTCACCGCCTCTCTGCCGTTCACACGTCGGCGACGACACGTGTGTGATGCAGGGATCAGTTTTCTCTAATTCCCAGTTTTTCAGCGAGAATAGGATTTTTTGTTGTTGTTGTGGTGGTTCACTTCTCCATTCTCGGACGTATGGGAGTTTTTTTTTCCTACGCCAAGGATCTCTTTTCCAACGGTGCTTTTCCATTACCCGGGTGTTGCTGGGGGCATGTTCAGGGAAAGCTTTCAGCCCCGTCAAACCCAAGCTACAACAATGGAAAGCAATTTCCCAATAAAGCATTCCAACTGGGCGGAAGTCTATTGCTGCGAGGAAAACTCGAGCCCGAGGGAGAGAAGAGCGATCATCGAGACACGATGAGCGCGATGCAAAATGTGCGACGCCGTGGATGTGAGTCGTGCTGTGAGAAGTGGGTTGAAATCAATTATCGGACACGAGGGGCATGGTTGGATTGTATCACGGTTAGGGGTGGCTAGTTTTGCTCGCCTTCATTCAACAAACAGTGGAAATATGAGCATCTACACGGTGCAGCAGTAGAGGGGATGTGCGCAGACGGTTGCGGGCGGCGGCAGTCCTTCCTGCGATAATTGTTTCCTTTCGTCGATTGTTTGGCAAACGCTTTGCCGGTGCGATGCTATCGCTAAGCCGATGGATGCCTCGACGTGTTAAAGGCGCACCTCACCGGGCGAGGGCATGGAATCGGAACGAATCGAAATGTGTTGCTCTTCCGCGAACAGGAAGGAAGAGACACGCTTTCCGGAAGCGCAAACGACGAACGAGTGCGCAATCAAGGAACGCGTGCGGGGGCCACGCACGGTATTGCCGTTGCCGGAGTATCCGGAAGTGCGGCTGAAGTTGTGCTCGTTTTACCGAGCAGAAGAACAACAACGTCGAAGAAGCAACAGGTTGTTACGTACATACCTTTAGATTGCGTGGTGCAGGTGTTTGTATTTATATAAGAGAAAGGTTCAATTTCCAATTGGTTTCTTACCTGTAAAAGTAGAAAGAATATTATTTATATTATTCACTATTCAGAAGGTTTGTTGTTTTAAGGTGTAATATAAAGTCCCTAGAAGTCCCTTTATAGTCTAGTATAAGATATAGTTTAAAGGTGTAATATGTAGGCAAATATTGGTCCAGGACGTCTATTTTTATATTTTTTTTAGCTGCCCTGAAGCATGTTGGACTCGGTCACGCATCCAAACCGGAACATGGGATTAAGCCAAACGCTCTGCATGACAATTAAAGCAAATTACACATCAAGCGCAAAAGTCACCTTAAAGTGTGATTGATTTCCAATCCGTGTGTTGCTATCGTTCAATCATCGTCGCAAGATTGATGGAAATCATTGCGGTAAGGAATGAACTTCTTACGTGAGAAAAATAATAAACAGAAATTATAAGGCACGGTAAAATATGCCTAGCCACATACATAGCCACACGAGAGCTCCCGGGGTCGCTTTGCTTTTTTTAGTTTTATTTTGTTGTAGCAAAACATTTCACCTGCACGATATGCTCTCCATGCAAAAACTCTTCCACTCGCTCGCTCGCACGGCAAACATTCTCCGGGCGCTTATCCAATCGGACCGATCTCGGTGCAGAAGTTTTGCCAAAATTTATTTATTCCACTCATGCTCGGAGCACATTTCAAAACGCTTACTATACACGCTTTGCCGCAGAAATGCCTTCCCCTCTTCTAACCGCCCTGAAGGGTACAAGGGAATCACAGGCCCCAAAAATCGAAGCATTCCAGTCCGGCTTGATTTTCCATAGCCTCGCGGTTGCGGTTTCTGGAGTGTATCACGGACACAACTCCGCATACAACTCGTAACCGTTGCTGTTGAGCTTTAGAGCTTTTTTTCTTACCATCGCTGCTGTGCCCCACTCCAGTGCTACGTCGCTTACCGAGCCGGGTCCGCCACTTTACGAGCGTGTGCAACCTTACAACAGGTTATGATTCTAGCTCGATCCATCCACTAAAAACCAGCCGTCCTCTGTAGCAAGGGTTGTGCTTTTCGTTTTTCTTTTACATTCATCAAGTGAAAGAGAGTAGAGGGCATGGGATAGGAAAAATAAAAACAAAAACAACCCAAACTTCAAACAACATCAAACTTGAAACCCCTGTGTATAGAGAGCGTATAGGGGTTCAGCACTGGCGGCGCGCTGTCGATGGTGAAATGTGAAGGAGCTTGGCCCTTCTTCGTGAGCTTGGTTTGAAGCCCCTCGCCACATACACCGGCGGTGCCCGTAATGGCTGTAAGATTGTAAGTAACGGCATGGCAAGTTATAAAAGAAAAAAATCCGCGCGACATAACTTCTATCCCGGCGCTCTAGCGGAATGGAGTGCCATGTTTTGTGCGCGGATCAGCGACCAAGCGTAAGTGTGTTGAGCGCTAGGTAGGGAAATGGATTTTGATATGTTTTAGCCTAAGAGTTCCGCACACAACTTGCGCCCTTATTGTGCGCTGCATAGTGGAAAGTAAAGGGTGAGTTATGTACTTCGTCAGTAACGGTGTGTTAAGAGTAAGAACAACTATGTAGATTTCGCTCGATGCAACAAAGTCGAGGTATGGCTTATGCATGAGCTTGTATTTCTTGGAACATGTGTACAAATTTGAATGTGTTTTTGTTCCCACTATGCAATGATGGAGATTGTTCATTTGAATTTAATTTGAAAATAATTTAAATATATTTTTTAAGAATACAGGGTTTTCCACGATTTATTGGTCGGTGTCCATAATTGTTTGGGCTCATCTCACGACATCTCATGCGTTCATTGTATCTCAAAGACTTTTGGTTCGTTCCCATAATTTGTTGATATCCTTCGATTGGATATCAATACAATTGAACCAAAAAATTCTGGGAATTGCCCAAAACATCGTTGGAAGATACCAAAAACAGATGGGACCAGCCACCAAAAAATTATTGAAACCTACCAATAAATTGTGAGAAACCCAATAATAAGAATATATTATTAAAAATAATAATAATAAGAATAATAATAATAATAATAATAATAAAAAAATTAAAAAAGCAATATTAATAATAATAATAATAATAATAATAATAATAATAATAATAATAATAATTATAATAATAATAATAATAATAATAATAATAATGATAATAATAATTATAAAAATAATAATAATAATAATAATAATAATAATAATAATAATAATAATAATAATAATAATAATAATAACAATAATAGTAATAATAATAATAATAATAATAATAATAATAATAATAATAATAATAATAATAATAATAATAATAATAATAATAATAATTATAATAATTATAATAATTATAATAATTATAATAATCATAATAATAATAATAATAATAATAACAATAATAATAATAATAATAATAATAATAAACAGAACATAAAAGATAATCATGAATATAACAAAAAAAATCATAAATAAATAAATAAATAAAAAAGATAGATATTGTCGTTCCTCCTGAATGAAACAAACAAATAATAGTATTGTGAGATCATACATATATCATGAAAATCATAATTATAATCGTGTTTTAGTCCTTATTGGTAAAATTGGTCGTCATAGTGAAAAAAATCGGACTATAAAAAAACTATAAAATATAAGAGTGATCAGCAAAAGTATGGGCAAATAGATTAAGGAACAATCCGGGGTACAGTCATAACATAATAACAGAGAATTTAATCATTTTCCCCAACCCAAATAGCTACTATCCATTGACTCGAGCATCATCGTTCACAACCGGATCATAACAGTGATTAAATCCTCTGTAACAACACAACCATTCACTGCTCGCAGAGGTATCGATGCCCGACCCTATCCTCCAATCCAATGTGATTATGGGCTTTCGATGATAAAAATCAACCACACACACACACACACAAACACTCGGAACCCCTTGAAAGCTTTCACCAAAACCCCCTAAGTGAGTGTTTGTTGTGTCCGTCGTCCCCTCAGCTCGAGCTTCTCGAGATCGGAACAATTTATGTGTGATATAAAAACAAACACACACCATAATCCGGAAATGGATTTTACACATGAAAGCACCACTTCAATGGCGAGGGGAGGTTTGGCCGTGGGAAAGCCAGCCGCAACGGGTAAATCGTTACCGATCTGGCGGGCTGTGGAGTACACTTTCCATGAAAATTCATGCTTGAAGCAAATGATTGTTGAAGCGGTGGTAGCTTGCAGGTACTGAAATTGATGGTATTCAAATTCCAATACTCGTGTTTTTTTGTTGTGTGTATATGTGAAAAAAAAACATACACAACGGTACGCAGTAGTACGCTTCGGTTGAAAACGATGTTTTCAGCGTCAGCAGGTGGGCCGTTATCTATCGATGATGAATTTTCAATTTCCGATAAATGAACTCTGTTGCACGCACCTTCGCGTCTCGGTGTATGAAGCGAAACCAATTCGGCAGAGGTTAATACGATAAAGAAGGGAATAGGGTTCGTAAAAAGGATGGAGATGGGACACGGGACAAACACGCGTAAAGAGGAAGGATCGTAGCAGGAAGAGGTAGGACGATAAACTGTGTTACGTTAAAGAGCAAAAAAAGGGAGAATAAAACAAAAATAGGATCCCAAAAATCTACGCTCCACAGTTTATAAGACATTTACCCATTATCAGTTATTGTAATTCGTCCTTTTTCGGTTGTGTCCCTCTTCGGTAATTGTTTTATAAAAATTATGTCCGGTAGTAATCAAATTTAAAGGGTTTTATTTATCCAACCCACCAATTACATGCATTCGCAATTAAGTACCTTTACAAAGGTCGCTAACCTCCAAATAACAGCTGCTCCTTCCCGCAGAGTGCAGCGCAGTCGCTAGTCGCGCGTGACTAGCTGCATCAAACAACTGCATAATTTACACGAACCTATACCCCGGCGAACGTTCAACTTAAAATTATTTCCCGTCCACACTATTGCACAGACTAAATAAACACGCGATGGTTTATGGGCTGCAGTAGCGAAACTTATAATTAACACCGTCTGTAACATTTTTCCAACAGCAACAGGTTGCTGTGGCCATTTCAGTAAGTCAGAATATTGATATGCAGAAACGAGTAGAAAAGCTTTAGATGAGCTTTGCTATAAAAAAACTAAGAGAACTTTTGTATGGATTCGTGCCATAAATATATCCTTTTCCTTGTTTGCCATAAAACAATCCTGCTACTCTCCACCAGAGGGCACCCTAAGCCGGGTAAAAGTGAGAAAGGAAAATTCAAACCGTTCCATTATTCACCCAAAGGAATAGAAAGTTTCACCCCTCTACGAGCGTTTCTGTTTGTCATGTCCATTAGTAGGTGCCGTGCTCAAACAATCGATGCCGGTCGGTCAGTGGGTGGGTACGATACGACTTAGAGTTTCGCTGACCCGAGCTGAAAATCGTGTCGCTTACTTGGACGAGCTTCAAGTTTCGCCCTCCTTGCACACACACACACACGCCAGCTGTCGGGGGCCACTAATTAGTACTGACTGGCATTGACCCAGTTTTTTCACTGCTTGTTCTTCGATTTTTCTTCGAACCATCACACACAGGACTTCTTTCGCCCAAGGAGGATGGTGGTAGAAGTATGACTGTCGACTCTTTTTTTGTGTCATCTTCGACAGACGGGTAATAAAATGAAATGATTCTGAAGGGCTAGCAGCAAGAAGAATCATCAGCCAAATACTAAACAAATCGCCCATATACTTAGAGTGTATGAGCTGGTGGTTTGGGGCGAACGGTTTGTATTTTTAGCACGTCCCAGGGGCAAGAGCAACAGCCATGGGCGTGAACTATCGTTGACGAATATTTGCCACTCAATTAATTATGATTTATGATATGGAACGTTGCACTTTTGTCGGTTTCTGCTTGAAGGCACGGTGCTCTGAGCGTCGTTATGGTTGACTTTTTTTTATAGGAAGTAGGATTTTGTTGTTAGGCGAATTGAATGAAAAGAGATTAAAATCGTTTAATTTTCTTTAAAAAAAACAATATATGTAATTGATGTCGTAATATTTTCCTAAATCATATATAATGAATTTCAAGGCCTAAAACATACAAATTTTGCAGAATGAACTATAGCATGAATGTAGTATTCGGGATTTTTATAGCAGACATTTTATAGCATTTCAGTAACTATTTGCTCATCCACTTTGAATTTTTTTTCGACTATTTATAGTGAATGGCAATGGTGAATAGTAAACAAATCATGCAGCACTTTCACATCTTTATTTACTCAAATTAAGGCTATTAAACTGCTTTGCTTTGAAACTCCACTGTACTTTGAGAAGGGGAAGAGGTAATAAAATCTCAGCCCTGACCTACCCTTCACAAGCAAATGACCGCCGTTCAAAAGAGTACGGCACGCAAAACGGAAACCTTACAAACAAACAAACAATTACAGCTGGAAAATGTCTATTTAATAACGTCCTCTTCCTCCTTCGAGTCCGCCGACGTGTTCGGGATCTTGCGTAATACTGGTGCACCCTTGACAACCTTGCCCGTGGCCGACGACGACGAAACTAAAAATATATTATCGAACGAATTTACCTAACCAAACCTGCTCTCCTCCTCCTGTCCTGCTGCTGTGTGAGGTATGGGAGTGCGTACGTGGATCGGTCGGGTCGGTCTCAAATGCATGTCCCGGCAGCACAACAACCGCAACGACGCACCGCAACGGCTCGGCACCGGGCGCGGACACCGTTTGAAGCACCACGTCAAGTGTACAGTAAAAGAGGAGAAGCTAAATAAAAAAGATGACCCCATCACTCATGCACGAACCCCCCCTCTCTCTCTCCGCTCCATATCCAACTGTCAACTGTCAAGGGATACACTTTCCCCTCTCCCCGTGGGGAAGCAGCGACGACGGGAGCGTTCGTTTTGGCATAAAATTTGATAAATAAACCTGTTCGGCCAATGTGGGGTGCAGTTTTATTTTTTCGCACCACAATCGTCTCATCGAGGAGGGCGGCGGGTGTCACGAGCTTCACTAGGGTGATGGTGGTGTGTGTCCCGATATCCGGTTCGAATTATACTGTTTGCGTTTGGTGTTCTGTGAACCGTTTTTTTACCGTGAGTGGCGTTGAAACTGTATCGTTTTCGAGGGGGCTTAATTTATCATAATCCCTCCCTGTAATCTAGACGAGCGAAAGCCGTTTCTGCCATGAAAATTGAGTCTTTTTTTGGGGTTTTGGCTTTAATTAAATTGTGCTGAAAACTGTCCTAAAGATAAAGAAATTGTGTTAATCCGTAAAGTAAAGCTATAAAACTTTTATCACCTTAACGCAGTGAAGTTATAAAATGGATCGCCTTTGTACTTTACATTGCAATTCTTTTTTCACAAACCATATTCTAGTATTTGTAAAATTGTGCCAATACAATCCTTTATATTCATTTTACTAATCAACCATGAATATAAAATCCTTAAAATATTCCAACCCATTCGACAACGACGACAACACTTCCCTCCGGTGTTGTGTTGCTATTTACCAGCGACCAGAAATCATAATTCTCCTCCGTGTGTCCGTCATACTGTTTCGTTTTGTACAGTGCAATGGCCCAATTTAGCCGCTACAAGTTGAATTCGCGTGTGTCTGCAATAAACCACCAGGCATTTAGCGCTGTTGCAGTTACATCCAGCAACTGGTGGAAGCTATTCAACAGCGTTCGGTTGTTGAGACGAATGCAAATTTAACCAATTTGTGCAACATTGTGTTGGACGTGTGTCGAAAAAATGTATTTTTTTGGTTTTGTTTTGATTGGTAGTTGGTGATTCTTCCAAAATCACGTTTTCTTTTTTAGGGTTATCTTTTGTTCTGACCGCTCCTTACTTTACCTTATTGATTTTGTTCTTTATTATTTACTGCAAATAATTTCATTTATTTCTTCATTGTGTTTCCTTCTCTTTTTCTTCTTATTTTTTCTTCTTCTTCTTCTTCTTTTTATCCAAATATTTATAAAACTTTGATTAAAACTAGCATTTTTCCTTTAATCTTGAGCATTTTTGCCACTTATTCCAAAATTTTATTATTTTAAAAGAGCATTTTTTCAATTTTTTTAACACATATGAAAATATTTCGACTGATTTCGATCAAATCGAATGGATTTCTTAGCAAAACCGCTAAGAATTATGCTTCACAAAATAAGGTGTATTTCGCCCTGTGAACAACTTACACTTTATATTTTGATTGTAATCAACCGTGCTAGCATATTGAAAGCGTTTTGTTTGCAATTGGCGTGCGGTTCGATACTTATTTTGCGGAATTCAGGCTTGAACAAAGGACAAACGTATAATGTAACAGTGTATTGTATTGTCCTTGACATTATTCGATAGAAAATCATCCATTTGAAGGCTCGTTTTTGTCTATTTCAGTGTATTAGAAAGTGTGCAATAATTGGCTATGAAGTGTGCAATAATAGAATTTAGAGTTTTTGTAAGTGTGGAACATTTTTTTTTTCAATATGTTTAAAAAATATTTTTTGCCATTATTTATCATTTTTATCCCTGAAATAAAATATATATACTATTCTTTGAACAATAAAGGATATTGCTTTAAATACGGAAATTAAAAATATCTAAATAATTGTTGACGTATGAAAGCTACTAAGATGTAAGCTGCTAATTTTTACTACAAAACTGCTAACTTTTACACATACACATTCGAAAGAAACAAAGCCGAGGCATAAAATAATGCCAATATTTGTCCGCATCCACAATACAATGAAGCGTGAAGGCAAATAGAATCCAACACTCCCTTCCATTCCCCGGAAAGACGCTCACTAACGCACTTTATTAGCTTTATGTTTGTTATTCACATTCACCCAACCAAACTCCAGAGTGAATGAAGTTATCAAGCCATCGTACGAAGGCCTTTGCGTTCGATGGTATTCTTGGACTGTGCCACTACGAAACTGCCCGCGAGCCAATCGGGCACTACTCAATCAACATATTTTTAACCGCCCGCGTGTATATACGTCATCGGTTTTGGCATCAATTATAATAAAATAGTAGCCCCACCACCCGCCCGCTAGGGCCACCCATCCATCCGCACCACAGTGAATGAAAGGAATCCCGCTCTATTGGCTGTAGAGCTGTAGAGCGATACACTGTGGGTTAAAAAAAACGCCAGAGTCGGGCTGGAAACAATCAACCGGTTCCGACCAGGCCCTAACAGCTTGCGGCAGGTTCGAACTACTTCTCACGCCTGAACGATGGTCGGCGTGTGGTGTCGTGCCTTAAATTTCGAACGCTTTTCCGCGTCCCAGTGCCGATCGATAATGAAGATATATAAACCCTTTTTGGCGATGTCACGCAACTTTATCCAACCTTGCAATGCACTCACAGCAAAAAAAAAAACAGCAGGGACGAGTAGGCTCGGTCGCTTCAAACGAATCTCGCTTTAATTCGGCCGCGTCCGATCTATATTAATTGGCCGGTCTGTTTGTTTTGTGTTGGCGTCCTAGCAACCCTCCACACCCTGCAGTCACGATACGATACGCAATGGATAGTGCGGCCATCCCCGCTCGCCGATATCTTTAACAAGATGGCTTTCAGAAGAGACCGCCCAGCTCGTCTCGTAAGGATTGCTGCCACACCGGGTACGAAGGCAAACGCCGGCGATGAAGCTATTTAATTAACAATAATGAAATAACCGTCAAGCGAATGTGTTTGCGGACTGGGCAACCCCATATGTAATGGGGGCGGGGCAGTAGATGATGATGCTGATGATGACGATGGTGATGATAAAACAGTCATTGGAAACCATTAGCCCGGGTGACAGAGTGAGTGTCATAGTTGATTTGTGTTCTTAAATTATCATCAATTGAATATGAATGGATACTCTTATTATTACTCAAACTATTAATGTTCAGTTTACCAAATGAATGCTTTTTCGATTGTTGGTCACGATACATTTTGTATTTTTTAGTATCATTTTGTTTCAAAGCTCGATATAAGTTTAACCATTCACAGCATTCAAATAAACAAAACCAAAAAATGCTCGCGCAGTCACAACCCGCATAAACCGTACAATCATTAACCGCAATCATCATGGAGTTTTGTCATTCCTTCTTTTACGACATTCCTTTCTACTGCCGACGAAGATAAGATCCAAACATTCTTTATTGATGCTAATTAAATGACACATTGCCGCGACCTCGTTCCAGCATTGTCACGATGCACTTTAATTTCCGAGAAACTTAATATTCCCTTGAATTGTGCTAGAAACAGCAACATTCCAACGCGTTATTCAAGTAGGTTAAAAACATAATACACCCATGGTCACGTGGACGTTTAATATGGGATTGCGGAAATAAACACAGCCCAACTATTTTAAGTACTTCACCCACAATAACGGGCCTGGTGAAAAATGACCGGTAGTAATATCCGGCCCGTTGTCAGGGAAAACGGGGTTTCCTTCAGCGCTACGTGAGCGCATATAATGTAACGCGAGCCGCATATGCAGGAAGAACTGGGTGTGTATGGGAATGTAGGGGGAAATAAAGTGTAGTACATTGAATATTCAACGAAAAAAACGGGGGCTCTTCTTTCAGGATGAATAATTAAATGTTATATTTATACGTACGGTTGGGATCGTAAAATTTGCAAGCCGTGGAAAATGCAAGCAACAAAAAACAGGAAGGGAACAGCACGAGTGCACGTAGGCAACCTGAGGAAATAATGCATTCTCGCTGAGTTGCTTTAGTTGTGCGTTGGTATGAAAAGGGGTAATAATTCTACGTGTTTCTGACATGGCTGTACGGTTAAATGAAGAGTGGAAGTATCACAAAACACTATAAAAAGGAGCTAGAAAATCGCTCGAGGAAAATTGATGAAGAAAGTATTTTAAAATATTACTCTTCTTATTGAAGAAATCAAATCGAATTGATCGAAAACAATCTGCAGCTTTGAGAAGGACGGAAGTATCTTTAAGATAATATTACTCTAATAAGTATAATACAAAAATGTACGAGCAAGTGGTGGTATTGAATAAAACATCTGCGGAAGAGAGTCATACACACCCAAGACAACCGACACAGTTGTATCAAGGATAAACGGGACTAACTCAATGGAATAAAATTGTATTCCCAAGCATCCTGTACATAGCTTGGCAAGACCCAATGTATAGATCTGGTGAACCACTTATGAGGACACAACTGCGTGATGCATATGACCGGTTCCATTGGTACCAACAGTTGGTATCAGGGCACTGCCTTCCAAAGCAGGAGAACCTAATTAATCTTTTACGTAGCTTGTAAAATCCATTTCATCAGTAGGGGATCTTTGTTCAACACCTTAGAGGAGTGAAGCGTGAAAATGTATTAAAAAAGTGTGTTAAAGACGCAAAAAGAAAGATATTGGGGTTACTATATGAATAGTAGATTGAACGGAACACCCGTAACGTAAACTTTTCCACCAGATGCTATTGATCATCTATCGCAGGAGCTAAGCCAAGATTTACTAACACTGTTACTTGTTTTATTGGTCTTGTAAACTTGTAATCCGGAGCTTTTATCTCCAAATATATGATGTAACGGAATGTATGAACAATACCCTTGTTTTTTGGTCACATTTTCCCAATAAATAATTCGAAGATATTTAACTTTAACTTTTTTAACTTATTTTTTGACCAACAACGGTTGTTGTGCCAAAAAAGAAGAGGCAGAAGCAGTGTTGCGAACGGTGATAGTCGTCGTCATAAAATTTTACAAAATGATACTTTTTGAAGCATCGCATTCTAGATTCACGCATTCATTCGACAATCACGGAAAAAATATCATTTGACACGATGATATTTTTCTGCTACAATCATTTGACTTTTTGATTTTGCCGTACCTCAAGTGAACTAGACCTTCATCGAAAATTGGTCCTTTTTTCGTGTTTTCGCGTGAATTTCTATACTCCTGTAAGAGAACACCATTTTCCTGGTTGACTGAGTGAAAATATCAAGTGGTTTAATGGCTAACTATCTATTAAAGCACGATTAAGCAGTTCTGACGTCTGATGAAAAATGTCAAATGACATTCATTCTACATTTTTTGCAATCAAGTCATCGCAAAAGCATTGATTGTTATTGCGAAAATGATTGCCGCTTTTAGAAAGTCGTGTCATGGTAACCATGAATATCATGATCAAAAAATGATTTTGACACCCGCTTGCTGCGAATATCATAAAAAATGTCGACAATTAACAACACTGGGTAGAAGTATTTATAAATTCGCCCTAAACTCGCTTTCCTGGAACGTTACATTCGTATATTTCAAGAACCAACATAATCTCGTTTTATAATTCAAGCCAACAGGCTGAAACTTCTGTGGAACAATATTCATCACCCGGGTTGTATCCATTTGACAATTACTTAACTTCATATTGGATTTCACGATGCATTGTATCAAGATTCATTTTATAAATTGTGTTTTTTTCTTATTTCCTGTTAAAATTGGATTTTTATGCTTTTAATACCTTTAAAGGTATAAAATCAAACAGTCAAACTTCATATAAAAAAACTGCCTAGTATAGTAAAACCTCTCATTATTATTTTACCATTTTCATTACTACTCCCGCAGGCACAAGATATTTCTCGCGACTGTGTCATATTCCAGAACGTGCCTTAATCTTAGGTTTGGCCTCGCTAATGAACGTATAAATGCCACGAATCAAACCGGGCTGTAACCGAAAACCGGTTGAAAATAATGATAAATCAAATCCCCAGCGGGGAGAGGTGCGTAAAAGGCCACACAGCCCACCGCACAAAACCCACCCCAAAAAACAGTTGGCCCATTCCGCTGCCGCAGAGTGCGCCCGGCGCGGCCTAACTTACCTTGATGCTTTTCGCTCGACAGTAGCTTTCCGGTGACGGCCGCCTCCTCGTCTAGGCCGGCCGCCTGTTCCGCTTTCGTAACCTTGAAACGTTCCGCCATGGCCCGTCAATGTGGTCGTGTTATTTATGGATCTTTCCGTGCCTCGCAGAAGTACGCAAGAAATTGGAGAGCAGCACCGATGACGCCACCAGCCAAGTGCGGCCAAAAAAAGGACACCGATGGACCTAAACCACTTTCTGACACAAGGCGCGCGGCACTGGACCTACCCGAAAACGCACTCAACTAGATCCACCCACAAACACAAACACACACACCACCTACACCGGGTGGGGCGGTTAGGGACCACTTAGAACTCTGATATCAAACACTCTTCAACACACACATACACACAAAACCATCCAGGGGGTCGTAATAATGGTCGGAATTCACTTCGTTTCACTTTACCCGGCCCCACTACTGGAACGGCGGCGGCAAAAAACAGCACCTCAGACTTTTTCTTGGTAAATGTTTTCCACAATTTTAGTACGAGTAACAGTAACCCACACGCGCATAGATTGCTTTGATTTCTTTCCTTCTTGGCACACGCGACCTAGCACGGTTCTCTTTTCGCTTGGGAAATGGTACACCCGCAGGCGAAGCAGGCGGGGTGTGCTGTCTGCTAAATTGACGTTCCCGACCCGGTTTCTCGTAGTTACGCGATGCCGGGTATGAGTCGGTATGTGTGTGTGTGTGCTCGGGGGAAGGAAAAGCCGTCCAGCGATATGTGTGCCTTGCACCGTTTCAAAACAAGGCCAGGTTCGAACAACAGACCTGTGGAAAAGGAAAGACGAAAAGGAAGAAAATATTAGTACAAATATGTTTGTTACTTCGCGATTGCATACTTTCGCTGGTGTGTGATAAAAAGAGAGAGAGGGGAATTAAGCAGAAGGAAGGAGAGTCGTCTATTCCGTTTCATTGGGCGTCCCATTATGCCTACTTCTTGGGTTTGGTTTCTTGCGTGAAGAAGCACCCTGTGGCCATTATATGGTAATGGATAAACGACATGTGATCGAATTTTGCAAAACGATGATTTATGTTTCCTTGGCTTTGCTGTCTGTTTGTCAGTTCGGGGTTTCTTTTCCTTTCATTGTTTTACTGATTGGTGCATTGCAGGGTGAACTATTAAATTCGAAACATTTTTTTGTAGCTATTTAAGGACCTGTTTTTTCCACATATGCGTCATTTTGATTTCAATGTATTTCACTGCATAGGATAGCGTGGATAGTACATTTAATTCTAAACTGGGCTGACTGCATTAAAAATAGCTATATGGAGAAGGGTTCTATAATTTACTTTGCGGGCAGATGTTTAGATTTTTGTATACAAAATATACAAAAATCACGTATGACATCATAGATTGGTTAGAGTAATTGCTAGTCATTCGAAATAAAAGTAAACGCTTTTGACATTTATACTTTATATTTTTTCTTTATACTTTTTTAAATTTCTTACGTCTCTGCTATACTTCAGCAAAGAACTCATCTCTTGACTTCTTAACGGCCTTCTTGAATTCTTCTCATGTTAATGATAAGCTTAAATTATCTACAAAGCTTAAACTTAAAACATATTTCACGAATATTGATGCACAGCCTTTGTCATAATTAAGACATACAATTGAAAAACTATACTGAAAATATTAAATTAATCTTTAGGATACCATTTTTGTTTTTGGCTGATTGCTACTACAACACTCTTTCCTTCATTGTGTTAGCTCAAACAGTGTAATGTAATTATGTAATGACACAAAAAGTACAGTCTGTTCCCGAGTTACACCCCAAATAACCAAATCGTCCTTAACCCACTGTAAAACCACTTCAAACCCACGTGGGTTTGTGGTGGTCGATTCAGTCGTTAACCCACCAAATTTTAGAACAATCGGAGCTGCCAGTTCCGATCCGATGTATTTATCCTGCCCACCCTTAACCCACCTTTTCCAAAAATGCTTTGAGGAAAAGTTTGGTCAAGGGTTGGCTAAGGTCAATATGCTGAACAGGATTTTAGCTCTTCGATTGATTACATTCATTCACTTACATCACTGCACTTCAACTTCAGCAATATTATTAGTCTATAAACTATGCACTGACCAGCGAAATGGAGAGATCATTCGCAAGTAAACAAACACACATATACACATATTACACATGAATGTTTTACAACAAACCAACTTAAACACACACGTTTAATTGTTTCTTTTGCACAATTAAATCACATTTTAACACAGGTGAAACATGTTGAGCAAATAAATTGCCCGAGCATAATAACTGACTTTAACAACATTGAAGTGGCTGCTTCTGTAGCCGTGTGGCTTAACCCACCAAACTGATAGTTTTTTAGCTTTGTTTGATGGAACTGGATTTTTAGTACAAGAAATTGGTGGCGTTTTCGGTATCTTGGTTATATGGGACGGTTCTCGACTTACGCGGATTCGGAGATACGCGGTTTTTGAAATTTGACAGATTAAATGTCAAATCAGTACAATTTGCTTCAAGTTCGGTAGAAGTTGCCTTTTTGCTAACAAATTGAAACCGCTTAAAAGCCTGAAATATTAGAATTTTCTGTACGAATCATATCAAATAAATGATAAAGTGTATAAAAGTACTAAATAAAAAAAAAACTCCGAGCAATCAATAGTATTTTAGTCAAAAAAAAGGGAAATTCGACTTACGCGGATATCCGAGTTACGCGGATTCGTCGGGAACGCATAAACCGCGTAACTCGGGAACAGACTGTATATGTGCTGAGCCAATAGTCTCACATTCAAAATGATTTGGATTTGTATCACAGTTATAACAGTTATCATAACACTTAACCCATTATTTTACTGTCACTTTAACTGATCGATTACAATGCATTACTCCATATAGTTTGTCTCACTGTTCAATCAAAACCCCGTTGCTGTTTCCCATTGTGTCCAGTCAGATCAGATATGCTATTCTCGAACAAATCCTGACTGCATAATCCTGCGGCTTTATTCGAGGCTTCGGACACGAACGAAACCTTTTTTTAATCCCATGGGTTTACGTTGGCACCGATACGAACTTGAACGAATGCACTGTAAGAAGTGTGGTGGTGCCAGGCTGATGTTATTCAATTTCTTTATTGTTTCATGTTTGAAGTCGTACAAATTAACTCACAATAAAATTGCTAAATCAGTTAATGCAATCGTTTTTTGCACTATATCTCTGTACTTCAGAAATCTCTCAATTTTACTAATAAATTCTTAATTTTTCATTATTTCTCGATCAACTTCAAAGTAAATACACGTAATATTACCTCTTCAATAATCGCACGATTGAACAAAAAAAAAACACTATTAAAAACCAACAACCTCGACACGCACGATAATCGCACCCGGTACACCGACCATCAATCGCTAAACGTCGACTGAAAACCTGCCAAAAATCTTGGCCATTGACAACCGGCTTACAGTAGGCACACCGTCCAGCTAAATTGTGGGCAGGGGAGGGGCCAACCAGCAGTCTCTCTGATGGGCGATAAGAAATGCCACTTTAAAAGGTGGGGTGAAACACCTTCTGGTTTCCTCCAGCTGGTGTGACTAATCGTGTGATATACCAACGCCGTCTCTCCTAAAGCCAGGGGGTAATGTTTTAGACTAGAAACGATGAAACAACGATGGGGACCGGGAGCAGTGTGTGTTTTGTGTGTAAACGTGTTATCAAAGATAGTACGCGGGAGACCACCTCGAAACCCCGCATCACCCCCCCCCCCCTGGACCTATTAGCTGATGCTTGGTTCTCTGCAGATTCGTAAAACCTCAAATTTAGGCCATTGCAGTATCGGAAGGAAGATAACGGGCGTAACGCGTACACAGCCCAAGTACGGTTCGGCTTTGAAATGGTCCCGACCCCGGTGCACACTGGGAAGAAGACTTCAGATACACGCACGCGTAAGAAAGCCCAACAGATATCAGCTCGATCTTCTGCTGGCGGTGCTACAGTTGGGTTCGCGCGTACGTAATCTAATCCCCGCAGGAAGATATTGGAATTAGCTTTTCGTTATATTTAACATTGGAAAATAAAACGTGACTTTGGTCATCGAACGTTTTGCCGCCCTGATACAAGGTCCGCTCAGTGTGCTCCCAATGTTTCTAGGTGACATTCCTTGGGCCCATTTGGACTCCTTCTCCAAGCTGCCAGGCAAAACTGTACGGGGAATACAGGTGGACAGCGGTTTTAAAATCGATGTCAATAAACCTCGGCACCGGGCTTATGTGGGATTGAGCGTCCACACCCCAGTGTGCGGGCCCAGCACTACCTTGTCTTATATCTGTGGCTACGTTATTCTTTATTCTGGAACATTTTATCATTTATGCAACACCCGGCTTTTGGGGTGGGACAATTAGCAAATGCGATAAACGATTTCATAACGAGGAGAAATTTAATGTATAGATTAGTGAGGAAGGTTAAGACGACGGACAGCGACAGCGAGTGGTTGAGAAATACGTGGCTTTTATGTGTAAAATGGTGGAATTTATTACGTTACTCAACATGCGGATTATTGATTATTGGAAATTAGGGTTTTATACAGGAAAAGTTATTACGAGCACTTTGTATTACGTTAGGACATAAAAATCAGACGTAAAACATATGTCATCTAAAAGGCTTATTGCGGCGGTGGTCCCGTGGTACAGTCGTCAACTCGTATAACTAAAAACATGCCCGTCATGCGATCACGGATTCCATCCTCGTGTTGACCATCCCTTCGTAGCAAGACTATTTGTCTATCCGGCTGCATGGTAATGTATAAATTAGTCTCAAAAGTCTGTATAGACCGGCATTGATCTCGTAGGACGTTACGATAAATAGTAGAAGATGAAGACGAAGAAGTAAGTAACCTTAAATGAACACTCTCAAAGGACTCTAGAAAGCTTCAACACACTTTGTATTCATTATGATTTTTTAAATAATACCGTTTGTATTTTCTAAATAAAATCTAAAATACTATTGTTGTATTATTGAGTATGTTAGATTCGTAGGCATGTGTTACATGATAAAACTCGAATTCAGGAAGCACTCCAGCTCAAAAATAGCCCTCAATCGGGTAAGGAACATTATTTTCAAACCACACGCATTCAGCACCGACCAACCAATTTAATGGACAAGCCTTCACACAGCCACCCCTTTTCACGAACCCATACAAAACTCTTTTAATTTTCTAGTCCCTCCCTCCGGTGGCGGCCTTCAACATCCACAGTGTGTAGGGACAGCCGCCGTATACGGGTGCTGCTATGCGACGAAAAGCGTCTAACATATCAATTTAGAGGCAGCGTCCCATCAACCTTTACGATCGATTCCAATTGGCTATTTGGATCAACTGGCAATTGAATTGAACCGCGTAACTACTGGCCACCGCAGGGCCTTTCCCCCATCTACGGATGGAGCGATCGCTTGCTACGACGGTCGGAAACGATAAGGAGTTGGAAGCGTTTTGATTGAGTATCGGCGAAGGAGGTACCCAAGCATCGATCGTCCATCTCTACAACACCATTCAATGAAAGAGAACACACACACACACACACACACACATAGACAGATTGTTATGGCAACCAATTGCCGGACCAACGGCACCAATGCACAATGGGCAGTTTAGAACAAATTGCGGGATAAAATTATTTTTGCAGAAATTGTTAGTTTTTATCGTTTGTAGTAAAGTATTACGATAGTAAATAACATTTTATTTGTAGTTCGCATCCATACCACCAGGTGGCGCTACATAAAATAGTGTTTTAAGGGATCTTTGCTTAGTTTTATTAATTTTGTATGTTTTTTTTCTTGTATTATTTGTTGCTAATAGTATAAAACATTTTAAAATATACTGTAATGTTTCATAATGAAGATTAAATAAATAATAATAACAATAATATATAAACAAAACATAATAATATTGAATAAGATAACTTTTTCTGCATTGTATAGGACAATTGTAGCTAATTCTCGTCACTTTTACTCACAGGTAGTACAAATATTAAAAATTTACATACACAACTTAGGTGGATGCTATTACAAGCTCCTGACGTCTAGTTCACTTTTCTAAAGACATGAATAAAGGCATTTAAATAATTAGATAGAGCAGGTGCTTTGAAATAAAGTACTTCCTATATTCGTAATGAAAAGCAGCACATATTGTTTGTCTTTGAATATTCATCCAATACCTTTCCAAGTGCTGTACTGCCTTCAGAAGGGGTAATAAAACTAAAAATTCCTTCTTGGTTTTACAACTATCTGGAAAATTCAAAATTGCTCGATAGCTACAAACTAAGTATTTACTTCATTTGTAAAGTTAAACCCTGTCTTTGTTTTAGTGCGTGTAGCTACTGATATTGAACTGGTTAACGAATCAGAGGAATACAGCTCATTATACAAAATGTCCTTCTGGATGCATTTTCTTTCTTGCAAAATATTATTTGTAGCATCTCCCCTCTATCCTTATATTTAGTTTGTCATGAGTTTTGGGAGTTTCTTCTCCCAAAACGCCAATAGATGCTACTGCATTCATAACGTTTTCCTGTTATGCGTATAATTTAAGAATTATTTTCCTTATCTTCTTCTTCTTCTTTGGCTCAACAACCGTTGTCGGTCAAGGCCTGCCTTTACCTCTTGTGGGTTTGGCTTTCAGTGACTAATTATTGATTTCCCCCCATAGCAGGATAGTCAATCCTACGTATGGCGGCACGGTCTATTTGGGGCTTGAACCCATGATGGGCATGTTGTTAAGTCGTACGAGTTGCGAGTATTTTCCTTATATCCTTATATATAATCTGCAGTAGGACCAAAAGGTATTTGGTTCTGATTTGCTTCATTATATTTAATGATAAAGTTAGGTTAGAATAGAAATTTACATATCAGATAAGTACATGAGCTGAAACTAAGATACACAGCTTCGTAATTGAAATGAAAGTTGATCAAAAGCACGTAGAATATATTTTTGTAGAAAACACGAAATACGCTACACTGGGCACCTATGGAGCCGCCTAGTTACGCATGTGTCTGTTTTTAGAAAAAGTTGATGTGAAAAAACTTCAATAAAATTCGCGTTCGCAAACTTTCGCAGAATATTTCTTCACAGATTGATAGTATATATATTACACTATGATGTGACATATATGAGACAACGCCACTCTACGCCACTTTTATAATGGCATCAAGTCAAAAGTTAAAATGATGAAAATTTTCAGGAGGTTTCTTCAGTTATTATCGTATATTTTTGCATAAAATTAACTTAGCTCAAAATTTTTCATGTGTTTATAAAGCTGACTAAATATCCTTTATAAAATGTCTAAATTTATCAAAAACGGTTCATATTTGAAAAAGTTACAAAGGTTCAAAGTTTTCCAAAAAAGTGAAAATTTTTCTGCGTTTTTTTTAACAAATCTCGACTTTGAGAGGTGTTTTCTAGAGAACCAGAACAGATACAGAGCTCATATTTGGTATTTTTCTTAGTTTAACCCTTAGTTTTAAAACCTATTATTTGGAATTGCGCTATTACAAAGTTGATTTTTTGAATTTCATCCCGGCAAATGCCCATTGTGCAATGGAAGTGAAATATTTCGGCCCCGGAATATGAGTGCAATGAAGTGCTCCAAAAATGGGGACATGAAACGATTTACCCTTACCCCGCGTCAGCCCGAGGGGGTTGTGGTAGTATGTAACAGGTGTACTCATCAACATGAAACACTTTTATGGATGGACATACGGTGTAGCATCAAGGTGTCATTACCTGTCAGTTCCGAAAAAAGTGACTAGCTACAGGTCATTAAATAAACACCTCTCTTCCGGACGGGATCGACATGCCTCTTCCACAACAAGCAGTTGTCGACAACAGGGTAACCAACTTCCAAACGGGGGAATAGTACAGTACGGTGTTATCATGCGTGTGTTATCGGATAGACAGCTTCAAACATGAAAATGAAGGTTTTATCTATGAACGAGGTCTCTGTCAGTGTGAGGTTGTGGATATCTTAATGGACTTAGCATGTAAATGTGAAGGTTAAATTACAGTCGCTGGCGCTAAATTTGGCCTCAAAATCAACAATAATTTGAACAGGATTTTGAATTTAATTTCTTGTAATTTAAAAACTGAGTCTCATCCATAGCCAAACCAGACTTATAAACCTAGAAAATTTAAATCTTTACTTGTTTTGGGCAAATCAATAAGTTTTCGTTCTTTCCCCTTCTTAATAATTCAACCTGATCGGTGCATGAAATATGCATAATCATTTAGATGCACGCAATTGATATGCCTTCCCCAACCTTAGGCGTAGCATAATAACGCACCCATCGTCTACGTCCTTCGTGTTGTTTGTGCTTCGTCCGTAGACGATTGAAGCAATGGCAATTATCACACATACGCTCACATTTCAAATACTCCCATTTAAAGAGGGAAGCAAAAGAAACACGCTTTAAAACATAAAACGATACGCCACAACGCACGATAAACGGCTCAGTGTGTGATAAGAAAAGTCACAAGACTTTTGTCGAACTTCAAAAACATACACAGCACGTGGTTGTTTGCCCTATCAGATACTGTGTCGATAACACCGTTGTTGTTGTTGTTGTTGTTGTTTTTGTTCCAGTTAATTAGTTTGCTCAATGGCTTCGAAGATCATAATTACAATTTAAATCATTATTTTATCAACACATGGGTACGTGATTTATGGGCGCCTCCTTTCAAACACACGCGATAAAGAAAACGCCGGTTTGTTGCTTCGTAGATAAGAAAAATTAATGTTTTTTTTAAACAAGCGACAAACAATCGTAATCGAAGATCGCTAATCGATACTGCCACCGGTTTGGGCTGGGAGGCAGCTGTAAATCTTTGCACAGTATCTCTGGCATACTCTTTGTTATTTCTGTCCTGTAATAATTCCTAAGTAGCCGACGAATAACCGCATTAATGGCTGTGAATGTAAACGAATACTTACACGACTATACAACATAATTGTTTTACATCATTTTACAACTGACATTTTTAGTTATTCCTGTTACATTGTTGTATGTTTGAAATAAATCATTTATGCAGCTAACGAGTAAATAAACTTACAATTACTTCCTATAAAAAGTAGGCCCTAAAGAGAAGTTTGCGATGTCTTTTAACATTATTTTGAGACTTACAGACACTTCTTTACAAACTTATATGTGCTCGATGCTTTTATGGGTCAATCATCAGCGGAACAAACGTGTATAGATCGTTTGGTCTAAAAGTAATTCATGGGTTGGTTATCATTTTATTGTTTAACGGACCAAGATGTTGATCAGGTCAAAAGTGAATATTTAATAAACAAGTTTGAAGAATGATCAGCCACTTTTTCGTAGCTCCAAACAAATGTTTGTCAATCGTACAGTACATAATATGATCTTGATTAATCATATGTTATATTAAATAAATAAATTAATAAATAAATAATGTCAACGCTACATCCGCTATACCGAGATGTTTTAGATAAGGGGCCATCTATAAATAACGTAACGCTTATGAAGAGAAAAGGTACATTCTTCCGTTCGAAGTGTGGTTCGATTCCTTTTTATTTATCATTTTTGGTAATACGTAATTTACGGATTACCCCCAGTATTCTTTCCGTATTTTTTTTTTGCCATTTAAATACATTTGCTGTTTAAATTTTGGACTGTTTTTGTACGATTTTGGAAACTTTAAAGTTTAGTTTGTATTAGAAGTTAGAAGTTTAGTTTGTTTGTAGAAGTGTGTATATTGACATAATTTCAGTCGTCTAATGTCAATCTATATAGGAAAAAAACTAGCTGGAATTGTAAAACCTCCTACTATCCTATTGTATTTTGAATGTGCTATCTGTTTAACAATTATCTAATTATTAATATCCAAAGAACCTTTTAGCTTTATCCGAATAATACACCTATGGTCGTGTATTCATTGATCCTTCAATGAGCGTCCGTTGAAACGTTGTTTGTAAATTCATGAATCATTTGAATAAAATTCACACCATGTGATCGTATTTTAATTTGAATAGTAAACAAACGGGGTAAATAAAAGTTCCATTATCACAGCAATTGTTATCTACGAAGATTATATGTTAAGTTTCAAAATTATATCGTACGCAAATAACACTGAACAGAAGCTACATTAAAGCCGATCGATCTATTACCAACCGCTCCCCGTTCGAACAGTTGTGTTTACATTCCTGTTGCGTTATTAGTCATCAACAACGCGATACTCTTCTAGCCCGTTCCAAGCAACAAGGGAGCGGAAGGGTGCGTTTTGTTTATCTAAAAAGAATGCAGTCTTCGCCATTCGTCTGTTGGAACGATTTTATCGCCGTTTCCGGAAACCCGCTCCAATGCGAAGCATGTGCTAAGATTTGCGATAGATTTATGCCGAGATGCAGCTTAAACCGTGAGTGGGAAAGGAATTTTCAATCCAATTGGTTCACATCATCATCATCATCATCATTGCTCCCCCGTCTAAACATTTTCCAATACGTTCTAGCAGAAGTACGCATCGATTTACCCCTATTGATCGCGCCACATAGCGATACAAAGAGGCAGACACGCTGAACCTTGCTGAATAAATTAATGTCAATAGCAAACTGCTCGACCGTCGTGCCTCCGCCGGCTTACCGAGAAAACGGCCAAAAAATCAAACGATTCTGGGGCAAGTGCAGCGTGTCAGGGTCAGGTACACACGCCTTGTATCGAGCCAGTTTCGCACCACTGGCTGGCTGCGGATGCGACCAAAAACGCACCCCTCCTTCTCCTTCTTAGGCCAAACAGTAGTTACCTTTTTTTTCTCAAGCAGCAACTGCGGCAAGAGCACGCCACACACTCACTAACGTCGAACCACCCCAAAATGCGCGAGTTTACAATTTCAAGCAATGCACTACACAGACCCGGTCACAGTTGCAGCTGCGTTGCCGTGCGACGCTGCTCTGTGCGTCACCACCTTCACCAACCCTTGGGCATCACACAAACAAACACACATTCACTCACAACACCATCCCCCCACCCCCTCGCATAGGGGTGCGTGTGTCTGCAAAATTGCTCGCCAATACCACACCACCGGGGGCCACACACGCGTCTCCACTCACTATTGATCGGACGGTATCGATCGGTTTACATTTTATGGCGCACACCACAGACGGGTATGCGTATCGTCGTGGTTGCGTATTTTGCCGTTTGCCAGTTGCTGCTGCAAATCGTTTGCTTTGGTGCACTCTCACACGCGTGCTGAGCACAGAACCGATGTGGGAAAATGGTCGAATTTTCCAGTACGAATTAGTAGCTCGTAGTAATTGCACACACTAAAACACGACACGATCACTTTACCATGTGCTGCTCATTCGCTCCTAAAACACACTTTAACCGTTTTAAAAATGGGGAAATCAATGTGGATTTAACGCTTATTTTGCTGGAGAGAAATAGAGACACTCTGAACAAATTAAATTCGACTTTCAATCGTTTCCCAATCACTAAACCGTTTGTGTGTTTTGCTCTGTTCGCGATCACGGTACAGCACTACTACCAGCCACAACAATGAATTTCGATCTGGTGCCTGCACAACGGCACAACGCCGGCCCAATCGTTGAAACTACATGCCGAAGGCGAATTAGTTTCAATTAATCGTCGTTTATAGCGGCAAGCGGGACGGGGAGGGGTATTGCGCGTGTGTGTTGCAGCACTCCGAGCAGTACACGATCGGTTCGGGCTCGGTCACACCACCAACAAAACGGTGCTTCTTCTTCTACTGCTGTTTGGTCGCAGAGTAAACGCTTGGTAAGAGAGATAACAGACCTATATATGATATCGGTTGGAGAACGCCTAGTCAGAGAAGCACAGAACCTATCTCCTCGTCCGTTCCCCTTCAGCATCTCGCCTAGGCTGTTATTTGATACACCACCCGCTTTAGTGATAGATAGCTCTTTTATCAATGCTCTTTTGGCTGCGTTCTTTCATTCTACGGTTAGCATGTTTTATCTCTCCGGGGGGTTTCTGAAGAATGTTGAGAAGAGTGTGAAGGGTCTATGCATGTCCAACATATATATTCTTAGACAAGATGGTAGATAGAATTGTCATTTAGGTATCAGTGAGAGGCAGTTAGACATCTTCTCAAGATCAAGTTTAAACTCCAAGATAGTTAAATGCATGCTAGATCATGTCAATTCCAATTCGATTTCCCATTAGGTTATCATATCAGGTGACAATTTGACGTGGGTCTATTCATAACATCGAAGTTTTCACTGTTTAAATGCCAATGATTCGACACACCTGATTAGGTATAATTCCCTAACTAGTCGCTGCCTTTAGATCTTGTCATGCCCGTAAGGCCCTTATGCCCGCCATGGGCTCTAATCTCATATGGATCATGACCCCCCCCACCCCTTACGTAGAACTGACTATCCTGCTATGGGTAATCAATCAGTCACTGAAAACCAAGGCCACTAGTGGTTCAGGTAAGGCTTGACCGATCATGGTTGTTGTGTCGAAGAAGAAGAATAAGTCCATAGGAAAGATGATTAAATAGCTGGTTTATATGAAAGCAGGCATCAGCTCTAATAGAGTATGTTTTGAAGTTGAATGTTCATAAACTGATTTAATGTCCACAATAACGGTTGTATCGACATGGCTGATGATTCTATAAGTTTCAACTAATTATTGATACTTTGTAGATATCCAAGATTGAAAATAAACCCTATCGAGCATCTTCCAGTGAAACCTTGTACTCGACCTCAGGTAATTTAGTATTCTAGGAACTGTTGGAATGTTGGAGTAGTTGGTAAAACTATGCGATTTCAGCACACGAGTGATCGAGACGATCTGATCTTTTCTGATGGAGATGATGATCGAGCATCTGAGGAACTCTGATCTATGGAGTGCGTTCAACAGGTTTAGAGGAATCAATGTTCTCCTGGACTCGAAATTTCAAATGATATTGGTAATAGCCAAAATTTTACCAATAAAATACGCTTATAATGTGGAGATCAAAAACTGTTAACAAAATCATATGATATGCTTTATCTATTAGTGATGACGGATTTTCTTCAAGTTCGCGTTTTCAGAATTGCTGATGAATCGAACTAACTGAGGTTGTTATGAACCTATTCCCGATTATATAATCCAATAAATGTCTGTTCTATCTAGAGTCTTGGGGCAGAACCTTCTAAATACGGTGGCAATAAATAGACGATACATCCCTCATAGGTCGGTAGATTATTGACATACTATTTATACCAGAAATCATCTTCAATGCTATAGCGATTCCACTTCAACTACCAAAAATTTGGTATCAAACTTAACATGAATGTTTTGTTACTTCACCCTGATTGTCTGATATCTTTACGCTTTCCAGGACTAATTCCTTACAATTTGAAGTCATTACAGAAGAATCCAAGGCACAAACAACAATCAACTATTCAACTTTTGATGCATTGATCTGTTTAACGTTACGTTGGCTTTCCAACGTCATATTTCAACGTGTGATATGAACTAAACTACAGGATCTATCAATCGTTATAAGTCACTAATATGTTCCAGTTTTAACTCGGCAATAGTATGCCACCTTTGACCTATTATGTTCTCGAGTTTGTTCATCATTTATTTTCAAACGGGCACTTGTCACTCGTCAGCGAAACGGCACATTACTTAGAGGTGTGTTCCCTTAGCTTTCCGTGTGTGTGTGTCGCACAGGATGTTTAGTGTAATTCATTTTTCCCACCACACTACTCCACTTTTCACCTGCCCCTCCCCTCCTTTTAATGATGTGGTGTGTCGGACGTTGTCCTTCTTCGTTGTTTTGTTACTTTTCTTATCGCCCACGCTTCGAAATCGATTTTCCGCCACAACGAGTGTGCACACCGCCGGGCTGGAAGATAAGCGCGCGCGTTACCTTCCCCAATCGTTAACTCGTTGAGTGTGTGTGTGTGTGTGTGTGTGTTGCATTAGTAATATTGTCTCTTTTTTTAAAATCGCTCTAAATTTCCCTTTCCAAAGTGCATTACTGTGTAGCGGGGTGGTGGTGGGAGTGTACGATAATTTCATTCCACAAAAAAAACACACACACAGCAAACACACATCTGCCTCCACGGCGAACGTGGAGCGATAATCACAAAATGCCGACGCGTGAATAATTTCTAAATAATAACACGCGCGCGCGTGCACCCGAGCGCCCGCAAACTCACAACAGCACGGAGGAAGCGAAAGATCCAGACTGCTGTGCTGTGCTGTACGGGCGACCATCCCTAGTCCCACGAAGTCCGAAGTCCCCGTCGGCGGCAATATCGGTTGTTCGGCGTCCAACAACAACACCAAAACGATGACGACGATGACGTTCTGAGTTTGCCGCCATTTGTGGGGTGGGAGCAGGCTGTTGGAGGAATGGTGGCCTCCTTCCGTACACTGCGTCAGGTGGCGGAGCTGCTAGCGTCAACTTGTATGGTTTTTCCTCCCCACCCCCGAGTGACCATCGCGTTTGCTTTGCGCGGCCCGTTACAGAAAAGCAACGATGATTCATATCCGTACGGCACTCGGGCACTAAAATCAAAGGCAGCAGCAGCCTCTCTGGAAGATGCACCCGCGCGCGAGCGTTACTGTCGTAATGAGCGAGCGAGTGAGCGCTAGAGTGAGTAAGCAAGTGAGCAAGTACAAATAAACCACCCTTCTGCTGCTATCCGATACCACTTTCGCTAGTGGTGCTGGATGGTAGACATTAAAAAACAGGAAGAAAGAGAGAGAGAGAAAAGAAGGGAGAGAGAGACAGATAAAAATGAGAGCAACTACTCTCGCAATCAAGACAGCAGCGAGAGAGTAACTTTTCCCACTTTTCCGTAAAAGAACCATTCGTTAGAGAGGAAGAGAGTGTGGCGAATGGAAAAACAAAACTCAGTGATCAAAGGGGTGCATCAACGGTATGATCCGGGTGTGCAATTAGGGGTAGTTAGAACCCCCCCCCCTCTGTTGGAAGCGGCGGAGAAGATATTTCCGGCGTCACAACAGAGAGTTAGAACGCGCGGAAAATATTTCACTCTCTCGCAGCCTATGGTCTACGTTGATGGAAAGTGCTCCTTTTTGTGAGCCTTTTTGCAGTTAGCAGTAGAACAAACCAACACACACACACACACATCATTGGGTCCATTTGTTTGGCTTGGTCGGCAAGGGAAGGGTCAGTCATCGTTAACTTTGACGGGGTTGAATAAAAAAAAGAGGCGTCAAGTACGTAGCATGTAACGACCACTGGCACAGTGAAGCTATGTGGCTTCTCACTGAGGACGATTGTTTAAAGCGGTTTTTTACGTGTTTTGCATACATTTGGGACGTTTGGGGCGGTGAATAGGAAACATGAGCCTGCAGATCTAAAAAACCGGCAACATGACATGCTGAATTCAAAAGGTACGGCGAAGGGGATTTTTTTTTGGTGCAAGGAACAGTCAGGACATATAACTGGAAAAGGGGTTAACCGTAAAAAAATCATCAAATTCACTTATGAGGCTTTAATCAGGAATATTGGCCGTTCGTAGCGGGAACTTACGGCGCTCACATGAAATTCTGTTTGATAGCCTATGAATTGTTCAAATACTTAAAGGGCTTAAAAATGTATGGCCAACTCTCGTATGTATTTTTGAGAGAAATGCTAAAATCTATATTCTTTTATGTAAAATATTTGTTATTTTCGATATTGTGACAATTAGTATGCACAAATCACGTGTAAAATGGAAGAATTAAGGCCCAAAATCATAGAATCGTCGGGTTGAAGTACAAGCAATAAAATATTAAACACATTTAAAGTAGTGATGGGAAAAATGAAAATTTCGTCGGAATCGATTGCGACTAGCTCCGAAATTCTGGAATCGATTCCAGAATCTGCTCAGGAATGGGTTCCAGTATCGCCTACGGAATCGAAATCGGCTCTGAAATTGAAATCAGATCCGGAATTGGTTCCAGAATCGGTTTCGGAAACGGCTCTGCGCATTTCAGTCCAATGATGCTACGTATTGATAGCCACACAGAATCAAAATTTACTTGCAAACGATCTATTCTTATGGAGATTCCCGGACTAGTTACGCTTCTGAAACTTCTTATTTTAATTCAAAAACTGTTTCTCATTCCGGAGCAAATTCCATTTCTGGAGTCAACCTGGTTCCGTTACCGCGGCAAAATACGATTCCCAGGTCAATTCCGATTCTGCAATCGATTCTGATTCCGGAGACAACTCCGAAATCGGCTCCAGAGTCAAATCCAGAATCGGCTCCGGAATCAGCTCCGGATTCATAATCGATTCCAGCATTGAAATCGGCTCCGGAATTGATTCCGAACACGGAATCGGAGTCGGGTAGGTCCGGGATTCCGAGCTCGTACCACTAATTTAAAGCTTCATGAAAGAACGTAGAATCAGTACCCAAGATATGTTGAATGTTTGTGGAAGAATGGAAGATCAAGTACCACGATCATAGGAAGTTACGGGGATTTTTAAAAAATGTATTCCAAGATCACAATAAACTAATTTATTGTATGAAGCATCTAGTTCCAATCGTTCAGAATGCTTTGGGAAAGAGTATGAAAATCAAAGATCAAATAATTCGAGAATGCAATAATTCGCAATGGGTGATAAAAATCCAAGATTACAGGAAGAGTTACAATGTAATACGTAAATCTAGTCTTAAATCGTAAAAAGCATTAACAAAGAGTTGGATTCATCAAATAGCTATGGACTAGTATGTCCACTATGGGGACTATTTGGTCCACTATTTGAGTTCAAGTCCCGAATGGACCATCCCCTAGTAGCAAGAACTGACTTTCCGGCTAGGTGGTAATGAATTAAGTCTCGAAAGCGTGTATAGGCCAGCATGTCCGCGTAGGACGTTACGCCACATATACAAATAAGAAAAAGATGTGTACCATGGACGACGTTACGCTGTGACTACCTGGTTAGGTTGTCCGGTGTATAAAAAACAACGTAACTGCGGCTAACCAAATGAATGTTATTATGCCTATTTATGGCAGTTCCCGCATTTATTCGGTTGGGTCGGACGTCATAACTAGTTCAGGAATTGATGCTGTTAAAATGTACTACTTGTGATCCCCGTCAGTCTCTTAAATCAAGCAAAAGACAGGCGATCAAATCTACATTCTGATTTGGCTTGGGTTACTTGGGAGTCCCTTGTCTAGATGTAACCAAGGCACTCTAATCTGCATACGTAGGCCACTGCACACTTCAACTGGATTATATGTTTGCTTTGGAGTTGGACAATGTTTCAATTGAGTTTCACCACCTAAATTTGGCCTACTTTCAAACAGCGGGTTTGGCTTTTGTCGGTGAAGTCGTCACTCCCACTGCCGTTACGGCAAACGACAGAAGAATTGATGAGAAACAAATATGAACACTCTATATTACTTTCTCATTAGGCGTATGATTAGCACCTCAGGATGAACTCATGAACTTTTCGATTTTGGTCACGAACCATTTTCCCTACGTCTACACCGCAAGATTTGCTCTTCGTCCACCGTGTTTCGTTAAGTTTTGTTTGCTACGTCGCAGACGTTGGGAACAACAATAATTGTATTTATTGCACGTGATGAGTGTTTACATTCATGTCTAAGCAATTTGCATGCAGAGAGAATGTATTCAATGTACTGGAAGGGTTAAAAGGGACAATTCGTTCTCAGAGTAAAGTATATAATAACGATAAGTCGCATCAATTTTGTATATATGTGACATTTATGTACATTCATTCCTTGATTTTATCTTTGGTCTCATATTCATATTTTGATCAAACCATTGCCGCAGTATAGAGCTTCGCTTACAAAATGTTAAATGTGTGCTTCCCTGTTTGTCTAACTCCCCTACTAACTACTACTTAACCTTCAGCTTTACCCTCACATCTCCCCGACAGCGTTTAACACGCACCGCCCGAAACGTGTGCCGCTTAACGTGGCACGAAAGATGATCGCTGCGTATGAACGCTTGCTGGCAGATGTGGCACACAAACTTCCGCTCGCCCGAGTGCTTCCGACGGTGGCGGGACAGCTCGTACGAGCGGGCAAAAGCCGCCCCACAGTTTTCCCACGGGCAGCGAAATGGCAGCGTACCGGTGTGGAGCAGTTCGTGTGCTTTAAGATGGCTTTGGCGGGTGTAGCTTTTGGTGCAGCCTTCGTACGAGCAGTGGAACGTTCTGGCTGGATCCCGGGGGTCCAGAACGATCGAGTTAGCAGTGGCAGCAGCAATCGTGTCGGTTGGTGGGATCTCCTCTATCGGTGGGTTAGTAGATGGCTTTGGTGCTTCCTCTTTTAGAACTGCTCTGGTCACCTTAACTCCGGGAAAAAGCTGCTGAAATTCACTGTTCGGTAGATTGTGTCGACGCACGTGTGCGAGCAGATGATCCCGCCGGTGAAAGCGCTTCTCGCACCATCGGCAGTTGTGATTGCGATCGCTCGTGTGTGTCACCAGATGACGGTTCAGCGTTTCGGCCCGCGCAAACCGTTGCCTGCAACCGGTCCAGCTGCATGCGAAGGGTAGCTCGCCGGTGTGAGACCGTTGGTGCACCCGAAGGTGAGAAACCTTAATGTACGTTTTATCACAATGGGGCCATTCGCAGGCGTATTTGCGTTCCTTGCTGGAGTAGGTGAGCTGTTTCGGTGCCCCAAAAAAGCTGTCCTCACCATCATCATCATCATCATACTCGTCGTCATCCGTGTCATCAACAACATCTTGCTGTGCGTTCGCATCGACGACATGAAGCTCTTCCGAATCGGATCCCCCATCGTACTCTATGATCGAATCCTCGAATTCGGTCTCGTTCGAATGAAGCTGCTCATGCACCACAAAATGCTTTTCAATTTGATTCGCACCTTGTAAAACGAGGCTTTTTTCTCGCATTCGTAGTTCGTCTTGATCATCCGAGGACTCTTCGATAAGCTCTTCCTCTACGATTTCATCCGAATTGTCGTGCGCGTCGGGCAGCAATTCTATATGACCGTTTTGTAGCAGAAATAGCAAATCACTTTGCTCATGTTGTTCCTGCTTTGACTCTTCCTGTACTATGTTGTCCTCCTTCGCCGCTTGTTTTCCAATGCACAGGGCATCCCCATTGTGGTACCTTTCATGCGCCTTCAGGTGTTCCGCGTTTAAATACAGTTTCTTACAGCCTAAATGTGTGCAGGGATGAATTTGTACCGACGGGGCAGATCCAATTGATGTGGAGCTTGCATTACCAGTGGGACGGCTCTCTCCACCAACCACAGGTACGGTGGACTCATTCTGCAAAAGATACTGTAAAACGGTAACGCCGGAGCTAGACGACGACACAACATGGTCGGAATCAGCACGTTCCATACTACTGTCAGTATGGTTTTGTTGCAAACATTAGTAATTTCTCTTTTTTCTGTTTTATCTGTTTCTAAGCAGTGTTGAACGATACGCTGTTGTTTACGTTGTGCTTTGTTTACGTTCGAAACGTCAAGTAGGGCTTTGCTAGGGATGGGCAATACAGAAATCCGGATGGAATGGTCGGAACGGTAGGATCCGGTTTTATGGCACTTTTCGTTGCTATAATTTTTTTCACTTCTTTTTTTCTTTTTTTTGCGTGTGAAACACAGAGAGTAGAATCAATTTAACTCTAGATAGAGTCGAGATTGAATTACTAGTCGATACGGATAATTAACAGACCTATTATATATGTCGAACAACTCTTGAGTCCGTCGGAAGCACTGGACTCAAACGGGAGAAAATTTGGTATCCTATTCCGCATTCGAGTCGTCAGGTTTCGTCGACATTTTTCCCAAGTGCCACAAATCCACTAAACGACCACTAAACGGGCTCTAAACGACTCGAGCTCTCTACCTAAACGGAATATAGAAAGACTTCGTTTAGCAGACGGTGAACAACTGATGCATTCAAAAAATAGCAAAAAGCTGGTGGCGCCATCTATTGGTGGGATATCCAACGAGTAGTCGTATGTTGAATATATGTGAATATGGAGTTTATAGCCGAAGTTGAAGAGTTGGAATCTATGATATTGTGTAATTTATTAAAATAATGTTCGATAATGTATTAATTTTACTCCAAAAGCCGTTTACACGATATTGATATTCAAGTAGTTGTAAAATCTTTGGAAATGTGTGTGTGTGTGTGTAACGGTGATCAGCAAAAGAATCAAAAAAATACATCAATTTCTTCTCAATGACAACATATTACTGTCAAAATCAAAATCGTCGTTTCTGCGAATCGTCGTAACACGAGGGGGTCGTAACTCGGGGGACGCCTGTACTCAAGTCTCTGGATTCGGTTCTTATGGTTGACTTTAAACTTCAGTATTTAAACAATTGTATCACCGTTCTATTACTAGCGATGTATAATATCTAGGCGAAACCATACAACAATGCAGACGAAAGGAGTAAGCTCTCAAATAAAAGAAATCTCCACTGGCTAGATATCCTTCCAACAGATGGCGCCACCAGCTCCTTTTTATTTTTAAAATGCACCAGTCGTTTACCGACTGCTAAATGAAGTATTTTAGGTTCCTTATAGGTTGAAAGCTTGAGCCGTTTAGTGGTCGCCTAGTGCTTTTGTAGCACTTGGGAAACGGGATATTTTTGCGAGTAGTTTTCTGTCCAGGATTATTTGGTCCCAACTCCCGCTCAGAAGCAAATTGATATCTTGGTATCTCTCGAGCTGAGATTCACTCAATCAACCTTCCACTACTATACAAATGCATGTTCTTTAATAAAACTTTCAGCCGTTCAATTAGGAAACCAGTCAGCTAAAAAGTGTTCAACTATTGAATTCGGACTATAGTTTTTATGTGCAATACTTTAAAATATCATTACACTATCGATAAAATACCAGGCACATCCATCATTCAATGGCTTGTCACATTTAAAAGTTCAGAAAAATTATCTACAGAAGAGAAAAACTTAAACGGCAGAGTCGTCCAATTTCATGCGTATAAAATGGCCATGGTATCGTTGTAGCGGTCCCACCATTACCCTTCCACAAACCTTTTTCTTCTTTGCCACAATAACCGCTAAAAGTCTAGATCTGACACTACCGCAAATGGGCTGAACTATCAGTGACTTAGGATAGTGGGACAGTCAGTCCTACCTATGGGATCCACGGTCCATACGGTCCATGACTCTACGATAGGCATATTGTTAAGTCGTGCAAAATGACGACCGTATCACGGGACTTTCTACACATACGGGGCCAAAAATGTCTTCTTTCTTCGAAGTAAACTGCTTTCTCAAGCTATAGAATGGCCGGCTGGCAACCAGCATTTTTGCTTGCTGTATCCATGCTATTGTCGTTGTTGACCTTTAACCCGAGATAGGTAATTTGTTGTTTATAGGGTCGTTGATGTTACCACCATCAGTTAGGTCTCTGCCTCGTTTATCTGCAACCTCCGGTTTTCTGCCACCTGTTCGATCCCTCGGTATGATTCTGCTATATAAGTGAGCCGCTGACCAATAATTTATATATCATCAGCGTATGCCAGTATCTAGGTAGACTAATAGAAGATGGTACCCGAAGTATCCTACCTCGCGTCCCGGATGGCTGTCTCTAGCGCCAAGCTAAATACAAGCAAGCCCATCTCCCTGGCGCAAACCCTTGGTGGTATCGAAAGGGTCTGAAAATTTTCCTTTCCCCTCTGTTATTTTCTGACTATCTTTTCGGAGTAAGGGGACATGCCGATCCAGAAGGATTAGGAAGAATATTTCTACAGTGAAGTTTTAATTTACATAACATCATTAATTTAGTGGCTAAAACCACAGACTACAATCAAATTGCTCATACATTAGATATATTATGGATGATATCCACGAAATTCGACAAGCTCTCCGCTGTCTGCATAGAATCTCTTACAGATAACCCGTACAAATCAACTCAATGTAGAGCTAAGCAAGATAAGTAATTGAGTATCTAAAAACTGTTTTTAAGAAAAAGACGATGACATTACCTTTACGAGGTATAATAAGAAATAAACAACCGTTTTCAAAGCGAGCAAACTTTGCTGCTTGATTGTGTTACGTATAGTGCCTCCACCCCAATATCCGTAAGCGCCAATCCAACAATCAGCATAGTGTCGTAATCATTTCGTTGAGTAGTTCATCAAATAATCAACCTTATTTACGTAACTAGCCTGCGCGCACTTCATGAAAGTTCACCACCAACGTGAACGGTCGGTCGCCATGGTAGAGCACAATTTATCAACAAGCGCCAGGACATTCGTGGAACGCTACAAAGACTTAACCTTTGCCACCCCCCGTGTGTCCTTTCATCCTAATTGAAACCATACGTTCCAATCAAGCCAGCGTTGCGTCATCTCACGCAACGGCGTCCGTCATCATCATCCCACATATAACCGCTACCTCCCACATAATCTGCCCAACCACCACCCTGCGCAACCTGTAGACGGTATGGCCACCTCAAAAAAAGAAGAAAAGATACGAATGAGCAGTTTATTTTTATCCAAAAAAAGATAGAAGCGTTTTAGCTTTTGTGCGTTCCTGTCCCGCCTCGCTCGTACACACACAGGCCCCTAAAACTACCAAGACCTAGACAGACGATGACTAACCAACGTACGAGGTTTCCCGTTGGCAACCGGGAGAGAAGCGCATGCTTATCGCATGCGAAAGAAGACCAACAAGAAGGATAGGGACACCCTCAAGTAATAATAACGTGCACTTTTCCACGGGGCAACGTGTCTCAGGACCGATTTTCCCTCACCAGCGTGTGTACTTGTGGTTGAGTATAGACTCGAAAAAAAAGAGAGCAAAACAAGGAACGGGAGAGAAAATGAGCGAGAGTTTTCCTCGCAAGCAATTTCTAAAAAGAGAGTCACTAGTACCTCACCAACGCGACCGTTTTCCCTTGCTCGGTTTGGCAGCGCGTTGGGAAAATTCAGTTTCTCTCAGGCAGCAACGCCAGCAGGGCGTTTTGCTCGACACACCACACCGTAGAGGGAATTTCTAGTTTTCTTTTAGAGCCAGTGAAAAAAGGGAAGAAAAATCAGACATCAGTTCTTGGAAGTTGAAACAACAAAAATCCCAAAACACCCACCCAGGACAGGACAGGAGGGATAGTCTCCTGTGTTTTATTGTTCCCGTTTCTTTTGGGTTTTCCGTTTCCCTAGGAAAGGAATTCTTCTGCTTTGGTTTGATTCAGTTCAGCGAGTGTGTGCGTGCGTGTGTGCCTTTTTCCGTATGGATTGAGTTTCCTTACACTGTTTGTTAAATAAAAAAAGAAGAAAGAGTGTAAATTAACACAGCAACAAGAGCTCGCACCAGGCGGCAGAGTCCTGGCAGGAGCGTCACCCATAACGGGGACACAATCGATCAATAAAAAGCGAGTCTCCTGCTGTACAGCAAGACGGGGCTGTATGTTCACAGTGAACGACGAGTGAAATCTAGTACAACAGTGGGACGAGTAGTAGCAGAAGTATATCCTACATCACTCTGTGTGTGCGCTCTCTCCCTCTCCGCCATCATTACGTCGCGTCCGGTGTTTGTGGAAAGAAGGAAATGGTGTCAGCGAAGATGGTCGAACCGTTGATAGTGCTTCTGGTTTATTTTAATTGTGATTTAATATTTTACGTTAAAAATATCAATAAACATTAAAGTGTATCGTGGGAACAGTGTGTTTACCTCCCTTTAATCAATACTACTACTAACTGCAGCTGCTGCTACAACAACTACTACCGCCCACTACCCATTCCGAATAAGCTTACAACCCGTATAGAGAAGCCAAAGCGGATACGGTACGAGGGAAACCCTGAAGGTCATCAGGGGAATATAAAATAGACGACATACTGCACAGTTGTTAGCGACTAAAATCGCGTACAACGTGCTCTAAGAAATCAAAGGTAAATATAGCGCTTCTTTCCCAGGGTAACCCTCTTCGAATGCAACCTGAATGTCCTTCAGAGTCGTATCGATCAAACTTACCACAAAGACAACAGAGCACCCTCTTCCACCTTTACACTGGAGCTGTTATTTCACGCCCAATACTTTATCATCAGCGCAAAACCATCATCAAGAGTCATTAACCTTCGTTCTAGTTTCCTCCTGGTCCGCTCCACTCCGACCGTGTTCAGCATGCAAGTGTGTCCGAACCTCATTTATCGATCGGAATGCAGTCGTCGTCTCGTTAGTTGCGGTTCGTTAGCTGCAGTTTGTGCAGAGAAATACCACACACACACACTGCAGCTGCTGCTACTGCAGTGTGTGCTGTGTGTGTCGCCATTTTCCAACCTCACCATGCTTTGGTGCGATTGGTGTGGTAGTATAGCATAATGTTTTGTTTTTGAATTTGCTGCAGACAGTTTCATGCCAACAGAACAGTCCGCACGGTACAGCGTGTCAACGTCATTTCCCGAACGACGACACACCGTTGCTAAGGAGCTGAGGACCTGCAAACCCCACAGTCGCGCAATTGTTGTCGCAAGGTTTGAGAGTATTTTTAACCCGCCCCTCTTCCGAAGCTGAAAGAATGGCGAATGTCACTTGAGGCATGTTGCAGGTTGGCGTAGTTATGTAAAGGTAAAGGCGAAGCACTTCGTAGAAGAATGTTAGATGTTTTAGATGTTTTCCTAGCCATCGGACGATTGCTGGATCGATAATTTGCCTTTTGGAATGGATTATTCGGGAACATGCAGAGTGGAATAAGTGGCTTTTTGGGACACGTGAGATTATGACAGGAACCTTTTATTCGTGTAGCCACGTAACAAGATCGTAGCACAAAGAGAGCTCCAAATAACGTATCGGAAGTTATTCTATAGAATGTCCTCATACCGTCCTTATATCAATGGAGTATCCTTGCGAATCCTTACTGCACAGACTTGAGCCACGTTTGGTTCCAATTGTTCGTACCGGTCGGATCGAAACCCTTCACCAGTGGAAACTTTGCCCGCGTCCAGCCGTCAATCATCGTCAGGTGCCGATTATTATCGACGTGGAACGTTTCCAGCTGGGGCATCGTCCAGTACGACGCATCCAGCGCCCGCAGCCTATTGTTCGACAGGTCTAGCTTGTGCAGCGCTGCCAAATTCACCTGCTCCGTCGCGACGAAGCGCTCCAATCGGTTGTGGCTCAGCAGCAGTTGCTTGAGACCTGCCGCATTCGACAAACGATCCAGCTTGAACTCCTCCAGCAGGTTGTAGCTGTAGTCGAGCTTTCGAAGCGCAGTGAGTCGCTCCACGCCGGTGGGAAGATCGCGCAACCGATTGCGAGGCACGGACAGGTCCGCTAGTCGGCAGTCATTCTCACGACCGAGGAGCGCCAGCTCCAATCGCTCCAATCCCGCATTATCCAGCGATAGGCGGACGAGCTTGTTACGCTCAACTGTGAACGTCGTGTGAAGATTCTGATTGTCCGAGTTGCTGCTGAACAGGAAGAGGACCGTGTTGGATTGATCGAAGCGCAGGATACGTTCGATTTCCGCCACCGTACCGTTGCCTTGCTCGTGGATTTTGTTGGAAGTGGCCGGTGGTGGTCTGTAGCCTTCCTTCCAGCATTTCCACGCCTGGTCCGTTTCCTGGATGCGGCTGTAATCGTAGTGGTACGGCTGAACCGGACGGGAAGGTGCTTTAGCTTCCGCTCCGGAGGTGTAAAAGCAAATGTTGAGAAACAGCAAAATGTAACTAAAATGATAAATTGAATGTTTTTAGCACTTGAAGATGATCATGTGAGATAAGGGTGAAGCAATACTTACAGCCGCAGGGAGGCCATCTTCTTAGCGGTGTAATCCACCGGCGGCTGCCGATGCTATTTGTTCAAGCGATTAGCGCTCACTAGTCACTCTCCACAGTGTCTGTGATGTGAGATGACACAGACACTTATCAGTAGATTGAAGCAATGAAATCATTCATACAAGAGCGCATAATGTTAGCTCTGAGCGTGGTGCTTAATTGACTCGATTGAATCTCATGCTCTGATGCTGATGTCATTTGAAAGACGATTCTTGGAGAGTCATTGTAGACGATTGTCCGAAAAAAACTTGGTTTTTCTGACTGTTTTTCAGGTCAAAGTTAGTGTTTTGGAACTTTACATGTTCGGGTTTATGTGTCAAGTGTTTATGGGACAACTCGTAAGATAACGCGCACGCTCTCGACCCTCTTTTGTAATGTTTACATGTTTAAGGAGTGTGATAAGCTTGCCTGAAGCAATCCAAACTTGTATTTTATTTATTATTTCATTCATAATAACATTGAACGAAAACCCTGTTCAATGTTGTGTATTTTACAGTATTAGCCGCTGGCTGGAAGGCACCAAATTTTGATAGTGTTCATGAATTGTTGTCTCTTAGGCACAATTGTTTGACAATGTTTATGCAATGACAAATTCTAGTAGAAATAATGACAAATTCACACTGTATTGGAGCCAATTTATGACAACTTTTATGTTGCGTTATTAAGAATAGTTTGTAATTTCATGTTTTTTTACGTAGAAACTAATTCAATTTAATCAATTTTCGTGTCTGCGTTTTAACACAAACTTAACTGAATCTGAATACTTAAAATATCAAAATCTGCATGAAAATGGGTAAATTTAATTAGTATTGATTCAATTATTGATTCTGTGACTTAAATGCACTAAACTCAGAACAAACAATTTAAACATTTTTAAACCAAGCGTTTGACTTACTGTCAAACATTGGTGCCTTCGAGAAAAACAGTGAAAACAAGTGCATTAGGTACAAAAACTGGATTCTCAAAGGCAAAAGACTGTAATTGCAGCGGATTACATTCTGCGCACAACAGCGCTTTACCACTTGGTCATGCTCAGATAACGCTTTCTCGCAGTTGTCAAGTGATATACCAAACAAAACACCATTTACACCATCCAAATGCGACAAGACCTAATGGCGGGAAGGCTTAGTGTCACTCACTGTTCACTGCCCCACAATACCACACCATTTGATGGTGCGAAAAGACGCAATATTCGCCATTCGCCATTGATCGCAACCCTGTTATCACATGTTCAGTGTATGCGTGAGCGAGTTGTTGATGCTAATCTTCGTGCGAAGTGAAATGTCGTGTCGTGATTTGGTCCACGCTTGGCATGTGATATTTTGGGAGGGTTGGATGAATCGTTTGGCCTTTTTATCATCTGATTTACAGCTGATGGGGACATGACTGGTGACGTAGTGACTGTTTATCTCCGTGAGTGCGCAAATGGAAAGTTTTGTTTGTGTGCATCTTTTGGAGATTGTTTTTGGAGCTGCGATGGAATATTCCGCCTTTTACTGGATTTTTCTTTCGATTCTTTAGTTCCTCCCTCCTCTCGTTATCGTTCATGTTCCAAGTTATCAGAGTTTCTAGAGTGCATCATGTTTTCGAAAAAGCAAAACATACGACTCTTTCGGTCCTTCGAACCGGATATGTTGTGCTAGTGAACATTGTGCTATCAGTATTTACTGGAGATGTTAGTTACAACATGACTCTCATGGCCACATTCCAAGCGCCCTCGTTCCCTCTGCAATTAAATCGCCAATGTACACTAAACAATCACCAACGCTCAGCAAACGCTGAGACCGATAGACGGCCATCTTTCATCGTCTACAAATCACTCCAAGCCCAGCTCAATATTTAGAGCAGCGCTGCTGCACTCTGTAATGAAATGCAAACGCGGGCAAGACAGCGGACCATCTGGTTTGACCTTCGCCTGTACGTTTGATGAACGACACGTGCAGTGGAAAGAAAGCCATCCCTCCCATGGTGTGATGCATTTCCGTCCCTATGTCTTCCGTCTGCTGAGTCCGACCGGCAATACAAAGTACAATTGCAATGAATTTCATAATTCATATATTTACGTCCATCATGCAGCGGGAGGAGCATCGCGTGATCACACATTCAGGCGCTGGATGCTGGGTGGATGGGTGCACACAATAGACGCCGAGCCGAAAGACTTGATTCCATCAATTCAACACAATCTTATCAAAGCGTTGTGTGGTAAGGGATCGGGCGGTGGCTTTCCTTCACCACAGCGGGAGTGGAAATTTCCAACGTCCGGTTTAAGGTTACACGGCACGTTCCTCTCGGGCACGCACAGAGCAGTGGATGAGCGGGTAGAAGAATTCCTACCGTATTGACCGCTGCACACACTGTGAAACTCATGATTGACGGGGACGACAGCAACCACGTGACTCACGTGCCCACGGAAGGTGCGTGTTTATGCAGTTCTTGTCAAACAACCGCTCCTCGCTGGGGTATGGTAATCTGATCAAATTCCTCGCCCCCTTATAAGGGCCCAATGTATGTAGCGGAAAACCAGCTTGGTGGCCTAGTTTACGGCAATTTCTGGTGCGCAATTAAAGCGCAAAAATAAGATCCAACCTGCCGTCGCGTACTTTGTTTTGCGCGAGCCTTCAGACACCATTGTGTGCGCAATCATATTCAAAACACAATACACACAACTCACAGCTGTGTTTCGGGTTTGTTTGTCGAGTTGGCAAATGTCGCGCGCACTTTCGGTGCCAGAAGTGCAATGTGGGGAGTGTGTTAAATGTCGTCTTAACATGGCAGAATGTTATGCCAGGTGGATAGAACACAACTAATTAACAAGAATATATTACTGCGTAGCAGTAGCAGCTGATTACAGAGAGACTTTATCCATATTGAAGGTCAGAAAATTCTTGTGTACCCGTAAAAATAACAAGAGCCAAACTTAACCCATAGAAAAAGATCTCTCATCTGGAATCGAGAAATGTACCCTTGACCTCCTCTATGTTGCGCCGTCGCCATGCTAATTGCTCTATTTGACCTCTCGTTCTATTCCACATCTCAACAGGCTATATAAAGCTTTGTTTTGTGTGACGACTGTTAAATTTAAACTAAACTAATTTATCTTATTTTGTGGTGATCGTTTTTAAGCAGTCAACTGTGTCTACCCTTTACATTTTGGCACCTCTTCCACTTAGGACATGCGCAGCATCAACTCTTTTCTTTTTTGTTTATGGTGAAAGCAACTGACCGATTGTTTATGGCCCTGTTTTTTTCCCCCTATTCCATCATACCCTCCGTGCGATCGCGCCCCGTTTGGTCTGTGTTTACCTTGCCCGTTTCTTTTACCTCGCATTCAAAACATTGTAGCCTACCCTGTTCTCTCACACAACCTTTATGCCTCACTCTGTTTTTCTGTCTCTTTTTTTCTCCCCGCAGCAGCTTACAGCGGTGTGTGCGTGTCCGTTCCGCTTCGAACCGACTTAAGCTACAGTGGCTTAACGCACACAAACGCTGGCAGCCACTGGCAAACGTGACGCGAGCAAGCGAGACGGAAACGCCCAGGCACAAACGGTGCGATAAGGAGGGAACGAGCCAAAACAAACACCAACAAGAGCCCGCGCCTCTGAGTGGCTGTATGTGTGTATTAGTGTGTATATTCGCGCGCACATTGAACTCGCGGCTTTATAAATGCCTTCGCTTCCGCGAACGAAAACAAAGCAATCGCATTCGAGCGATTGAGTCGATCGGGTGTCTCTCCTGTGTGTATCTTCAAGCCAAGTAGGCCTCGCTTGAGCAGGCCCCCCCGCAACCGAACAGTGCATTACGAAAAAGTAGTTCTGTGTGTGAAGTGAGAAAAAAAAACAAACAGGGAGTGAAGTAATCTAAATTTCCCTTTTTTCTGTCTGGTAGCTCAAACCCGTTTGAGTCTACCGACCACAACCAAGCAGCGTCAATGTACGCCATACGTTGGACTACAGAGCGCTAAAAACGCACCCAAAAAAAAAAAAACCCCGTAAAACCTAACAGAACGCCCTAAAGCGTCTGTCGCGCGTGTTTGTGTTGTGAAGTTGTTTTGTAATTCGTGGTGTGTGAGTGTGCGTTACAAACACCACCACCGTCGTCGTTTCTTTATGTTCAACCCATTTTTTAACCGTGTAATTTTGACGAAAAAGCGAAAGCCTAAATTGTAAAGTAAATTAAACTAAAGAAGAAAGACAGTCGAACAAACTGTTCTGGTTACAATTTTGGGACACGTAGTTACGTCCCGGAGAAAAAGACTTTTTCCCCCTTGAAAGTAAGAGCAAATATCTGTTGAAAAGCACAACACAACAAGGAAGAGAACCAAGCGGTTGGTTTGCAATATTTCCTCGTTTTCAATTTGCACCTACCGTCAAAACACCTTGAACGAGTTACGCACCAACGGGCATCACTTTCGTGCTAAAGGTGGCCGAAAGGACAATTTTCTTCACTGGGGCTTAGGCCGTTGTATGGGTAAGTAATGATTAAAAAATACTTTAAAGATTATTGTTTTATGTAATAGGCTAGATAAAAATCGAAACGTAGAAATAATCAACATAGGCGATAGGGCGCTAGGGAGAAAAAACGAACTAGACAGACCCCTTCGAAAAATGGCGTCACTTGACATCCGCGAAGGATTAGTTCATTAAAATGGCACCCCAAAACGAAGGCCGTTTGCATGCATCCGTCTGTGACCGGATATACTTTGTTAGACGATTGTCCATAATGGGATTAGCCTTCCCGTCGCTGTGTTGGTAATTGAATTAATCGTAACACCTCGCAATTGGATTGTACAAATGTCTGTGCCATTTTACGCATACGATTGGCCGTATGAAGGTCGACGTACTACAGACACAAGATGGTGGCAATTTTGGGACAGTAGTCAAAAAAGGCACAAAACAAAAACTGCAATCTACATCGTCTGCTGTAACGATCTGTTGCCATGCAATCTGTTTACTTTCATTCCCTCGCACACCCTGCGAACTATTATCGCCAGTGTGTTCTTGAAACCACATGACGCATCTCGCCATCAATCCGGACGTGGTCGTGGCTGTGTCGATCGTATGGTGTGCACACAAACAGGGAGCAAAAAAAAAAAAACAACTTAACCACCATGCGAAGATATCGTGGAACGTGGCATGATTCAACGTCAGTAAACATGGCACAACGACAACTACGATACCGAGCGCTGCTTGGCTGGACTTTGCCCCCCCCCCTGTCCTGGATAGCGCACACATGTGCGAGACACATCATTTGCCTGATGGTACCCCCATTTTCAGGGTTGGCAAAACGGGGGAACGTTTCTCGCAGCGGCTCAGACGAACACCACCAGCCCCTGAGGACCTGTGTACCTGTGTAATTGCACCGCTGCTGTAACGGAACATAACGCCCTCCTCGTAGCCACCGCAACCCGCTGTTTACTTTATGGCAAGATGGTGGAATTCCTTGGTGCTTAATTGCTCCCATTTGCTCGCTACCCTGTACGAAAGAGCTTGTTGCAGTAGGATCTGGTTAGTGTGTCCGAGAAAGATAGCGCGATGTTGGTGCGAAGAGAATGGCACAGTTCGCATCGCGTCGTTGTTGGAGGTGCTTTCATGACACGTGATGAAATGACATTCAAACCAGCGCCGCCATTCACTCATTCGCTTTACGCATGCTATGGCAAGCGGTCGTTATGCCCTTATCAAACAAGGGGGCAGAGAGGGGTTTTCCGTTCCTCAGCGACGCTCTTGAACAGTTGAACGCGTTTTGTCGAACAACCAAATCTTCTTCTTCTCGCCACGAAGCATGCGCTCTTTTACGCTCCCAAAAACACGCGCAATCGTTGGCCGCCAACAACCAACAGCTGGTGTTGGTCGGGTGTTGTTTTGGTTTGTGTTTTTTATACGTTTTTTTTTTACTACGACCTTACTACGTGTATTTTGTTTCTATCTCCCTCTCTCTTTTGCTCTCTATGTGCCTCTCAATATTTTAACTCAGCTTAAAGAGCGTAACAACGAGCGAACGAATAACAGAGAAATAAAGAGCAGAACAAAGAGCAGAACAAAGATATGGTGAGAGGGACTTTCGATGTACAGTATAACTCACAATATTTCCAAATATTATTTTATATCGAAATTTGGGAACTTAACTCAGGCCAAACTTTAGACATGGTAGCTGTAAGCATTTGAGCCTACCATTTACATTTAATTTAATTTTCATATTTCTTGCTCTTTTGAAATATATAAACATAAGCAAGACGAGTTTTAATTATTTAGCTAGGGCACGAGATTTAACAAAAAAAATCAGATTTTTGCAGAAAGTGCAACTTTAATAAAACAATCCTCAAATTATCGTGTTCCATATTGTTGTTCAGCACTGTAATTGAGCTTTCGAGCGCAAATTCAAGCAAGTGTGCTCGAATAAACTCTCGCGCTGCATTCACAACAAATCTGACGGAGGTTTTTCATCAAATCTTTTACCCTTTAAATTGTGTTAAACATTCTACTAACTTTACATTTTTTCCCTCTCTCTCCCTGTTGTTTCCTCTCCCATTTTCCAGAGCGTGAAAAACCATCGTTTATAAAAGGGGACGAACCGGGCCTGGCTGGCAAGCAGGGCCGGAGCGATCTTATCTGTGCGAACAGCAACAGCAGCACCGTGAAAATTGCTAGCGTTGAACGTCAAGATGGCGCGTACGTACCGACCGTTGGCCGCTGGGGCAACGAGTGGCCAAGCTGACTCGGAACCGAGCGGAACGAACTACGGCCCGTGGTTCGGGAGGACCATGGGAGCGTCGCCGGTCGATCTGCCCGACGATTGACCGAACCGGACAGTCACAGGCACGATGTGACTACCAGCGACGAAGCAGCAGCAGCAGCAGCACCGCCATCGCGGCCGCGGCCGGTGGTCCGCTCCGTATCATGCACCAACGGTGGCCCGCACGGTTGCGTCGCAACCGGCGCCGGCCCCGACGATGGTACGGGCGAGACCGAACTGGCCGCCGCCGTCGCGGTCGCGTCCCGGCTGCCCAACGGCACCCACTGGATTGCGGACGATGGCGATAGCTACAATTTGGGCGCGTTCGATCAGACGAACGGTGCGTGGCCGATCCGGCAGCCGCTGCCGCTGCCGAAGTGGTCCGCCCGGCCGGTCACCCCGTTCGTCGTCGACAAGCTGTGGCAGTACGAGGATTTGATCGGGCTGATCGAAACCAAGCTGCAGCGGATGCTGGAGGAGACGCACTACAACACGGCGAACAACTTTGTGGATTTTTACCGGGCCTACCGGGGAGCTCACCGTCACGGCCGCGGTGAGCTGCGGACACATTTCCAGCACTACACCATCCCGATCAACCGTCGGCACCATATGTGTGTTAGTTTGGCAATGGAAATTGTGTCTAGGTAGGTTTTCTTTGATGGGGGAGCATTGGTTTTGACAAGAGACAAATCGCTAACGTCACTCCCGTGGGCACTGCTCTCGTTACAGAATCGCTGAACATCATCCGGACATTGCACGTCTGTTCTATCTGGTATCGTGCGAAGAAGCGCTAGACGAGACGGACTCGTACATCCAGCACTGCGAGGAGAACGGCATCGAGTACGCCGGGTCGACGCTGGAGAAGGAGCACGCGATGGTAGCGATGAAGATAGTGGTCGGGGGCCGCGAAGGTGTGCTGATCCTCGACCCGGGCTACCACGTGGCGCGCGCCGTCACCGTCATGAAGGACCAGAAGTACCCGCACACCGGCTGGTTCACGCAGTCGGACGAGCCGCACTGCAAGCGCGAGTACAGCTACGCCCTGCACGACCTCAGCAGCGACTACATCACCTGGACGGAGCGGATGACGCGCGGCGCCAAGCAGCAGTACGAGGAGTCGCTGGTGTACGTAGCGCGCCCGTACCGCACCGCCATCGATGTGACCGTGCGCCGCAACCTGGTGTACAACTTCCGCTCGCTGCTGTCCCGCGACGCGAAGGGACGGGTGTGCGCCGGGCTGTACTTCCCGGTCGTGCCGAACCCGCACGATGCACAGGTGACGCTGTTCTACGACAACGCGAACGGCACGCAGGTGAAGCAGAAGTGCAAGTTTGCACAGTTCAAAGATCCGGAAACGGTAAGTCGCTTGGGTGTTATTTGTTCATTATGTTCAAATCTAATCAAATGCCACACACAGATTCCTGACCCGGTATTGGCCCATCTGGAAAATTTGGCCCCCCAGCTGCGCATGAAGCTCGGCGACCTGATCGACCTGATGGTGGATCTGGCCGAGTCCGTGCACGACGTCGAGTTCGTGCAGCAGGTGCTCGAGATTAACAACAACATCAACGAGCTGTCGGCAGATAATTAAGACAAAGCATACAACAACCATATATTGTGCATTTTTTCCCAACTTACTTACTTACAAACTATGATTCACACTAGCTCTAATATCTTACTAGCTTAATAGGAGAGCGCACCGACCCAAACTAATCGAACAATTTACTATTCACCAAGAAATAACCACCAATCCGTGACACACCACCCTTTGATGGGCCCAATCGCTCATTAAGGGTTAAAGCACTTACTATTTTTGCTTGACCTTAGCATATCTACTTGACCACTTGTGTCTGACCGCGTGCGTAGTATTTGTTTTGATGTGTAATTCAAATTATAAACTGTAACTTTTGTGTGTCGTACAAAAAAAACAAAACCAACAAAATTAATAAGCGTGTTTTAAGCAACTTTTGCAACCCTGCACTGTACTCCAGCTAGGTTTTCCCCCATTATTGCTTCACAATATTTCTGTATCAATTTGTTCAATGCCTACCTGCCTGCCAGCACCAGCCTGTTGTTGGTTGGGGTTTTTCTGTTGCAAACCCACGAACGAGACCAAATCTTCGCAAAGTCATTCCAGCAAACTCTGTTTGTCACAATGATTTGCCGCATTGTGTGTGCGTGTGTTTGTTTTTATTAGTGTCTCACTAATTTCGTGCGCACACTTTGCAAAACTGCACCACCAACCGATGCACCACGGACGAGCAAGTAAAACGCATTGTAACGTGTAGTAGAGTGTCGTGTTTCTTCTCTAGCTCCATCCTTATTGTGGACTATTTAATCATTTTTATTCAAAATGTGTATTGTAATCACCCCCCAAAAAAGCATCAGAGTGCTTGACAAATAAAGTGAAACAAAAACGTATGATTAATTGTGATATTATTTTTAGAAAGAAAGGGGCGTTTAATTGGGCAAGCCTGTGAGGGCACCTAAAGATAGCCAACGTGTTGGGGGAATGTCGAAATCGATTAGATGAACAATAAATATATCAAAGATGTTTCCCAGGCTGTTGCCATCATCAGAATGCAGTTCAAAAGAAATGAGCAACCATCTTTTATAAATCAACCCAGATCCTGGCATACGCTGATGATATAGACATCGTTGGTCTGCGGCTCTCCTATGTAGCAGAAACCTACCAAGGGATCGAGCAGGCGGCAGAGAGCCACGGATTGCGGTTAACCGAGGTAAAGACCTAACTGATGGTGGCAAGATCAGCGGCGCTATAAACAAATCCAAACTAACGTAGGCGTGACGTACAGCTAGGTGAACTCACTTTTGAAGTCGTCCAAGATTTCACCAAGATCTTGGGTCAAAGATCAGCAACGTCAATAGCATGATAGCTGAGTTACACGCAAGAATACTGACTGCCAACCGGTCATTCTACAACCTGAGAAATCAGTTCATCACAAAGAACCTGTCGCGACGGACGAAGCTGGGTCTATATAGAACCTATATAGTACCAGTACTCCCATACGCTTCTGAGACATAGACACTGTCTAAATCTGACAAAACTCTCTTAGCTGCGTTCGAGAGGAAGATCTTCAGAAGGATTCTTGGCCTTGGCTCGTATAACGACGAGCTATACGAGATGTACGGCGACCGCACTGTCATGCAACGTATCAAGCTCGCCGGACTCCAGTGGGCTGGCCATGTAGTACTCATGGAAACGAACGACTTTGCCCGTAAAGTCTTTTTAGGCCCTCCACAAGGATAGAGGATGTGTTTTATGCCCAAATTGATAACAAGATGGCGTGGAGGCGTCCGCAATAAAGGTCGGGATTAACGGATAGGCAGTGAGCGGTTTCGGACACTCCTGAGGCAGGCCAAGACCAGGAAAGGATTAGGTTGAAGGAAACACTTGCACATTGAATTGATTTCTTGGGCTAAAATACAGATAAGGAAACAATAATTTTAGAAAAAAATGATGCTAGATCAAATGCTAGAATTGTATTCTAAGGGAGTCATGATCATGGCCAGTAAATTCAATTAATTTGGCCAATTCTCATCAACTGTCCAATGTACTTCGTGATTATTCGCTTCAGTTTTAATGTTCAATCACGAATTAATTTGATTTGAACGAAGCTAGGATATTTGGAACATTAACTGGTTTAGCTTGACTTTGGAACAGTTCCATTGCGGCATATCCGTATTGTAATGGCAAGAGGTTGTATGTGGCCATGGAGGATCACATATAAGTATTTATTAGAGCATTTATTAGACAAATAAGGACGAGAGTGTACTCGTGGATGTAGACCCTTAGTGCGACACAAATAATAATTGTCTGCCCTCAAATTGACTGTTAGTTTGAGATGTTTTCTTGGAAATTTGTGCAAATGGTACTTTTTTTAACCACCTTTTGTATGTTACACGTCTTGAAAACAATTGCAATGGAAGCAGAACAAAAACCAAGTTAAATTTGATGCAGTTTACTTCATTTTCAAATGTCTGGATCTTTTCTGGTCTGGTCGCTTAGACCTTGCATGAAAGCGAACGTATTTTTTGTTTGCTATATTTCATTTAATATTTATCAGAATATGGCTTGTCGCACAACAATTTAGACTGTAAAACATATTGACATAATGCATGTAATGAATTTCTTTGCAATACTCCGCTGGCCATCATGTTTTCATCGTGAGCAAAGCGGGAAATCACGAGGAAAGGTATTTAAGTTATTATTTCAATAGTCTAAATAGTTGGGGAATAGAATATCCTTTCTTTTGGAGTAAAAAAAGCCATAGTCTGATTAATATTTAATGAAGTATAGAAGAAAACTCCAAAACATCACGTTCGAGTTCACTGGAACTGTAATCCGGGCTTAAGGAATAAGCAATATTGCTAACGGAGAACTTATTATTAAATTAGAATTCTTGAAAATCGTGTTTCTTTTTATTACTTACTTACTTATCCGGCGCTACAACCGCTTTGCGGTCTTGGCCTGCCTCAGGAGTGTCCGAAACCGCTCACGGTCTCGCGCCTTCGTCTGCCAGTCCGTTATCCCGGCCTTAATGGCGGACGCCTCCACGCCATCTTGCCACCTCAATTTGGGCCTACCACGCCTCCTCTGTCCTTGTGGACGGCCTAAAAAGACTTTACGGGCTGGGTCGTCCGTTTCCATGCGTACAACATGGCCAGCCCACCGGAGCCTGGCGAGCTTAATACGCTGTACGACAGTGAGGTCGCCGTACATCTCGTATAGCTCGTCATTATATCGGCTCCTCCATTGTCCTTCCACACATACGGGGCCAAGTATCCTTCTGAGCATCTTCCTCTCGAACGCGGCTAAGAGGGCTTCGTCAGATTTGGACAGTGTCCATGTCTCAGAGGCGTATGTGAGTACTGGTACTATATAGGTACTATATAGTCCCAGCTTCGTCCGTCGCGACAGGTTCTTTGAGGTGAACTGCTTTTTCAGGCTGTAGAATGACCGGTTTCTTTTTATATACTAGAGTATTTTTCAGATTTTGCTAGAGTATTTTTCAGAGTGTTCAGATTTTAACTCCAATTTTATAGAATACTTTAATAAATGTACGTGCAATATGTTAGGCGAATTTGAAGCATGTTCATGGCATGGCTGTAACAAATGTATTTCTACAATTAATACATACGACTGCATTAGTATGTACATGATATTAGAAATTAAAAGTGTAGTTCGTTAGACTGTTAGCAAGTGATGATGCAAAATGAAAATGTAATTTAAAGTATAAATTAATAAAACGTGGCATAATGAGTACATCCCGAAACCCTTGCCGAGACAATTACCGTGTAGAACTGTCATACATTAATGTCATTGTTAATTAGAAGAATGAATTACTTTTCACATAAAAAAGCCATAAAAGTTCATTTGGTTAGCAGTAATGGTATACGGAATGTTTCACTTACCTGTAATTAGTCCCGCCAAGCTCACCGTCTCCGTAACATCGGTCGGTTCGCTTTCGTCCTGCACACGTCATCATTCATTTACCCTCCAGTCCTACACCGGGGAGTGGGTAATCTTCGAACACATTCGTTTCAGGGTTTGTTTGTATATAATTATATTGTGTCTCTCAGTACGAATAATAAAGATTGCCTTACGTTGACCTACAAGGGGGTTTGCAGTATTTTAAATTAGTAGCGGCTAGTAGTAGCGGGTCTCCTCAAACATTCACACGAAAACAAGGAAAGAAAGAAAAAAACCGAACGACTCGGTGGACCATAAGATCCGTGTCTTATTACTCCGATCGTTACCGCCCATTGGATTGGAAGATGAAAACAAAACCAATGAATCTCAACACCATGTCCGACACGTAGCAAGTGGGCCGTGTACCGCAAGGGGTCCCGGGATTAGTTTACGCGAACAGAACACGGATAGAGAACGGGGAGACGGACACGTGTCCTTCTCCTGCGGTGTTGTTGGGCTGGTTGTAGATCGATTTACGATGTAAGAGAACTGATGCCTCCACGTTTAAGCCTAGCGATGGGTGGGATGTAGCAGACTTGTTTATGCACGCGTGTATTTGCCCCAGATGTGCAGCATGAAGACGGAGGCGATGAAGAGCAGCGACATGACGAGCACTGGGACTGGGCCACTACAAATCGGAGCAATTTTTACCAAGGTTAGTTCCTCGCGACCGTCTTTCTTCGGTGGAAAGTGTTCCGGCAGTCATACTTACACCTTGATGCCGGGGGAGTCATCGGTGTAGAAGCGCCACATGCCACCGGATCCGGTGCCCGTGTTACGATTCCGCGCGGCAGTGGCGGTCGTGGTGGTTTTGCGTTGCTTCAACGTGCTGGAACCTCCGGCCGCTGCCCGCGGGGCAGACGTCGGCTTCGACGGTGATCGGCTACCGCTGCCGACGGAAGTGGAACTCGCTGGAGCAGGCTGTCAAAGAACGAGGGAATTGAAATGGGTCACAATCACGGCACCGTTTATATATAATAGGAGCGACAATTTATTGCCAGCACGGCCATTTCATCGCACGCCATCACAAATCGATAGAAACCCACCATTGTAACTTTTACTGATGCTGACTATAAACAACGGGACAGTGAAACGAAAGCTAGTTTGGAATGCACGGAGCACGATGCACGATTCGATCGCTACTACGGACGAGGTACGGGCGCGGATCAACCTGCGCGTGCTGGAAAGGTGAATTTAGCTGTGAAAACGCGAAAGTGCCAACCGGACAATCCCACCAACAACAATGCAAAAACATACACACGTATGATGACGTGGCTGTCAAATTGTGCGGCGGCTGTCAAACTTCGGCCCTGACAGCGGCATACCGAACCGAAACCCGAAGTGTCTCGAAATCGGACCGCGGGCGCATTCGAGCTCGAATTCGAGCATGGTGACGGTTATTTTTAAACTGCACACATTTAAATGGACAGTTTTTATTCATAGATTGTATTTATTGTGTACAAAAATTTTAATAATTAATAAATCAATTTTGCAAGAAAACTGTAGTTTGACTTGACAAACGTTTGATCCGAGCAATTTGTTAAATTTTGGACAAATTTTTAAAAGCAAAAGTTGCTCAATAGTTAGAGTGGTTTATTACATGTGCTGAAAATTACTGGTGAATATTTTTATTTATTTTACTAATTTTACATACTTCAATTGTCAAATTAAAAATAAATCTCGATTTCGTCGAATTTAACATATTGCCCAAACAGACAAAAATTTTAAATTTATGGTTAGTATTTTATCGAATAATTGTTTTATTTTATTCAAGAGAATTGCTAAAAAACTGATGTAGTGGTTTAAACTTTTTTTGTGAAGTAAAATTATAAAAAAATAACCACTTTCCGAGCTCGCCAGTCGCCATCGCATTCATTTGCTAGTCGACGAGAACGAGAATTGATACAAAATCTTAGAAAGGTTAAAAAGTTTATTTCAAACTGCTCTAGATATAGCTTGCTAAATTCTTACAAAAGTGTAAAGTCAAGAAAGTGTAAATAGCTTTATAATTAGAAAAGGCGAATTAGACGATTAGGGTCAAAGTCTTTCAAAAGTAAGGCTATAAAACTATAAATATTTAAAATACCTTTATGAGCATTACTTTCATTCCCCAATTTATTAAGCGTTTCATTCCTCTATTATTCAATAATGCTACTAAACGCTTAGCATGACAGTTTTGCCCCGAATTATCTCAAACATAAACTGATGGAGACGCCTAGTAGCTCATGATTATATTTTAAAATATAGTTAAGAACGTCAATTAATTAGCCTTTGTTTACTATTTCTAAATTAATTTTGTTGATTTGATTAAATTTTTTTTGTTAGTTTTAGGTGATTTATATTCCTTAAATTATTATTTTCTATATATTCAATAGAACAATAGTAAAATATTGAAAAATCTTAAAGCTTTACCGATGAAATTACTACAACGTTCCGCAAAGTCTTCCTAGACATGACAAATGAAGCATTAATAGAACGATTAAAGATGAAAAAATATCGCACTAAGTATCTGCTATACAGTTTGGTCTAATTTAAATAAATTATCATTCATTTCAGGTATCGCTTTATCATCATTTACACGAACGATATTCACACATAAAAATACAGCCAGCATAAATACGGAAAAACAGCCTCATGAAGAATGATTACGCATCGATGATTAGCAATAATGGTCCCCCGAATCGAACGAACAAGCGTCATGCAATAGTCCGTGTCAATAGCGATCATAACGTGGAACCGAGACGGAGCCTGATTGGAATGTATTTCCACAGCACGGAGGTAAGTGTCCCCCTACCTGCAAGGACCATATCTTTGTGCCTTTGCCCCCCTTTCCCAATTTGCGGTGCGGCTCAATGAACGCGAACATTTATTTTTCACCGAATCGACGAACCAAAGCAAACGCACCAGCAAACCATTCGCACCTACCCCCGGCAGCTCTGGCCAATTTTGTCAGATTTTCTGCCCCTACACAGAACACAGTGTTACGTGGGCGGAAAGCATATTTTCGATGGAAATTGAAAAATAATAACCACCGACAGCTTTATCAGCGTTCAAATAAGGCCCCGCCACGAACGAAGGGGACGACAAGCAGCAATATTTGGTCACACGGTATAACATATCGTTTCGGCCCTTCTCGGCCCCGCTTTGCTTGCTTCCGCGTGCCTTCCACTGTGGGAAAAAGCCTTCCCACACAAGAAAATGACACCCGAAACCACACGCCCCGCTCCGTGGTTACACACGCGAGCTACGTTTTTATTACTTTTTCATTAGCGTAATCATCATCGAGATAGCATCGTGGTCGTCGATATGGTTGAGCCTCCTCTCTGCCTCTCACGAGCGCCAGCTTTTTATGACGACTCGGGGGCATTGTTGAGCAGGCCAGCAAAGCTGCCCGGTGTCTTCCCGTACCCAAAACCGGAACGGACAAGAAGGATGGTTTTAATGGGAAATAAATCTGTTCATTAAAAATTAGCAATTATTACGCTTTCTTTTGTTGCATTTTTTTTGTTCTGTGCGCTTCTGACCCTTCCCAATCGGGTCGGGTTGTCTGGAAACCGGAATGGCCTGAAATATGCGCTGGTCTTGCTGGCCTCTCAAGATGTCTCGGCAGAATCTTGGCAATGTATGTAATTTTTTGCTCCTTTTTGTTTGCTCTGGTCGTAAAAAGTAGACGTTTCTCTTACGCGATTGTGGTACAGTTTTGATATGACAAAAAAGCTATTGGAAAATTAGGATTTAATCAATGTAATGGGGTAAATGGATACAGAAGAAATTATTTTTTTGAGGCACGATTTCTGGATGCTATCTTATTGTTTCATATGATGTTGAGTAACGTTTGTATAATTTTAGTAGCAATAAATACCTTTGATTGTCTTGAATCAAGATACAAACTTTTTTAATTTTATTTATAAAAAAATTGTACAAAAAAATAATGATTGGACAATTTATATGATTAATTGTTATACAAGTACATTAAACTCAATCTGTGGCATTATGTGGTTCATAATAACTATCCAATGTTTTAAAAACATTTAAAATATGAACAAAAACCAAATAATTCAAAATAAGTGTATAAATTATCCTAGAAAAATGATGTTTGCAGATGCATTAATTTACACAATATTAAATGTATTAAATACATAAAACTAATGACATAATAAAGCTTCAACTGTTGACATTTTCCAACAATAAATTGTTCTTTTTTAAAAGATGATACAAGAACAAGTTTTTTGGAATAAGTTAACGACTTAACCGTGTCAATTAAACAATGTACTTAGAATCGTCAAGCATTACCAAAAATACTTCGAATTCTCGTTAAAAATACCTGTTAAGATCGAATTCGGACAAACGAATATTTTTTTCATTTTTGTTTTTGTATTTTAGTTGCTATTGTACTATTTTAATGCATATTTTAAGAGCCAAGCATGTGTATTGATGGTCCCTTTATCAAACATCATCATTACTTTTACCAACCCACGCTTGTTGCGGCCATAAATCGCCTTTTTCTGTAAAATATTCCGCTAGACGAATACTTTTTAGACTTACTGTATGTTCTTTATATATTAATTTTAACCAGATTTTTCACTTGGATTAATCAAACTTGCTCCAGCTAGTAACCAATAATTTAAATAAAATATTCTATTTAAAAAAAATAGGGTAGCATCAACAAAGCTACTATTTGCTATGATTTATAAAAGGAAGATAATTGATGCATTGAGTCCCAGTAGCAACAAATAAGTTTTATATTTATGCAAAGTGTATCACTTAAAATGTATTATATATTCCTTATTTTTTATCCAAAAAAGTCTAAAGTCTAGAAATTGCCAATTTTTTTTGATCAAGTCTGTTGTGAGAAGTGAAGAAAAACTCATAAAAGAAAAAAAAATCTAAATGATAACTCAATAAAGAAAATATCAAATCAGAATCTGATTGTAAATAAATTGTGTTTGCCCTGTACTTTGGAAAAAAAACTTATTGGCGAGACAAGAAACACAAGAAAAAAATGTTTCTTTCTATCTTTTTCCACGGAAAGCAAATTTAACTGATTAATGCTCGTTTATTTACTATTTCTTTATTCCCCATGGGATAATCAAGCCAGAAGAAAACGTCCTATCAGCATGTAAAATAAAACAAAGGTAATGCTAGGTAGAATAATACGTAGCAGATAAATCTGCAATGCTTTAATACCCGCAAAGATTCCGAAAACAAAACCAAAGAATTCGAGAGAAGAAAAAAAAACCCAATAACACCACAGATCCTTTTCTGGGGCATATTGATTAATTTCTCAATATATCACACGTATTATCGGTGGTGGTGATAATAGATTCACATATTCCCTTCGGAGAAGGTGAGGAAAAAATGCTCCACCGAACCGAAACCACCTGAGCCCCCCTTTTGAGTGTGTGTGTGTGTGCTACCGGTGCTAGCGGTCTGACATGATAAATCTATTTCCATCCACTTTGACTACCACACGTGCTTGATGGTCATGCTGATCGCGGGGATTATATCACGTAAAGCTTTCCCGTGCGTGCCTTCGTTCGTTCCGTGTGAATCGAAATGATGGATAGATTTGTTTCTCCCGAGATGATGGTGAAATCGCTAATGAGCTGTTCCGTTTACGCCTTACGTATCGGGAGCGGAAATTGGGAAAAAAATGGTGCGAGTAAGCAACATTTCTTTAAAGCAAAAACGTGCAAGTGTTTAAAGCACATCGTAGAGCGTTTCTCCCGGCACAACCCAATCAGTTTGTAACTGTCAAGCGCTCAGCGATTTCAGCGATCCTGACAGCGCCTGCCAGGTCCTTGGGAACGAAATTCTTTACCACTTAGTCAGCAGATTTTCGCTTCCCTCACCTGATTTGTTGGTTTCAGCCCGACAAGTCGTACGAGACCGTGTCTTCAACGGGACAAGACGGAGCAGAATGGTAGCTTCTTTCCTTCTCGCCGTTCACATTGAACGGAAAAGAGTTTTGCGAACGACGAGCAAAAGTCATAAACTGGCACGAACGCGCAGAAAGCGAGCGATATTGAAAAGTCATCCGAAAAAAGCGTCCCCATCCGGCCTATCCTGACAGTGAGCGTTTTTGGAGTCGTAGAGACACCAACACAAAACTGCACACTCACAGTGGCATGCTTCTGGATGGGCTGTGTAGGGGTAAATGGGGTAAAATGACTTGTCAAATGATGCCTTTTTTTTTAATGATGGATTGCTGGTTTGGTGGCGAAATGAGGAGGTTGTCCTTTGGGAGAAGATGTTTGTCTTACGAGAAAACACTCAAAAATGTATGTTCCGTTGAGTTCCAATGATGTTTTTCTGATGAGCAAAACAGTACTCTAGACTGTGATGATGCTTGTTAACAAACTGTTTTCTTTGAGATTTTCTTTTGCATGTTTTGGAGTAAGAAATGAGATAATATTTCGATGGTTTAATTTTACGATGATTATTTTAGAAAAAAATGAAGACTTGGTCTAGGAAAAGAAAATAAAACATGAACATGTACTAAAACTTTGAAGCAAAATACTGAATATTCTTCAACTGATTGATTGATAAAAGATAAAAAGATGTACAGAAATATAAGTCAAGATCGTTGAATTTCCACTTTTATAAGATTTGGAAAATTAAAGATATTGACGCAAAATGCTTTGCATATTCCTAGGCTCGCACAATAGCTCTCCAAAAATTTGCGTTTTTTTGTGTTCCTAGAGTAGATCTGAATGATTTGAAATTCATACAAATATATCGAACACATTAGACAAGCCTGCGTAATGCTTAATACTTAAAACTCATGAATGTAAATTGCACGAACGTATATCGACGCATATCGTGGGGTCACACGTTCGTGAATCATTTACATCCATATTGGTTTCGCAAAAAAAAAAGAAAAAAATAGAGCTGATTTCATAGGAAGTTAGGGCATTAGAATAGAATAAAATGAAGCGAATGTCTTAAGCTCGAATTTCATAAGCAAATCGAACGTATTTAAAGCCTGTTTTAATGGGTTATGCAAATGTTTGAAATGCGTATTTTGATTTGGATTGTTTTGAAATACATCAAGCGTACGAGATCCGAAGTAATTTTGGTTCGATTGCAAACGTTTATATTTCTTTTTCATATTTTAGCTATTCTTTTTTCACGTAAGTTTTTTTTGGGTGTTTTTATTAAAGTATTTTAACATAAAAAAATATTTAAAATAGTGTAAAGGCCGTGGGACACTGTCTGTACACGCTAGTGTAATTTCGACTTTCACTAGCGCATCTGGCGGCGGCTGGTGGAAGCTTTTTCTTGGTAATCGAGCGAATGGTCATGCCAGATGTCAAAATTAAGTAGTTTTTCCATCGTTTTTCTGTCATCAAAATGGATACAATACGTGCAGGAAATGTGCATCTACCTTTTACAAAACTTTTCTCGTTCAAATTAAGTAAAAAACATGAAAAAATAACATATATTCTAAAATGGTTCCAAATTGTTTGGAAAAATGCTTCGGTTAGCCGCCGCCAGATGCGCTAGTGAAAATTGAAATTAAACTAGCGAGTACGGACAGTGTCCCCCGGCCTTTAAAGTTTCATAGTTTTTCCAAAGTATTCAGGAAAAGATAATTCGAAGTGTAAAATATACCATAGAACTGCAATTTACATAATTGCTAATGACTTACATTTAATACTTACAAAACAATTTATTATTAGAATAAAACACAATACTCGTATCAAAGCCATAAGATCAGCATTGTATGCAGAAACTTGCTTCGCAATGGTTACAGTCTTACTGTAGAGATAACGTGCAAGAAGAGAATGTCATTATGCTACAAACGATTTAACTTCCCTTTATCAATTCGACAAACCGTTAAACTCAAACGGCCTGTGCTTTATGTTGCAAAAAAACCCTTTACCTCCCCAAGCTTTTCTGCTTCCCGATCTTCAACCAACCGGTTAGACAGTACATTGGCCTACAAGGACAAACATGTCGAAACATTTGAATAATTCTACAATCAAAAAAAGCTCCCCAGCTTTTGGCAACTATACGTTCCCCCCTTTTGCCACTGCCGAGCCGACGACAATCGACGGCCAAACGCTGAACCGACGGTTGAATGTTTCTGTCAAAAATGTCGTTTCCGGGAATGTTGGGTTAGAGCACCAAAAAAAGGGGTAAAAACACAACCCGAAAAGCTTAAATAAATTCAATGGAATGTCAATGAGAGTGTACAAAAAAAAGAAAAAAAAGAAGCAAAACAAACGGGAATGAAAAGCGAAAGAGGAAACGTGCATATGGACGATAAGCCGGAACGAAACGGATGAACATAAAAAAAAACGCGCGTTGTGGTAGAGATAAAAATTGCAACACAAATTCAAATGATTCGTTCAACGAGGGGGAAAAACGAGGAGCAGACAAAAAACGGGGAGATTGAGAGACCGATTGGTGAATCCTTCCCCAGTGCTAGAATGAAACTGCTGTAACAGTAGCACAAAGGAGTCAAAAAACGGTCCGAAAGATTCCTCCGCTCAATAGAAGGCTTTCATTTCTCCCCCTTTTGCGAAAACGGCTCAAAAGGCGATACATTTACATGCTGTGGCAAATGGTCGTTCGGGATGAGGTTTGGAGTGTTTTTGTTATCCCGGTTAGTTTCGGCTAGAAATCACTCAGCAAGATGACAATTTTCAATCATCGTGTCCGACGCTTTTTTCTTCTTTATCGAGTCCATTGCGTTCGATGAATGAGCGGGGGAAAACTTTTCCATCGTTCAATAACTTTGACCACCAAAACCGATGCATGCGTGATGAAAACCTGAAAGCTGATTTTAAAAGCGAAATCCCGCAGCGAAGGTTCAACTCAAAGTCCCCAAAATGCGCGGCCCCTTTTTAGGCAATTGTTTGACAAAGGGAGAAGTGCGTGGTACCATTTGCCCCGAAGCTCCCGCCCCACCGAGCCGGTATCGTTAACAAAGGAGCAGCGGGCTCGGGGATCCTCAATCAACAAATCAACCGATTCAAAATGAGTGAAAGTAGTGAAGCGTACCGAGAGACCGTTGCTCGTTCCGTTGCCGTGGAGTTGCAAAACCGGGATTGCCTTTGCCACCACACGCAAGCCTACACACTTTTGTAGGGAAATGGGTGAAGAGTGGAGTAGGAAAGGGGCCATCAATTCCCTCCCCCACGAGACGAGAAGTTTGTGGACTGTGCTTTTGCGTGTTGCGCTGTTAATTAAAGTTTATTCAGATGTTTCGTTCTGTTTTTGAGGCCTCACCACCGTTTTGCTTGACGCACTGTAAGCAATCGGAACCATTTCTGGAGCTGTTTGCGGATTTGATACAAGATGCAAGGATAACAGAAGGGTGTAGAAGGTTTTTTTTTGCGGAGGAGTTTAGATTCGGTCCGCATAAATTTAATGCCACTGTGATAAGGGTTTTTGAGGGTTCCGGAGTTTCAGTGGTGTGGGTTGGGAATGAAAATGAAATTGATTGACCCGTTGTGGGGGCGACCGAGTGGGGGTTAACTAATACGATGTTTTAATGAAATGATGGTTTAATAAGTTGGAATTGTAAGTCAAACAGGGGTGCGTTCGTTGGAGTGAAGTGCGTAGGTGAAAAGAAGGATTCAATCAAAGTTCAAGCATTTGATTTTGTTATAAATGTATTAATCTTACTTATTTAATATACATTAACCTCACAAATCAAACCGAACTTTCATGCTATCAATGTGAAAATGAAAGACAGCTGTATTTTCAGGGTTTTTTTGTTTGATAAAGTGGGCATACTTTCTGGACACTTTATGACATCAAGTGATACATTCATGCCTTGGGTGTGATTTGACAGCTTTAGACATAACGTCGGTCCGGTCCGGTTGGGGCGGTCCCATGATACAGTCGTCAACTCGAACGAAGATGACTATGCGGCTGCGTGATAATGAATTAAGTATCGATAGCCTGTATAGACCTCCATGTCCGCCTAGGACATTACGCCAAATAGAAGAAGAAGAAGAAGAAGAAGAAGAAGAAGAAGAAGAAGAAGAAGAAGAAGAAGAAGAAGAAGAAGAAGAAGAAGAAGAAGAAGAAGAAGAAGAAGAAGAAAAAGAAGAAGAAGAAGAAGAAGAATAAGAAGAAGAAGAAGAAGAAAAGAAGCAGAAGAAGAAGAAGAAGAAGAAGAAGAAGAAGAAGAAGAAGAAGAAGAAGAAGAAGAAGAAGAACAAGAAGAAGAAGAAGAAGAAGAAGAAGAAGAAGAAGAAGAAGAAGAAGAAGAGGAAGAAGAAGAAGAAGAAGAAGAAGAAGAAGAAGAAGAAGAAGAAGAAGAAGAAGAAGAAGAAGAAGAAGAAGAAGAAGAAGAAGAAGAAGAAGAAGAAGAAGAACAAGAAGAAGACATAACGTTACCAAATGCCCAAAAAGTGTGCTAAAAGTGTTTGATTCGTTAAAAATTCCTGTTAGTTTATTTGCACTACTGTTGATGAAGTTAGCTTACTGTTTATCGATAATTAGTTTACAGGCGCAATAGGTCACGTAGGCTCGCGGGACGCTCGGAGTCATAAAAATGCAACATACTCTGCTTCCTTAATTGTCTGGGCTGTGCGGTTTGAATATCTCGAGGCACTAATATTAATAAATAATCTAACTGTTGCGATGTTCGCCATACTAGGCGTTATAAAGATATTTTGAAGATATTTTTCTATTTGCCTTCTATCCTCACAAACGTCACAGTATGGATAGAAAAGAACGGCATTAGCCAACAAGACATATTGTACCAACACAAAGGACGTTAATTCCAGTCAGACTTGATCTGCTTCTTTTCGAATCGCGCCTATCCTATTGGTTTTGCTGCCAATTATTGATTGATGAAAGTTGGTAGAGTTTTGCATGAAGGATCTTCAAGGAAAATGATTGAAACGATCAAAAGCAGTGTAGAAATAAGTGTTTAGTGCATCAATTTGATGATCTAATGCCAAATATAGGAGTCAGTTCAATACAAATTGAGCTATGTTGCTTGGTAAGGTTCGTTTGGGTACGAAACCATGATTAACGTTATTAGGTCATCCAAGACTATATCCATAGTTCAGCAACTAACCCAATTTGAAGCAATGCTTTAATAATCATCTAAAAAGTTTACACATAACCTTTATTCGAACCCTGGTTGCTCTTATGAAATGTACAATAATCGTACAAATCCCACCGAAAGTCCTGCTTTCGATTGAATCTTTTTGCTAGCAAATGCAAAACGGTAAGCTTTGCCCTTGCCGGCAAATCAATACCGTACGGAACGTGCATCAGCTCACCGCAAACCGGAGGTTTGTGAGCGTTAGTTAGGAAGGCCGGCCGCCTGCCAAGCGTCCTCCAAGCGGAACCAATAAATTTTCTCATCCCGAACGATTGCTCCACAAAGCGCCTGGTTATGTTTCAGTCGCTTCATGCTTTCCTTGCTGGCAAGATGCACAGATGGAAAGCTGAGGTTCTAGCAAAGCTTACGAACTTCACACAGATCTTCTCTTTCCTTATCCCTCATCCCCGCAATTGCCGTAGTACTTTCCATATGTAACCAACCGCGCGCCGTTTGGTTTGGGTTTGGTTAGGAAAAATTGGAACCAATTTATACTGAGCTAACAACACGTGTGTAAATAAATGTTAACCTTTCTCATTCAAGTAAGTGGGGAAGGAGGTGGGGGGGCGAAGAAAAGAAGGGTTAAGAAGTGGTTGCAAGCTTTATCGTCTTAGTAAGTGGTTGAAAAGATGGTGGTTGTTGCCTTGAAAGCTTTCTGTTGGAGAAGCGCTGGAATGGGAACGGAATTGCAGAGCGTATCGACAGGTACGTCCATGTTTGAAGTTGATTGAAAGGCAATAGAATTGGTTGTTATTTTTTAAAGGAGTATTGGAAAGATTTTAAGAACCCTCAGCTAACGCTAATGAGCAAAAAATGACATATAAGAAACATATTAGTTTGTTTAATAATAGACCACAATTTAAAGGGCTGATTCCTCTCAAGTCATAAGAAAATATTGTATTTCTTGCCTAGATAAACCATTTACGTTCCAAGGCTTTCTGCATTCCGTTAATATCATCCAGTCTAATCAATCATTTAAAGGAACCGCTTAGCAGGATTGCAAAAAGTGTCAACCAATCGATTGTCATAACCGCTCAGCGTGTCATACGAACGATGTGCCTTCAACTCAAATAAGGATCATTTATCATCCCGTTTTTTTCGTGACCACATTTGGTTAATGCGTGTCTGTGTGTGGGTCACACTGCGTGATGAAGCCTGAGTGAAAAGGGGAGAAAGGCTCATCAAGTTTTTAATAACAGGTTAGCTAACGGGGCGTTGGTAAATGGTACCGAGAATTGAAAAAAACCCCGATTGCATGTAACTTTTTGTGTCGTACATTTAATATTCATACTTGGAGTAGCACTTAGGCACAATATGTTTTCAATGTATGTTTTGATTGTGCAGTATTCCATCACATTCGGAGTGGTAAGTCGTTTTAACGGGGTTAAACCACGTATCAGAAAAACGAATGAGTCAATAGAGTGGTTATTTGGGTATGTGTAGGTAAATATTTCCTATCAGTGAAGTGTATTGTCCCTTTTAATTTAGATAACATCCAAATTAATTTAGATAACTTTATGAGGAAGATAACATTTGAAAACAAAATTAGTCAACGTGTTATTCAGTCAACATTCTGCATATAAAAATATGTTTTTGTAGCTCAACTCATAATTTCAAGGGATACGAAATGTTCATTTATGTTGTAGTTTTCCATATTTGACATGACGAGGACTCGGCTGAAGCCCTTACATTGCATGCATGTTTGTCTTCCGGCTCTTTAACGACAAGGTCCACTCTTACGTACAGCTAGGTTGAATTAATCTATTCATTTGGAAATGATACGTATATCCATTCAATTTAACGATGTGCTGCAGATTTTTTATTTCTTTTTGCCTTCGTGCGAGTTACATTTTGTAGCTAAGATTGCGACGTAGTATAATGTCAAGATGCACGACTTATATTATCATTTTATCATCTAAACACAAAAAGATCCGTCGTTGGTGGCTCTTTTCTACTTCTTTGGGGCAACAACCATTGTCAGTAAAGGCCTGCATGTTATGGATTATCCATAGCAGGTAAATCAATCCTACGTTTGGGGGGAAATCGTCCATACGGAGCTTTATACCGCGTGACAGGCATGTTGTTTAGTCGTGCGAGTTGACTGTGCTACGGGATCACATCTCATCTACGATATTTTTAAATTTCATAAAACAATCCATGAACTACCAGGCGTTTCCATCGTTCAAAAGCTTTTCAGATTCAAACGTTTATAAACTTCGCTTTGACCAAAAGAAGAGCTAAAATTAAAAGTTTTATTTTGATCTCAGCGCTCATTTCTCTAAAACCATTCTTGAGACTTTATTTTTCAATACAGCTGGCCATTGGATGAAAAACAACAGCTCTTGTTGGCTATTTTTCCTTCGTTCTTTACCTACAACACGTAGGTAACGAGCCATATCGTGCCACTCGTGTCGGAAGAGGAAGAGTGTTCCTATAAATCAGAAGACCACAAAGCCGACGGTGATTGTACGAATAAGACCAGTAGTGCATAGACACTCAGGACTAGTTTAATGTGAAATCTAGGAAAAAACACTTCAATATCGATTGTCGGTAACCGATCGATGCTCTTAAAGTGACAGTACGTAACGAGAAAGCGCAAGCGAGTAAAATTAAACGATAGCAATTTAATGTAAGAATAATACATGGGAAATGCCAACACGGTTGGTCAGAAAGTGATGCTCAATTTCGTGCAATTCGGAAAATTCCATTGTAGACTGTAATTAATGAATGTCATTTTTCATACATTGATTTAAATTTTTATTTGATTTTAAAAAAGTATTTATACTTAAAGATCAAGTGATTCAAGTTTAGGAAAATTGAAAACATTTTAATCGCACGAAAATTCCCCACAACATGGATAAACCAAACCTCGGTGCAGCTTTCCGTGGCTTTAAAACCATATAGCCCCTGAGTTTCCCTACAGCCATTGCTGAGTTTTCCCGTCGACCGAGAAATTTCGCCGGCCGGTCTCTCTGTCCAACGGTCGGGGCATGAGAACGGTAAGCTTGCCCGGCGGTTTGGCCCAATACGGGAACCCGAAAAACCGTTTAATTAAATTTTAATTAATTAAAAATTTATCACTTTCTCATCATCTCTTCCCTTTGTGTCGGACGGGCAGCCAACCCATCGAACAAAGTGTAGCCTCGCAGCACGCAGCAAATTGTCGAACCGTTCTGCGGTCTGTGCGCTGGCAGGCCAAGAGTACGAGAGAATGGCGCATCTGCCGGCGGTGGGAAAATTGTCCCGTTACGCGAGAAAGCGAGAAGTTTTGTTGTCGAAAATGCCGCTGAAATTGGGAAACTTTGCGAGCAGACACGGTTCCGTGTGACAACCCGTAAAGTGTGCTCCCTTTTGGTGATGGCAAAAACAGCCATCCGCCAACCAAAGGACACACGATAGATGGATGGATGGATTGAGCGAATGGCGAAGCGATGCTTGCGATTACAGTAAAACAAAGGACGGCGAATGACACAACCAACCCGGGGAAGGATAAATCGTGCCCTCGATTGTGGTAATGTGGTGCTTCTGCCTCACTGCACTGGTTGGTTGTGCTACTGCTACTGCTGCTGCATCTGAAAAGGTTTAGAAGCGGAACATTCTCTTACTTCGGATGTTCAATTGTACCTATCGCAGCGATAAAAACTGGGCAAATGGGAAAATAATAAAATATTATTGAACACTGAAATAATGTTCCCGTGTCAAAGTTTCGCAACCAAATCCATAAAATAATCGCCCCAAAAGTTTGCGCTACTATGTGATGATGGTGATGTTACTTTTCTCGCTTCAGAAAAAAAGGATTTTCACTGTAGCTGACAAACGGTCCATCCAAATTGAACAAGGAATATCCATTGAATATCCATTTTTAGTCGTTTTTCTGCATCAAACAGTGTGCTGAAAGGAAACGAAAATTTATTCCTCCACGAATCAATTTTTCCATTCCTTTTTTTCGCCTCCCAAAATTTCTACCAGCTTACTACAATGGATTCAACATTATCGATTCAACTTTCTCCACTTTTTCCCCCAAACTTACTTTCGGCTGCTCTTTGCGTGTATTAAAACGCCAAGGCAGGGGAAGATGCTGCTTTTCCAAAAATTCGCTTTCCAATGATGATTATCTTTCAGCGGACGGATTTGTTCAAAATCTTTCTACATTTTCTGTTAGGAAAGTTTTTGTTTTTTCCGTTTTTCTTTTTTTTACCTCATTTGTTCACCCGCAGGAGAAGGCTGGCTCGTCTGGTTGATGGAATTGTTGAAATAGGATTAGTGGCGTAAAATGTTTTCCCTAGCCCGTGCCAGGTCGGGCACGTAATTTTGGTGCTGCAGAAAGACGCCCGGAAGCGGTATTACGGTGCCGGGGTTAATCAGAAGTAGAAAGACTAGGGTGTTCAGTAGGATGCTAATGCTTATAGGAACGGTCTCTCTGGCTTATAACATATCGGTTGATCGTTTGATGGCGCAGAGGTTGGTTTCGGTGGGGTTGGAGGGTTGATTTGTAATTAAGATTGTTAAGCTTGTTGGGAAGCGAATGATATTTTGCGGGAACTTCAAGAAGCAAACAACGGTTAAATTTTATAGTTAATTGCTTGATAATGCTGTGATCGTGGCTTTTAATGCATTTAATTTGTGTCGTAAATATATCATAAATAAAAACGTTTTTGATAAATTTTAAAAAGTCATATGATGACCAATTTCATCACCAATAAATCATCTGTAAATAAGACACCTATCCAGGAAAGAAAACCCCCCGCCCCATTTTTTACACCTGCCAGACTTGCTCACCCGTTGAAGCTTAAAATCAACGCCTTTTGCCCCTGCCCGAATCACTTCACTTCATTCTATTAATTACTTTCAAGCCCAACGTCCCGATTTTCAAGCAGACAGTTCACTTGATTGATTTCCAAGTAGATTAACACCCAATTCCTGTAAGGCTTCGGCGGTGCGAAAGCTCTATCTCTCTCTCTTTCCCTTCGCATCGCTCGCAGTCGCTCGTAAAGACATGGAAAGGGTTCCACGGGGCGGTACGGTACTTTCAAGAACTTTCAGCCGTAGCCGCGTGAACTGAGTGAAGTTTTTTGTTTTGTTTTTTGCTTCACCATCTCGAAACGAAAGCTTCCTTTTCGGGTTGAGCTAGCTAGCTAGCGCCAACTTTTCTATAATCAAACTTTTTAATGAATCAACAAGTCCATCGGGTTGAGATTTTTCCATCATCCTCCCGATCGTGGTCCGTTCTGGGCAGAAGACTTTGTGAACTCTCTCTCTCTCTCTCTGTCGGTACACTTAATCGTGTAACTCGAAGCGTTTGCATGCAGATCACAACCTTCAGCGACGATAGTAGCAGGAAGAAATAGAAAAGCTGAGAAGAATGCAGAGCAGTGCAAGCGTAAGCACAGCGAAAGATAAACCTATTAAATGCAGCTTTATTGTAGTGAAGTTTCATATTATTTATCTTTTCTAGCTTATTGGATATCTGTATTTTGGCATTACTGTAGTGTCTGTTCATGATTTCATCCGTTGACTTTACAATGCATAATATTTTATAATTTTATGTTTGGATAATTTTGCAGTAAAAATTACCTTTTTTTACCAATCACTGTCCTCCACGAAAAATCAATGCACAAAAGGATAAACGTGCAAGTTTCGCTCTGATCTTTACCACCCCAACTCACTCGATGTTCCTTATCTGGGGTCTTCTGTTGGCGAAAAAGAAATATTTAAAATAAAGTTTCAAGCACTACCAACAGCTCAAAAGCCTTCCAAAGCAGAATGCAACGAACGAAAGACGAAACAGCTTCAGTATTGTGTAGCCGACGCAGCCCAGCGAACCGTACTCATCGGGTGAATGAAACATTAAACCAGCCGATCGAAAGCGTTCGAGCACTTCTGCTCCGATTGATGACGCTGCCGGTCGAAAATTGGGTAAAAATAAGTACCGTGTAAGCATGACGATGATGAGTGGTCTGGCCCTATTTTGCAAAATATTCATTTGGCATGCTGACAAGAAGAAAGGGCCGTACAGCGTGAGTATAACATTCTTCCCATCGACGTGCCACTGGCAAATGGAGTGAGCGATCTAATGAGGCGAATATTTTTAATGATTTACATCGAATTATGCTTTCGATTTGTCGCGAAAGGTTTTAGCAGCCGCTGCTTCTTTTCCTCTCACAGCCTGGACGCAATAATTGGAGGTTCATGTATGGAGGTTGGGAATAAAAAATCGGGAACTCATCGGTTACCTTAAGAACTCTCCATCTTCTCCAAATGTGATGGAGCTTGCTCGTTTTAATAAGAACACTAAAATGTGTAGCGATTTTATGGATGAACAAGTTTGCTATACGAAGCTGTAAGCATTAATCTACGTGAGAGTGTTTAGGTATGCGTTAAATATTACTGAGCAGACACCCAAGCATCTGTTTTTGTCCACAGTTAGGAGACGGTATCGTAAATACTGACGACATCTATTACGCCTAAGTGAGTGGCAAATGGGGATGGAAGCGTGTGGTTCCAAATCTTGCTTCTCGTTGTCTGTTCTTGTAGGTTTTGGGGTGAAAGCAAGTGAAAAGGGGAAATGTAACAATCAGGCGGGAGAAGCAAATTCGTATCATCGTACTCGCTCGTATGGTAAAAATGTAAGTGACGTAGTGAAATTGCGTCCACCTTTGCTGATGCTTCGAGTTCGTGATGAAAATTTCGATCCCTGTGCCTTTGTTTGGCGGAGATGGGGAGCTTCAAGAATCTCTTTATCCCGATGCGCAAGGGCGGACGAAATCTGGCGTTGCCAGGTGTCAGCGGGATTCACTAACAGGCAATCTTCGAGATTTGGGAGTTTGTGCAGAAAAGGAGGCCCCCCAAGAAATTGGTTCAATTGGATCCGCATACGGCAAGGCTAAAGAAGACAGATAGAGCACAAGCAAAGAAAGAATGTATGTATAGAATAGACACATACACAAAATACGAACCCAAGCGTCGCCCCATGACCCATTTTAACCAACCAAACACATACACACACACGCGCAGATCCTTGGTGTGGCTTTGTCCCGCACTGTTACTACGGAATCTCTTGACTGCTGCTTAATATCATTCAATTTACAGGTTTAGGCACACTGGTAACGAAGGATAACGAGTCAAGTGTGTGTGTGTGTGAGTCTTGCAGTTTCCGAGAAGATTGTACGATGGTTCGGGAGCTGATACGTGATTCTTGTTTGGTCGCTGGATGTATATATTTTTTGTCGTTGTTGTGAGACCCTCATTCTTGGGGATGGGTGCAGAGAATACGTGCACCATAAGGTAGTGCTGCACGATCTTCCTGCAGTACTCGTGTCAGCATGGTTTATGTGCGCGCTGTTGTGTGTCGGAAGGATCCGGATGGAATAATTCACCCCCGTACACACACCCGCTGGCATGATTAGCCCGTGCTGTGGAGCAAGAAAAAAAAAACGTAGCGACGTGCCGAAAAGGTAGCCAAAGGTTGTTTTGGGTGACATGCAGCACACCGCGGGTCCACAAAGCAAAATTCGTACATTTGTTCCCGGATGCGCGCACGTAAGTAATTGAAGAGGTGTTTTTGAACAGTGTTTTTTTTTTTGCTTTTTCTGCTACTTTTCGCTGTTTGGTTGTTGCGTGTGGATTGTATTAATATGTTACACTGCTTGCCCTGCGCTACACGATACCAACAATCCAATTTTGTGAAATTTTCAGCTTTGGTAAGGCGGTAAGAAGGCGCAAAGTATATCCTGACGCGTAGGTGTAATACAACACGTGAAAATGTGTGATAAGGAATTGATAAATATGCAAGAATTATACTAGACGGAGTAGCAAATGTGAATATGTTTGTTAAAATGACATTATTGAATACAAAGGAACGCTCTAGTCGTGGGAGCTCGGAATTGGACCTACCCGATTCCAATTCCGTGTTCAGAATCAATTCCGGAGCCGATTCCGATGCTGGAATCGATTCCGATTCTGGGGTCGATTCCGGAGCCGATTCCGGATTTTGGTTCCGGAGCCGATTCCGGAGTCGACTCCGGAATCGATTACAGGATCGGAATCGGCTCCGGAATCAGAGCTTGAGCCGATTCCGGAACCAATTCAGGATCCAATTCCGATTCCGGAGCCGATTCCGGAACTAATTCCGGAACCGATTCCGGAACTAATTGTGGAGCCGATTCCGGAACCATTTTCGGAGCAGATTCCGGAACCGATTCCGGAGCCGATTCCGGAGTTGGTTCCGGAGCTGATTCCGAAATTGGTTCCGATATCGATTCTGGAAAGTGAATTCGGACCTACTATCCGGAATCGATTCCAGAAAACTTCGGAGCTAGCCGGAATCGATTTCGACGAAATCTTCATTTTTCCCATCACTAGAACGCTCATTTTTCAAAGCAAACATAAAATATGCAAGTAATAAACAACATAATTAATTTATTCAATTTTTTAGATTACAATTTTTTTATCATTTGTAGGAATATACGAAAACATTTCAAAAAGATGCATAGAAAATTGAAACTTAAAATGTAAACTGTTTATTTATTGAATACGAAAATAATAATTTGTTTTCCTGTTAATAAATTATTAATTATAGAATATTAAACATTATTGAATTAAATAAAATTATCGTAAATGACGCACTAATTGATTTCATTTGTAACATGAAGTATAATGAACGAAACATGAACATTTTTCGAAAGAAAATAGAAAAAGAAAAACCTTAAAAAATGTTGCGTTCCGAAATGAAAATAAAGTATGTTGCGCTCTGAAAAATCAAAAGCTCTTTTCAAAATTACAGCTCCATGAGATATTTTTGTTTAATTTCTGCACTGTTGACACTGACTGAGGGCGACCGTGTTTTGCCATTGTACTCGTATGAAAATGTTGGTTTTATGTAGAATTGTTTTAATCCTCCGGTACGCGCGAGCCAAGAATGAAAGCTCTTGTTTTGCATCGCTGATGAAATTCCAACGAAAGCCCGGGCTGTCTTTACCGCTCGCCCGTAGAATGTAGCTTAGCCGGGGAACAAAAGTGCGTCAAAGCAGCTTGCTTGATGTTGATGTAAAGTTTGTATCCACGCACTTAGCGCGTAGGCTTTTATCGTGCCAGGTGGGTTTATCTTTGCGACATTCATTGCGTTTATGTAGCAGACCGGCTTTCCGAGGAAACAAAAAACACACATTCGAAATGCTTCATTTAGGCGTCCGAGAATGGCAGGCGTTCTTGGTAAAAACCCCCTGTACTTAGATGAAACAGAGAGAGATCGACTGTCAAACCGAGTGGTTGTGCCTTCCTTGTGCTCCTGATTTTTGATGCTGTTTTGCCGTGTTACTGCCTGATTTTCAACATTTGCAACATTGGTGCTGCTGAGTTGCTTGTACTGGCTAGTGCGTGCCTTCGATTGTTATCAAGTTGCACTTGAATTCTTGCACCTAGTCTCCTGTTATTTCGTCAGTTTTGCCGAGATATTGTTTGGCTTCGTTCCTGCTCCTGTCACTCGTCAGTTTGTGCTGTGTCATTCGTTATGCAGTGCTCAACCTGCAATGCACCCACCGATAGTGCAAATTCGGTGTCCTGCGCCGGTGTGTGTGGCTCCAAGCATCATACCCATTGCACGGGTTTGTCCCGTGATTCTACTCGTGAGCTTGGGCGGAATAATCAATTGTTGTGGTTGTGCAAAAATTGTAACGAGTTTCGCAATGGCACAAACTCACTTCTCACAAGTGAGATAGCAGCCCTACTCGAGTTGGTGAAAGCAGAAATTCTCACCACGATTGACTCATCTCTCTCTTCTCTTAGATCGGCTATCAAGAGCGATTTGCTTGCTGAGATCCTCGCTCTCGCTGATAAGCTAACACCCGTATTAGCTAAGCCGTCTGTTTCTCACGCATCGCGAACGCACACGTCCACTAATGCATCGTCACTCAACGCCACTAATACCAGAACGACTAAAACAGCATCCACTCGCCGTACATTTACCAACTCAATGGAGCTCACTGCAGATATCCAACAAGCAGTGAACGATACCAACACTGTGGAAGCTTCTGATAGCTGCAACCACTACACTCATCGTACTAAGGTGACTAGTGATATTAGTGCTGGGCACTGCCGAACAAATACAAAATCATCTTCTGATCCTGTTTTGAACCATGATACCACGAACACTGGCATAGCAGAAAAAGTATGGTTATACTTCACGAACATCAAATCGCATGTCTCCGCTGATGATATGCGTGTGTGGCTTAAAGCTGTGCTGCCAACCGACAACATAGATGTTTACCGTCTCACGAAAAAGGGCGCAAACCTTGATTTGATGTCCTTTATATCGTTTAAAGTGAGTATTCCCAAATCACTCAAGGATCTGGCGCTTCAATCTACTATTTGGCCAGTTTCACTTACTGTTCGTGAGTTTGTTGATCGTGGCCTACCAAAGCAACGTATACATGAAAGGGCCCGATTTGACCCTTCTGCGCTTACTTCGCATCGTTCAAGCAGTGCAAATTGCTCTTCTGCTGCGCCAAAAAGCACCGCTCATCCGGATCATTTTTTGGATCATCGATCGCCATCCCCACAGCGCGGGAATCAATCACTATCCCAGATGACCGAGATCCTAGAGGCTATCCAACCGGAGTTTCCTCCCACACCCCCTCAGTTATCACCGGGGGTGGGGCTTCAATCACAGAACAATCTCAGCAACACGAATCGCTCACCACAGATCAGCCCGTTTGCCAAACGGATAGCTCACAATTAATAGACCCCTTCGTGATCTATTACCAAAATGTTCGAGGCCTTCGCACCAAATATAATGAATTGCGCCTTTCTGCGAATGAATCAGGGTTTGAAATGCTTGCCCTTACTGAAACCTGGTTAAATGAATCGATTCCATCCAATATGGTCCTGGATAGTGATTCTTACAATATATACCGTTGCGATCGCAGCAGGTTAAACAATGAACGATCGCGTGGGGGTGGTGTGCTGCTTGCATGTTCCAGTCGTTATCCGTCTGTGGCACTTAACATGAATCAACCTACGCTTGAAGCTTTATGTATTCGTGTTTCTTTTCCTAAGTTTCGTCTTTATGTGGGGATTGTTTATGTGCCACCGTATTTGAGCAGCGACCGCAACTATTTCGAATCCCTTTCTGCTTTCATCAGCGATGCATACATGCATATGAAACCGAATGATCATCTTATCCTTCTTGGCGACTTCAATCAACCGGCGTTAGGGTGGTCGCCTGCAGCCGCAGTAAGGTCAGATTCATCTTTACCTATGAGACATTATGTGCCTCATATCTCTTTGAATTCATCCAGTTCCTGCTTTTTGGATGTGTTAAATTTGCATGAACTCTATCAGCTGAACGGGGTGCATAACCATTCAAATCATTATCTGGACCTGGTGCTCTCTAACTCTGCTGCTGCTGCTTGTTCTTCTGTGTATCCTGCTTCGTCACTGCTCCTGCCCCAGGATGCCCATCATCCTGCTCTGGAAATTGCGTTACCGTCTTCTTTATTTAGGGCTAGTAGGGTTAGGAATGAATTGCCTTCTGCTCCTAATTCATTGAGTGTTCGTTATAATTTTCGTCTTACAGACTATCGTAAACTTAATTCTATTCTATCTCGTGCCGACTGGTCTTTTTTTTATCAATGTACATCGGTCGACGAGGCTGTCCAATCGTTTAATGCTTTGTTAACCTCTGCACTCCTTTCATGTACACCTATTTTTCGTTCCCCTCCTAATCCTCCCTGGTCCAATCGTACTCTTCGCAACCTGAAAAAGGATAGAATGAAATATCTTAGGAGGTATCGTCTGAACCGATCTGCTTTCAACTTTCGTTTATTTAAGTACGCTGCCTCTGCGCATCGACTATACAACAGGGCTTGTTTTGAGGCCTATTCGAGTAGACTGCAATCGCGTTTCCGTTCTGATCCAGCATCCTTCTGGCAATTTGTTAGGATTCGAAGAGGGTGCAATACGTTACCTAATGAAATGGTACTTGATTCTCGAACTGCCTCTACGCCTGTTGAGATCTGTGAGCTATTCTCTGCACATTTTTCCCAAATGTTTGAGCCACCGGTTAGTGACCCTAACCTTATTGAGGGTGGGCTACTCTACACGCCAGAGAACTTAATTAATCTCTCCGATATTTCGGTTAGCTCTGAAACAGTTGTACAGGTGTTATTTGGGTTGAAACGTTCTTTTACTCCTGGTCCAGATGGCATTCCTGCCTCAGTTTTAATAAACTGTAAGGACGTGCTTGCTCCACACCTTGCTAAAATTTTCAACCTTTCACTTTCTCTCGGGGTCTTTCCTGCTCTTTGGAAATCCTGTTGGCTTTTTCCGGTACACAAAAAGGGATGCCGTAGCATTGTCTCTAATTATCGTGGGATAACTCAAACATGTGCCACAGCCAAAACTTTTGAGCTATGTATCTTTCCAACCATACTTCATAGTTGTAGTTCCGCTATTAGCCCTAAACAGCATGGGTTTATGCCTGGTAGGTCTACTTCTACTAATCTCATGTCTTTTGTTACCAATATTTTCAGATCTTTTGAGGCAGGTACCCAACTTGATGCAATATACACTGACTTTCATGCTGCATTTGATAGTTTGCCCCACTCTTTACTATTAGCTAAACTATCTAAACTTGGTTTTGGTGATGGCATTATTAGCTGGCTGTCCTCATACTTAAGTAATCGATCTTGCAGGGTTAAAACCGGGTCGTACTTATCTGAGGAGTTTTTTTGTACGTCAGGTGTCCCTCAGGGTTGTGTGCTAAGTCCACTTCTGTTTTCTTTGTTCATCAATGATGTCTGTAATGTTTTACCTCCTGATGGTCATCTCCTTTATGCGGATGATATCAAAATCTTTTTACCTGTGTCCTCTTCTTCTGATTGTATGAGTCTTCAGCATTACCTTAATGCATTTGTTCATTGGTGTTCATCCAACTTACTTCGCTTGTGCCCTGATAAATGTTCTGTTATTTCTTTCTCTCACTCTCTTTCTCCTATTTCATTTAACTATACTCTCTCTAACTCGTCTCTCTCTCGTGTTTTGTCCATCCGTGACCTTGGTATTATACTCGACAGTCGTCTTAACTTTAAACTGCAGCTTGATGAGGTTCTACTAAAAGCTAATCGAACTCTTGGGTTTATTTTTCGTTTTACCTCTATTTTTAGAGATCAAAGCTTCTTAAGAAACCTTTATTGTGCTCTGGTAAGGCCTCTTCTTGAATATGCTAGCATCATCTGGAATCCTCCTACTATTGATGGCTGTTCGAGAATTGAAAGCATTCAGCGCCTTTTTACCAGGGTTGCTTTTCGTCGTTTGTTCGGTGCTGCCTCACTACCTCCCTATGAAACGCGATTGCAGTTACTCAATCTTCACTCTTTAAGCTTCCGCCGCCAAGTGTCTCAGGCATGTTTTATTGGTGGCTTATTACTTTCTGATACTAATGCTCCTGATTTACTCTCGTCCATCTCGTTGTATGTTCCCTCTCGTTCCCTTCGTCCTCGTGATCCTCTGTCAATTGAAACACGTCATACTCTCTATACTTTCAATGATCCTATTCTATCCTGTTTCAGGTTGTTTAACCACTTTTACTATCTCTTTGATTTCGACTCCTCTCTCAACTCTTTCCGTAACCGTATTTTTTCTTCTAATTCTCTTTAATTATTCTTCTAAGTTTCATTAAGTTTTGATAGTCTCTACGCTCTACCTTTGTTTTTTTTCTTTAATTTTTTTGCTAGGTCTAGACTAGTTTAGTTAGGCTTAGTTTTTCATGAATTATTTTGTTTATTTGTTAGGGTTTATTTAGTTTTAAGTCTGCCTTATTTAGCCTTGATGGCGGATATTGTATTAATAAATGAAATGAAATGAAATGAAATGAAACAGGTGCGCTAGCACTGCCGACACAAAGAGCGCCTCGATTTGTAGCGCTTTGCAGGGCAGTTTCGAGCCCATTTTCGACCCACAATAACAATCCTTCACAGACACACTTGTTCACCATCAAACGGTAACGATATTGTTGGCCATTGTGTGTTGGCTGTGTGTGCAGCTCGATGATAATAATAATAATGCAAATGTGAATTCATCCCGAGCAGGAGCAAACCGAAGGGTGCACGACGCGTTGCTGCATTTGACAAACGTTTGCACTCAACAAGGCGTCCCGGAACGTCTCAAGACGAGCGATGATTCGATGTGGCAAACGTGCCGTCTCGGCAATCGGCAATCAATCAGCAAATCTTGGCAAAGCTCGAGCCGCTGCATGCACGTTGCCCACTGCCACTGTGCGGTGGAATGTACAAGTAAAGTGTGTGCTCAATTAGCTGCGGGACCAAAATTTCGATCGGTGGGAATTTTGAGGCGCGCTGGTAGGATGGACTGAGTGGCTTTGATGCCACAGTGGTTGTATGTGGGTGAGCAAAATTTGGAAAAATGGTGAAATTGAAGTGAATAATAATGAAACTGAAACAGATGGAATAATTAAAATGAAGACAACTTAAAATTGCTTTTTAATAAAATAGTTAAGTAAAGAAAAGCATCAGAATTATGAAACTAAACAAAACTAAACATTGAGTTACTAAAACTACCAACAAAAAAAGAACAAATGCTAAACCCACAAAATGTAACCATTTTCACATTTCCTTTTTCCAATAATGTCCTTTGCCCATAGTTCCTCACTGACTGCAAAACTCCCGTCCCAGCTATCGGTTTGATCGTGGAATGTGCAATCATCATCCCGAAAACCGCAACCTGGTACCGGTTTGCTGGTGGCAAAGGATGCCCACCCAGCCCTGCCCACGCCATCTAGTGGCAACGGTGCTCCACTCGAGGGGCGACTCTCTCGACGGGAATGCTCGAGCGAAGCCGGGCCGAAGAAAGTTGTGCATCCCGGGCACGAATCGGAAGCGATTTGATCTTCGATTATTGCACACGTGAACGGGCGCTGGCCAGTAGGACAGGCACCGACGGTTGGTTGGTGTTAAGCGTTGCAACGTGGCACCTACCGCACTGCAACCACGGTACGCGGGTGAATGCAGAAATTGCACGCGTGGCTATCAACAATCGACTGTTGATCACGTTCGCCGATGATGTTGTTCGAGTGTAATGCTGAAGATTCCGATACTGTCCTGGATGACGAACACACGGGAAAACACACACACACATGCATGGACACAACGAAGTGATGCATGGCATCGGCAAAGCAATTTTCTCGGTTTTGAGCCACTCACACACCCGCCCTCGCTGATGTAAAGCTTTTCTGGTTACAGTTTGAGGGTGAGGTTTGGACGATGCTGGGAAATTGTGCCGATTGGTTAGTATCTCTGTGGAATTCGGAGGTTGAACGTGCGAGAGCTGGTTGATGTTTGATCGAGGGAAGTAAATTGCAAATTAACAAATATTACGTGCAGATATTATGAGATGTACGAGACTGGCGTGGTCGGTTACCGTTTAGGCTAACTTTGAGTCAAAAATGATTTGGTTTTGTACGCAAAGATATTAGAATAAATGTATTGTAAGATGTAGAATGAGACATACTAAACATGCATAACACATTGCAAACATTCGTGGAATAGAAAACATTTAATTCACTGGCAAAAATCGAGCCCGAATCCATCCCATCCAAAAACCCTGTTGAAATTAACCAGGAAATTCATAAAAGTAAAACATGTTTCGTGCAAACTTAATTATGACGGGCGCATTATTTAGCGGCTTATCAAACCCAGCCACCGGCCCGCCCCAAAAACCAGCCCAACTAATTGATGAACGATCGGCGCTAAAAAGTCAAACTATGTAGCACGTCACGCGGAATAAATTCACCGAAATCCAACCACCGAACTCAATCGGCGCCGGGCCACGATCGGTCAAACTATGTACCGTCAAAACTTTCGATGACTTTGTGCCGCCGCACGGATTGCGAACGCCGAACGAATGAATGCACACCACGATTTTAGCGAACCGAACCTAATTAGCTAAAAGCAATCCGTTGTTTATGTCAATCGTATGCGGGCGAGCTGGCACGGCTCCGTTCGGCCCCTACAGTCCCTTTCTGCGATTAGGATGGAAATATTGGAAAAATTATTCACGCAAAAATGAGTGCCCACACTAACCCGGGCAGTACAGAATGCTGTTCGATCCGGTGTTCGGTCGATTTATGCGGAAAAATCGTAACAGAAGCGGTGGTAGGAGTGGTTCACTGCTCTCCTCTAATTGGGCGCGGTTGCAGGAATTCTGAGTCACGAAAGCTGCAACACCGGTGAGCTCACTTGGGCAGCCGCTTCGAGGCTGGTTCGATTTCTGAATCGAGAGCCCTGTACACTCCACCGACTGTGTACAGTTTGTTTTAATTAAATAGAGTGAGTATTTTGCATTGCATTTATCAAGCGCTCTCTGCACTGCACATGCCAAAACCCGGCTCGAGAGGTGGTGTTTTTTGGCTGTGAGAAGGTGCAAATTTGAGGCCGTGAGAAACGAACCGTGCTTAAGTTGTAGCGGCCGGGCTCTCGATGATAGGCTATTTGTTATTATCGCGGTAACATTTCACGTGGGAATGAAGCCGTTTGTTCTAATTGGTTGCATGATGGTGCATGGATATCGAGAGATGTGAAATGTGTGAAGTAGTAGTGTTGTAGTTACCGTGCTGTGTTACGGCAATCGATTTGAAGAATTGAACAGGGGGTTTTGGGAATTTTGAGGATAAATTAAACATTTAATACAAAAAGTAGTGATTCAAACATGTATAGCTTGTATTGGTTATATTGGGGCGGTTTGGTGGTACAGCCGTCAACTCGTACGACTCAATAACATGCAATAACATGCTCGTCATGGGTTCAAACCTAGAATGGACCGTCTTCCCGTAGCAAGGATTACTATTATCAGATTAAGATTCAGATTTAAAGTTTAGATTCAGTGATCGCTGCCAACATCTTTTGCATTCATGCGAAATAATACAGATCCCTAATCTTATCAAACTACCAGAATGGAATGTTTAACAAATACTTACTTTGATAGTGGTGCCAATTCATGAAAATAGCAACTAAAGTTAAACGAACAAGTGAAATTATATAAACGCACAATTTGAACAAAACCGTACAATCATGCTGAAAATCATAAAAAAATCTGCAGGTAGACACAGCAAAATTGTAGTTCGGTAGCGACCAGACAATTCAAATAACCATACATAAATAAATAAAAGCAAGTGTTTGGGACATTCAGTATACATTTTTATATTTTTATTTCATATAATTACATTGGAATACTATTGGAATTGGAATTTATTATAGAGACCATTTACAGGATTCCTTAAATCTTTATCTTTAAACATCTATTGTTTCTCTTTTACGTTTCTTTCATATGATCTTCATTGTATATTGCTTTGAGACGTGTGTGAGTTTGAGTATGGTGTTAAAGGGGTTTTTAGTGAAGTGGCGATTGTAGATTCAATAAATTCAACAATGCGGCGTTTAAATGATAGTATGTTTCTTAAATGTAAAGAGGGAAGCAAGTAAAGCCTAAGAGGATTCGAGCTACAGTATAGTCGTAACATAGAATCAATTGTTTTAACTCGAAAATAAGGCTGGCCGAATACCAAACGCAATAGAGCTTCAATGCGTTAATGGATTCAAGCACGGCTAAATGGAAATACTTCCAAGGGGAGTATTAATAGGGAAGAAGTGCAAATAATTCGCACATGCTTCCAAGGCAACCTCCTACTGGAACTGTCGCCTATGTCACACGAGGAGACCATGGAACTTTTCTAGAAGAAGTCTCTTCGTTGCATTAGTTCTCACGTCTAACTTAAAGGGGTTTTTTAATGTGAGATAGTTGTCCATCGTTTCAACCGAAAAGTGAATGACGAAATAGAACCAACAAACATTTTACTGCTTCGAATCAATGCTTCAACCAATGCAAATTTCGTCAAGCGAGGATCACTCGTGTTCTGGTGTATCTCATCGTTTTGCAAAACTCGCCGAAGGCTCTGCCCAATTTGGTAACCAGCTTTTTGGTTATCAGCTGTTCAGTCGGTTGACCGATCAGCACTAAACTACGAAAATCGTACCCAGTAATTACAGCAAGTAACTTTGATTTGGTACAATGTGGATGTTAGTATATAGACAGTAAACGAAGTTACACGTCTTGATTTATGAGCTGGGAGTGCCCCCTACCCAAGGTAAGGCCAGCAAGTGCGCGGGAGATAATCATACATCCAGGGTTTAGCAAAGCCAGCATCGTCAACGACATAGCCTTGATCAAGCTGAGCTCCAATATCACGATGACCAGGTACGTGCAACCCGTCTGTCTGTAGACAATGAACAGCGCGCTGAAATTGATTGCGGAATAGTAAAAAATGTGAGGCAACACGAATGACACTCTTCGTACTCCAGCAAGATACGAAATGAACGAGTGGATTTGAGACCAGTTCAGCATGGTTCCAGCGCCACATTATGACTACAAAAGCTTAGAATAAAGAAGTAGTGGCTGCTGAAGCGTTGATATAGAAAGCACTGCATACCAGAGGAGCGAAAACACATTCAGGGGCTGTTTCGTGAGAAAGTACCAATAAAGACAATCTGCAAGACGTTTGTGGACAACGCCATTCGTAGCGAGGCTACGGGTAAGTCGACCGGTCGTCCGCGAAAAACAACGGCTAACGTTGACGCGCAGGGCGGACCCTTTCAAAACTTGCACTTAAATCAAGCAGGAGCTTGGATTGCAAGTTTCGTCGAAGACGGAGTTTCGCCGTTTACACGACGCTGGGTTCCGTGCCCGGAGACCACGGAAGGTTCGAAAGCTGCTGCCGCACCACGTTGAAGCGCGCATTCGGTTTGCCGAAGAACATCTGGCTGCATCCATCATTTGGTGGATGAAAATCATTTTTTCGGATGAGTCCAGAATCAATCTAGATGATTCGGATGGCATTAAATACGTCTGGCGCCTTCCCAATCAGGCGTATCATCAGAAAAACACGATAAAAACCCTTAAGCACGGAGGCGTCCACGTAATGGTGTGGGGTTGCTTCTCCTGGCACGGCACGGGTCCTTTGTTCCGTATCAACGGGACACTGAACTCGGAAGGGTACAGAAAAATACTTAGTCGTAAGAGGTTTCCATACGCTCGAAAAACATTCGAAAGCGAAGAGCATTACATCTTTCAGCATGATAACGACTCAAAACACACATCGCGAACAGTTAAGTGTTATTTGGCAAACCAGGATGTGCGCGTTAGTCGCTACGTGAAACAATGGGTCGAGGTAAACATTGTACCGAGTATCAGAGCGTTCTACCGTGGCCTGCGTTGAGTCCTGACCTAAAGCCGATAGAAAATCTGTGGTCGATTCTTAAGCAGTTACTATTTTTATGCACACAGGTGTACGTGCAACCCTTCTGTCTGTGGACAATGAACAGCGCGCTGAAATTGATTGTGGAATAGTAAAAAATGTGAGGCAACTCGAACGACATTCTTCGTACTCCAGCAGGATACGAAATGAACGAGTGAATTTGAGACCAGTTCAGCATGCTTCCAGGGCCAACTGAAGCGTTGATATAGAATTGTGTAGGTAGGAGAGGTAATAGATATTAAACTGATTTAATAATTTCTGGTTGAAGAACTATTTTCGAAAAGATCTTCATTCATCCGCAGTACAATACAACCAACAATGCTAACGATTTTGATACATAGGATTTGCCAGCGCTGTGCAATTCAAGCACCCCATTTGCTTGCCGATTATCGATACAATTCGCAGTTATGATGTGTCAAGCATATTAATTGGTATCATTTTTACGTTTTGCTAGATTCATCGATATAATCCATCTTCCAGATGGATAAAATCCGCGTGGCAATTTTGTAGTGATTGTAAAATTATTATCTTGGTATCTTTAATCAAGAAATGGTCCATTGAGGCATATAATACAGAATGTAAAATATATCCGAAATTTAAGAAGTTGTTAAAACAATGCCATATTTTGCATTGATTTAAAGTATAAATGGTAATAACTTTAGTTGTAAGATACCAAATAGACGATATTTACATTGTTCACTCCACTTTCCCAAATATAAATGAACCAAAATAATGAATAAAGCAAAAAAAACTAAAAGAATACATCATCAATTCGGTAGGAAGCAATACTTCCCACAAACCCGCTCTTTGTCAAATTAAACAAAAAACTGCAAACTCACACAACATCTCTCTAAACACTGTCTAAATCAACTGTTAACTATCGTTTCTTCTTTCGCAATAATCGAAAATTCTAGCAGTTGAATTTCTTTACAATTAAAAACAGGAACTGCAGAAGAGCGGCAAAGGGTCTAACTAAAACCGGTTCGAAAATTGAGGGATAGATGGAATTTGCTGCGTTGCTGCTTGCATCTAACACAAGGTCATTTGATCGATAGGGATCTACGCATTGCTCTGTGTGGTTATCGCGAGAGCTAATCGCAAGCAAACTTCCAAGCAGGGCTGCTGCGAAATTGAATTGTGAAATACCGGTATTATGGTGTATTATGACACTTTCACTCTAGCTGCTGAAGACGCGCAAGCGTTAGCGGATATCAGCGCTAGCTCAGTCGTTTTCGGTCGACAGATACGGTTGGGACTCCGGTCCATTCTCGCCTGTCAATCCGTGCTGGACAGTGAGCTCAGCAAACTTGTCGACTCAAGGATTGTCCCACTTTCACTGTCACATTTCACTTCATATATTTTTCTAACGCCGTTGTTTGTCTGTGCCGGCTATCTATTTACTCCAGCTCTATGGGCCGTCTATCCAAGTTTCCAGGTGTTGGTGGACTGTCCTCTTCTTTGTGCTGCGTTTATTCGCTCGATTTCTTAATTCCGGAATGAAATTTTTACGCAAACACCATTTTTAGACGATTTGTACTTGGTAATCATTTCTTCAATCACATCACTTCAGCATAAGATGATGCTTGCGCTGTATCTCGATCACACAACGCCATAATGCCACACGCTGGCATTTACATGTCGCTTTAGTTTTATCCCACATTTCGATACACCTAACCTTGATCGGAGGTGCGCTGACCATGTGCTCGGCTCGCTTTGGATGGTTTTTGATGCCATCGCTGGAAAGGTGGTTTCTGAAGAACACTTGCACTTGTATCGGTATTGCTTTGGTTGCCGGTATGTTTACTGTTTATTTTGGTGACACTTAATGCTTTTGGATTTGAACACTTTCAGTTTTTAATTGGCTTACTTTTTCACTTTTACAATCGGCTTGCTGATGCTGATCTTCGGGAGATTTCTCTTGTCGATGGAGAAGCCATCAGTCTAGATGGTTCGAACGAATGTGACATGCCGAGAGCGTTGCGGGCTTATTTATACCAACATCGTTTCCGTCTTGTGCCTGTGGCTGTGAGCATACCTGTGTGGGGCAGGCTAAAATTTTTAAGGTTAAAATTAAGGCTTCGTTCGTATGGGTTTTTTTTTCAACGGTAACAAAATCAGGATGATTCTACCTGGTTAGCTTGGGTACAGTTCTACCTGTTTGGATGTCTAGAAGTCACTGATGCCTTTTCTTTCGTTACATATATTTTCATAACTTAGATAGTTTTAAACATAAAATATAAAATAATTATTGCAGTAATGCGACACACAGAAGGACTGTATTGCGGTGATAGAATGCAAACATATTAAGCTGCAACAGTGAAATTAAGGTTTAATACGGGTTTTCATTCAAGCTTGTTTTATTTTAATGTGTATAGAATTTATTGCATCGAGGGTTTTTAGCACGAAAAAAAAACAAGAAACAAACAAATAAAATGCTGTCATCGGATGACAGCATAAACCGTAGGTCGAGCTACGTAGACCTTAACATAACCAGGTAGCAGTTTAAATTCCCACCGACAGAGGGTAGCACGTCGTAATTGGAATAACAACGATCAAGGCTGTTGACCCAGCACGCGAAAGCCGAAACTTGTGCTATCACGAAACGGAGAGATGCTGGCCATGGTCATTAGCATTTGAAAGCGGAAATAAAGCGACCAAATTTTAAGCAGCCAGATCGTGGTTACAATCCACGCTCGGTAATCTTCACCTCGATAATCCGCACTTTTGACAACCAAATTCATGTGATGAAACAGTGTTCAGTCAAAAGTAAGGAAATATTACTCATAATATCTTTCTATCTATCTAATTTGTTTTAATTAAAAGATGTTTTTGTACTAAATGAAAATGTGTGTTATGTAATATTAACCCAAAACCAAAAAACAGCACTCGATCAAGGGTGGATTATCATGCGTAAACTAGTGATGGGCCTGCAGCCGCAATTTAAATTGATTCCAATCCAGCTGATTTCGTATTCGAGTCCGGGTCAACTTCGGAGACAGCTGGGGGAACTAGTTTGGTTTGGCTTGAATAATGTTTAATCTTTAGTTTTTGGATAAATTTAATCATTCTGAGTTACTTTCATTTCTTTATCTGCACTATACAGTGCCACTGTACACTGTACATCGACGTTGCTCTAAGCTTTAAGTTTCCTGTAATATTTTGAATACTTTCCTATTTGTCTCTAAACTCAACTCAAAATTTATTGTTAACTTTCAGAAATTATTTGGATTCAATTAATTTATTTGAGCTGTTCAACAATGTATTGGACGTTGTTCTAAATTGTTTGAATTATTTGTTTGTAAAATGTTAGCATTATGGCAATTAATTAAGGGAACGGGTAAAATAATATGCAGGAAACTGTTATTAATTCCTTACACGAATCCAAACATATAAGGAAAGCAAACAACAAATAACATAATTTATCAAAACATAAATCTGGAAACAACCTCTGCAAGGAACCCTGTTAGGTTGCTAAGGTTGCTTTCGAATTTACTTTGGTAGTGGAAGTATTTTGCTCTACGAATAAAGGTTTGACAGTAAAACGGATTCTATAGGAGCCATATGGATTCGCTCGGATTATTTCCGCATTCAAATGGAGCCAATTGGATCTCTATTCGTGCGGACCAGCCGGATTCGAAGCTGGATTTTTTCGCACTCGGAGTGGATTCATGAATCCAATCCACAGCTCCCATCACTACTGTATTCCATTTACGACGTGCTGCCCTCTGTCGGAGGGAAATTAAGCGGTTTGCGCTATCTGCTTATGTTCGGGTGTACGTAGCTCGGTCTACAGTTTGCGCTGTCACCCGATGACAGCATATTATTTGTTTGCCATATTTTTTAGCGCTAACCGTGCAACCAGACATAGCGAGACAATTTCACACCATGGACATAGCTCAAATATTTCACGCTTAAATGTATGCACAACTCTCATTCTGTGTGATACGATGATTTTCGAAGAAATGTCAAATTTTTCGTGAAAATAGTGTATTTGTGTGTGTACCTATCAACCAAAATCTTATTCACTCGATAATGCATGATTGTTTGTACAAAAAATTATTGAAATGCAATAGAATACTACAATACTTTTTGTTTATTGTTCTAAATACTTAATCGCTGTAGAATAAATAAACATAAAAGTTAATTAACTTATCATAAAATATCCTTGATTATTCCACTTACCATCATTCCACGATGGCTGAACCTAACCAAAGTGGATTTTGATCTTAAATTTCCTGCATCGAAAACTAAACTGCTCGCTGTAAACGTTTCAATTCCACACCAATCACTTCATTTGCAAAATCTTCCTCCATTATGGCTCCTGACGTGAAACATCAATCTGCACACAGACAAAAAAAGGAAGTTAAGCCGACAAAAGGCAAAACATTCCGCATGTGTGTTTATTCCCAGGCGAGTCCTTAAGCATTAACTTCCTACTCCCGCTTTACGAGAAAAAAGCTTACACATTGCTGCTACGGGCTTTCACTTTCGTACCATTTCTTTGGCAGGGAAAACCTTGATCGAGGTAAATGGGGAGGAAGCAAGAAAAGTGGACAAAACAAAACATGCTTTAAGAACAAAAATACACACACACAAAACAAAAAGTCGGCAACCATTTGCGAACCATTTCCTGTCACTGGCTTGCAAAAAGTCGCTCTCTTGAACACTCCCGGCAGCACTTTCGGCCTTTCGATTGGTTAATGGGAATTTTCAGATAGGAGAAAAGCTTAACAGAAATGAAGCAGTAGTACAAAACGACGATAAAAACGGCAGCAGCCTTGCTATGGACATCATCGTCACCATCATCATGATGGTGTTTAAGGTTCGTCAGGATGTGTGTGTGTGCGTGTGTCTAAAAGGACAGGGGTCTTTCAGGGTGTCCCCATGCTTGGGCCGTGCGGAGATACCGCCCGGCAGGGACCGAAAGTTTTAACTACTTTTGAGCACACTGGTCAAACTTTGGCCGGGCAATTTGTAGCTGACTTTGCAATTGTGTGACACCGACGCTGCTTGAACGGTGTTTGAAGCAAGCAGCCGATGAAAGACCCCAGTCATTGTCGGTTCATTATGTAGCGCCAACTAAGCTCCTAGGTCGGTAGTTGGAAATGAGTTTCGATTTGTGTTTAATCAAACCAAAGCGACTAACGTGGTTGAAGCTTAAACAATCATTGGTAAATAAAAAAATCAGGTATACAATTGTGATTTTCTTCGTTGTAACAAAATAATACTGCATGTGAATTGTTAAAATTTATGTTTTAGAATCACTTACTAACGTTTTACACAAACCATTTAAACGTTTCCTTCAAGTTTTATTCTATTTATTCTATATCTTATTAGATTTAAGTGGCATTAACTTGTTTTCAGCTATATTTGTTGTACTTATTCAGTTCATTCACTATATTCACAGTCACTTATTTTATTCTAAACCATTGCCTTTTATTCTTCAAATTGTTAATCAGCTTTTAGTTTTTCAAGAAATTACTTATTTAATCTATTTACTCATATTTATTCTATACATTTTTATTAAATAAAATTTATATAAAATCTCAACGTATAAATGTAGTGAACAGCAAGCAATCATTGCCCAGATGAAAAAAAATGCAATTTATTGAACAAAATTGTAACAAAAAATTAATGGTAGCTGTTAGAAAACGCTGTTGTGAAAATCAGTCACTTCAACATATCGATCAATTATCAAAACTCCACAATTTAGGGCACAACAGAGATGGCAATTAAATGTTGCACACAAAAAATAAAGTCACTCTCTAATAATAATCAAATAATTATCTGCTGACTGTTAAGCTATTAAAATCGAGGAGAAAATACAATTTAAATTAAATGAATAGTTTTGATTTAAAGGGTTGAAACAACACAAACAAAATTGAAATAAAATTCATTGTTAATTTGAATAAACTGATGATTTTCGTAAGAACAATATCAAAAACCTGTTCATAGTAATCTACTTTTCTTTTCTTTTAGACTTCTGGTGTTACAGAGTTTTCCATGTTTTTTTTTTAAATATTATCGTTTGCTAAAACCTTTTGAATTAATCCCAGTTTTTTTATATCACGATTTTGTTGACTTCTTAATAAAAAGAAATATTTGTAAATAATAAGTCTTTACATTTCTACGAATAAAAATGCCAATTTCATGATACTGGTTTCCTGGAACTGCCCGTACAATATCAATATTAGCTTCCTTCAGTCATGTTATGAAACATAATCGGCCGTATCGGGGAGCTCGTTCGACGAAGAACGTTCGTTGCTCATGAGTGACTAGATTGGGCAGAACAAAACCTAGACGGTTTTCTAATTTTTGATCATAGAGGGCTATAAAATGAGTGAAAATGAGCGTCGCGGCGAACGTTCCCAGGAACGAACGAGTTTGCCGGTAGGGCTGATTACTAAGAATATTATTAATCCTTCTTTTTTATTATTCCTTACTATCGACGCTTTACATAATTGAAAATTATAATCTTAGTCATTGAAATAGAATAAAACAATTATTTCGTTTTCCGTGCCCATGAACCGATTGATTCGACATTTAGGATTGATTTAAATGTTATTTTGCACCGGTTAAATAAATTAAAAACCAAAAACCCTCCCGAAACATGTTTCAGAATCGATAATTAAAAACCATGACCCATGAATGCGTTCCCGGCCAGCTTTCCATAGCCCCGTTCCCATTTGCGTATCAATCACTAATGCAACTGATTGTAGGCTGCGAATGTTCTCATCGGGCCCAAATGCAGCACCGAGTGCGGTTACTGCAGCTCCATCTGCTCCGGCACCGTTCGAATCGTTGAATAATTTACGCGACCGAGATGATGTAATCGAGCAGCCGGCAAAATTTTCGGCAAATGGTGTGGCGTCTAGTGGCACGAGCAAACCGAAAAACCACTCCATTGCACCATTGCGAAATTGTCATCGGTGGCGTCGTTGTTGCTGCCGCCGCCGGACATGAAAAATCCATTTCCCAGCTCTGCTGAACATTTTCACTGTGTCGAAGAGTGGAGATGGAGGGCATGGAGGGGTAGGTAAAGTGGGGGAAAGGGTCGGTGGTGGCAGAGAAAATATCGATAGGAACTCGTTCGCGTGGCCCCGTGTCGTTTGATTAAAACGACACTGACCAAGGATTAGGTTTCAGCGCTGGAGCGAGAGCACAAAATGGCGTGTCGGTGGCAAAAGGGCACCGACATCTGGCATTCGGCAAGACACCCGAACGTGGCGAGTAAGTGAGCACTTGGCAGCAATGGCTTAAATGGATTTGGCTCACCTTTCGAAGTGAAATTGATTCCAGGCGAGTATTATGGCCGGATTTACGTTCTAGAGCCTTCTCCAAGGACGCCTTGTCTTCGCCACCAGCAGGCGAGATGGTAAAGTAATATTCGTTTCAAAAATCAAATCAACGGCAGCAACTTAAGACTGTCAAAAATTCGTTATGATGAGCTCTGGGCTGTTTCCAGACACAGATATTGGATAGTAAATCAAAGTAATTGCAAGTTCTTCAAAGTGCTCAAAGCTCAAATCACATTGAAGTGCTTGATGGTATTTGTTCCTTTCCATTTTCTAATGCACCTGTGCGACGAAAGGATGGTGATCGGCTTTACTCATTTCATTCACACCCCCCACACTATCAAAGAAAGGCCCACCCCATTCGCAGCTCCGAGCAATTACGTATTCGTGTACCAGTTTGCGGATGGCTTAAACCGCCGCCCCGTCCAAACATGGCCATTTATTTACTGTGGCCTTACTTTGGGGTTAGTTTGCACGGGCGTTTCGCTCTCGAGCGTGCACTCTCTGCCCGACCCGCATTGTGCCCTTGAAGATGGACCGCATTGCATCACAAGGGTGTCGGTCCGGCGTCTCGATCGTGGTCGATTTCGGTTCGCAATCGACAGCAGCCTTCATTATTCATAAGTGCGAGCTGGCGGTAGAGCGGTGGTGCGGATTTGACAAGGGGGTTAAGTACGGCTTGCAGCTGGCTACTGGGAGCTGTTCGAACTGTCAGCAGCAAATCTGACCGCGATCCGGCTGAAACCTTGTGACCGCAAACACCTGCACACCGGCTTGATTGATGCTTAGGGCGAGAGCGTTGACGGTCGTCCGTTGACAGGACGCGAATAGGCGCTAGCGTAGTGCACCAGAATTTAAACATACCAGCCAGTTGTCCAGTTTCCCAACTAGGGTCTCAATCTCCATGATTGGTCAAATCTATAGAAGACCTGGTGTAAAACTAAAATAGGCGCCTTAGACGATTTAATTTAGAAAAGGTAAATATCAGTCTTTGTCAATAGAAATATTAATCAATGAGGTTATAGTTCACAAAATATTATGCTTCTATGATTTGTTTTTGTTTTCTATTGAAAAGAGTTATTTTATCAAATTGTCAAGTGTCATTTTAATTTGCGTTTAACTTTTTTTGCCAAAGCATGTGCTTCACCATACATACCCAACAGGAGCATTTACACTGCATGATTCTTCTAGGATTGTATGTTTTTGTTAAATTCCCCTTTCTTGGAGGAATCGAACAGGATTCATCGAGTCTTTTTCGTGCAGAGTTTGCCATCCGCTAATTGCTGGATGGGACGAAAAGTTGCTTATATAATTTTGAAAGTACAACAAAATGTTTTTTTTTTATTTAAGCTTAATTTTGGATAATTACGCTTTGAAGAATATACATCCCAAAGCACCAAGATTTTGGGTGTTCGACAAATTAGACTTTCTTCTATCAATAGACGATGTCGTGGAGCTCGTTGCACTCTCACAGCTTTGGTTATCGATGAAGAACGAAAGCAAATTTTATGCGACGTTAATTTGTGAAAATTTGTTGTTTTTTTGTGTGTATAATATGACTACATCACCAATTGCATCGATAGGAAAGGTTACTTGCCGGCAAAACCAGGAGAAAGAAACAAAGATTTTGCTGATTTTAGTGGGCTTTTACTCAATTCTCTTAATTTTGTGCAGTTTCAGCGAAGTCTCAATCGCAACTCACAAAGATTCGTGTTGTATGAAACATCCTAATCATACATGAGCTAATGTGCTCGAGCTTAGCCGTTGATGTTAGTATTTTTGGGATGAAATAATCTGGACTGGATCCTGCTGTTATTTTGGGAAGAAGCTTTGCATGAATTGTTGCCATAATTTCAGCCATCAAAAGAAAAACTCCTTATAAATGATAGCTAAAACCGTAAACTCCACATATACACATAAAATACTCTATAATGCTGGAAGAAACAGTAAGAGATATGATTGTTTGTGTTGCTGCTGTAATCATCATTTATTACCTTCCCGGTCATCCGCTTCACGGTTCCATTCATCTTTGCGTTCGCAATCACTCGACCAACGAATTAAACATTCCGCCTCGTTTCGCACATAATCATCACGCATGAAACGATTAACATTTCCACCATCCCAGCCTTCTCTTTAGCACTGTCTAATTGCCTTTTGGAGCAGCAACAGACTAAAAAAAAAGGAAACACAACAGACAACCACGCTTCGGCGCTTATCAGCCCCGACAGTTGTGACATCCACCCTTCGTCGGCTGACCTCGGTACGCGTCCGACCGGGCCGGCGGTGCGATCGGTTGATTAATGTTGTACTGTCCCTCGGCGTACGGGATTAGGATCGGCACGTAGACAAGCTGCGGGGTGCGCTTTTGCGTCTTGAGCAGCTGGACCACGCTGCGGCACGAGTTTTCGTTCGCGTTGCTGTAGGCCGTCGGATTGTTAGCCATGCCGGCCAGCAGCATGTTCAGCGTGATGACCTGCGAATTGACTGCTTCGATCTGGGCCAAAAGCTGCGTAATGTTTAGGCTGTACTGGGAGGAGGCGGCAAACTGGCCGGCCGTGGTCTGGTAGCCTGCTGCACCCTGGTCTTCGCCCGCGTAACCACCGGTGTGGATGGGATAGACGTGCCCGTTGAACTGGTCCAGATTGATGTTGGCCGGATTAATGTCCGGGAGCGATCCCTGGTTCCAGCCTTGAGGAGGTTGCTGCTGCTGGTGCTGCTGCTGTCCGCCGGCATTCTGGTAGCCGCCTTGATCGAGACGCTCCTGTCCCTGCTGGTGATTGCTACTGCCCTGCACGTAGATACCGGGGTACAGGGGTTGCTGTTCGCCGAGCCCGTTTTCACCGACGTGGCGATCGGTAGCCTCCGATCCTGATCCACGAAGATCGACGTACGTGCGGGGTGTGGTTGGAATCGTGTACTGCGTTGGCTGAGGCAATGGAGGCGCCGCGGGTTGCACCGTCACATGAGTCGTTGTAGGAGCGGTCGGTGTCCCGGGGGCAACCTTCTGCACGGGGGCCTGATTGCTGGCGGCAGGTTCGAGAATTTCGTTCAGCCGAAAGCAAGACTCGGGCATGTAGAGATTGTTCCACTCTACCACCTGCTCGTCGTAGTCCTTACCCTTGACAGCACCGTCCAGCTTGTTCCTGAGAGTGAGATAAAGATAAAGAGCGTACCGTCAGTTGGGATTTGAGGTCTCTTCAATACAAAAGATGGCTCAACCAAACGTACAAACTGTCGGCAAGTTTGGCGGTGAAGATCTTGGTGGGTCGGTTCGGGAAGATGATCCGGTAGCCCATACGATCGGCGACATAGTACACGAGGTGCTTGCGGTTGGAGGGATCGACGTAGCCGTAGCAACCGTACGTCACATCATCCGGGCCCTTTACCTTGTGCTGGAACTGATTGTTCACTGTCTGCACATGGTAACCGTAATCGAATTCCCCTGGAAGGATGGAGGAAAGGAACTCATTCAAGCATCCAAAAAACAAACTAACTCAGGAGCACTTTTAGCTCCACACCACTAGAACCAACCTCGCTTCATATCCTGCCGATGGTACACCTCGGCATTCGGTTGATTCACGTGCACCTCCATCGTGTTTGCCGCCACCATCCGCACGATGATGGCCAGCACTATCTGGAAAAGGAGAGTGTTATTCTCACCTTCAGCGCAAAACATTCCCCCGAAACTGAACCAAACTTACCGCCCCTAGAGCACCCATAATCGAACGAGAAAGTGAAACTGAACAGCAACACCCAAAACCCTTAGCTCCTGTCTCTGTCTTAATGCACGAACTGCTCTTAACAGACTGATCAAGCAGCCCTGATGGCTCAGGATTTGTTCGCCGCCAGCTTCACCGGCCGATTGTTTTCATTTGACGATTGATTACGCACGGGGTCCGCTATCGCACTGCTTGGCTCTCTCTCTCTCTCTCTTTCTATGTGGCTTGGTACACAACGGGAAGTACAGCGACCGGGGAATCTGTGACCCAGATAGTTCTACAGCCTTCGTTTGCGGAGGGTTGTAATTTGATTGGAGGTTTGTTTTAATTACTTTAAGCGTAGACATTGTCCAAGAATTCATATTTTTTTTCGCAGAAATGTGATAAGCATGTTTAGCTTTTTCGGATTTTCTCAACACAATCAACAACTAGGCAAGACTGTTTAGTGGACGTTTAGATGATTAACAAATTTATTCATTTGTTTTATTTCAATATCTTCAACAAAATTGCATCACTTTATTTGTTGAACTTTTCTCGCCAAATTTGTTTGACTTCCGAAGGCGTCCATCCTTCCATGGTGGTCGGGCTCGTTTCTTCTGCTCGATTCTTAAGTACGCTTGTAGGTCTCTATATCAAAGTACATAAACAAACCATTAAACTTCCTCTTATCACTTTCATTAATATTACAATCATTTACTTACCGTTGGGTTATGGGCACAACTGGGTGGAATAAATACGGCTGCAGCATGCCGCTAGGTGCAGCACACTGTTAGCAGCACCGCACAGCGATAGAACATCAGCAACAACGCTCCGAAAACGGTCACCACGAAATCCATCTTAAGACTGCTGATTAGACAACGATCGACAGAGCATTTTAATGCTTTCGGACGCTGCTACCTCAGCAGACGAACACGAAAAAACCAAATCCACTCGTACCTGGAACATTCCAGTGCCTGATCGATTGAGCGATTCTTCCTTTTTTTTTGCTTGCTTTGAAGGGCGTGAGCGATGGAATTTTTTACCGCAGAAACAGAAACCCGTAGAAAATGATGGGTTTCTTGGTGTGTGGCTCTGTTTGGGTAGAATTCTTCTACTATTGCTTTGCTATTGCTACCCCTTTTACTGTCTAAAAAACCTACCATATTTTAATAAAATCAAGAAACCAGCCCCAGCTTCTTCAAATGAAACAATTACCCGTCGGTTTGTACCGTTTCATCAAATCGGCAACTCCTTCAGTGCTCTACAACTTCAACAGTCACGCCGGAACCGGTCGCCGGAAATCCTTCCCAGCCCCATTTTAATCAAAACGCACCCACTTTTGGAGACCCTCGCCTTCCTTTCTCCTTACCGCTCACCACGCAAAGTCAAAGACCCGGAACGGACCATGTTCCAGCCAGCGGCTGTGTGCGAATCCGCGCTCATGCAAACAGCGGACGCGGGGGCCCATTTGTCCCGTGGCCCCCTTTTATTATGCGCGAAATTAATTCCCCTATCACGATTGCAAAGCGGGACAGAATTACGATTGTGTGTCTGTGTGTGTGTGTGTGTGTGTGCTTGTTTCCCGTTTTCAGTGTGGCGATAAATTGCACGAAACCCTCCCTTCCACAGTCCGCCTTCTTTTTGGCCGTCCGTTTGCCGTCCGTTTGCCCGACCCGGTTCAATGCAATTTCAATCAAATTAAGTTCATTTATGCGTTATTATTACCTGCCATTATCGCACTTTTTAACCCGCAAACCGAGGCCCAGGCCCAGGTTGACAGTGAGTGTCCGCTCTGTGTGTCTCTCCTACTGTGCTACTATTGCCGGATCGTGGCGGTGAAAAACGCATCAAACATCAATTGTGCTGAAAAGTGCTGGTTATCCGTAGCGGTACCGTAATGGATTGCTATTGGATTGGTTGCATGGTTGCCATCGCCGGCATTTATCGCTTCCACTGCACAGTGCGGGAGCGCTGTTAATGCAAAGCAAATCCACAGCCCCAGCCCAAAACCCGGCAAAAGCTTCCCGTGAGTGCGGATGGGATCGGTTATTTTTACAGGATTTAAATAAGCACGGCCCCCGGGGAGGGCGAGGGACTTGTGTAACCACATTGGCAGCGCGCTTGGTTTTCGCACGGCAAAGGTAGTAATAATTAATATAAAATTTGAATAAATTAATTGAAAATAAATAAACTCACCGAGAGGGGGTGTTTGGGAGGAGGGCAACAGTGTAACCCTTTATTGGGGCCGTGTTGTTTGTTGGGGCTGCGGAAACAAAACTCACTAAATCTACTTTGCCAATTATTGCTGCAGTTATTAATCGTTTCTGGTGCTGTTAAGTGGATTATGCGTGCGATTGGCTTTTTGTGCTTCAACTAAATCCGACTGGAATTGAAAATATCGTTATGATTGGTAAGCATGCTTAGCTTTTAGTATTGAAAAAGCTCTAATAAAAACAGAGCAACAGAGTAACCCAACTGCAGCTGCACTGCTTATTGTGCACAGAGCCTTGGTCCGTTTTCGAAGCTTCCCAGGACCAGGCATATATTTTAAGCATGGTCAGTTGTTTAATTCTCGGTACTCAGCACATTCCCGCTTGTGGCCCATTGTTTCCATCTTTCCATCCAACCGCAGCCTGTCGGAAAATGTAACATTTTGCACTGAAGAAAGCTTGGCAAAGATTACATCATAACACGCTCGCCTTGCATCGCCTGCTCGCTCGGCTTCTTCAGCTCCTCCGGGCACGGGGCAATCTTCCGTTGAGATGTTGTTAAGTAATCATGCAATATAATTACGGAACGTGTGCAGGGCTTCTTTTGAAGTCCGGCCCGGGTGTCCTACTTCAATCTACTGCTCTTCTCTTCCTCCGCAAGTCACCCCGCAGTGCAGTGCAGGTTGATTCTCGCGACTCATCTTGGCTGTGGAGCGACCAGCAGCATCAGCACGTTCTGTTCACCAAGCACACGTTGCGTTACAAAATTACAGTCCTGTAGACTTTTGCCAAGACCACGACCGTGCGCATATCGCGCTTGAGAAGATGATCCTTGCTTTGGTGGTGTTTGCCCCTGTCCGGCCAGCAAAATGGTCGTGTTGCGCGTTTCGGGTTGCTGGCGGTCTTCGTCACCGTCAGCGTTAATGCCAGGCGGCATTTAGCGCTAATGTATAGCGTACGGCTTCCGATCCAATCGAAACCGTTCGGTTCGGTGAAGAAGCTTTGCCTGCAGGCCGTCAGCACAACCAAACCAAACCAGTCATGTGCTGTGCGCCCACAGCACAAGTGGCATCGTTCTCGTGCCGGTGGGGTTTAGTTCACCACAGACAGATAAGTTATCGCGTGAGTGTGGTACATGACAATTCAATGATTGTAGTATTCTCTGTCGCTTCATCTGAGGTTTTGAGGAGGACATTTGTGGGAAAAAACATCGTTAACATACCTTTTTTAATTACATTGTATTTATTTAATGTAAGCAGATGTATCTTCTGGTTTGATTTCTAAATTAATTATTAATTTAATTTAATTAATTTATTCATTTTACGCTTCTTTCTTATGTTTCATTAATTCTTCTAATACTCATTTTCTTCTAATACTAATACTTTCTGATCGTTGTTCGCCACTTTGTAAGAAGATTTTTCACACTATTTTAAACTAAGTAGCATGTTTTGAAACATTTTTGAAACTTGATAAAAAATGGTTAAAATCATTATTTGAAATTAAAAATATCTTTGTCTACTATTTATTTACAAAGTTTTGTAGCATTTCTCGAGTCCGAGGGCCATAAAAACATTAGTACAGAAAGACCTCAGACCTTAAGTAATAGGGTAGTGTAATACAAAACTTGAGCAACACAAAGATGAAAAAATATCTTGCATCCAAAGGACATCACCAAAGACAGAACGTAGAGAAAAGAAACGTAGAGAAAGAAATTGAAGAAAAACGCAAACCCAAAAACATGGGCATAAGTACACATTTAAGGATCAAGACTTGGGCAAATGTGCTTCAACTATCCCTAAATATCTGGACATCAAATGTGCGGAAACTTCCTTGCCGTAAATAAAGCTCGCCGAACGCACAACAGATCCGTTCTGAATCGGACGTAAGATCGTACATTTATTTTTCTTCAACTCTATGAGAAATGAGATAAGACATGAGAGTATGAGAAATATTGATGGGTAATCCGGAGCGGAGTCGTGGATCAACTCCGACTCCAGTGCGCAAAATATGACTCTGGCTCCGGATCATAACTGGATTCGACTCCGGATCAGTCCGGATCAGTCCGGATCACTCCGGATCACTCCGGATCACTCCGGACTACTCCGGATTACTCCGGACTGCTCCGGATTACTCCGGATCACTCCGGATTACTCCGGATTACGCCGGACTACTCCGGATTACTCCGGACTACTCCGGATTACTCCGGATCACTCCGGATTACTCCGGATTACTCCGGATCACTCGGGATCACTCCGGATCGCTCCGGATCAGTCCGGATCAGTTTTCGTACATATTCGATGTACGACTGGAAAGTCAATGAACTCATCAAGAATTGTCTAAACGATAATGGACAGTCATTCCGGATCCGGAGTGATCCGGAGTGATCCGGAGTAATCCGGAGTCATCCGGAGTAATCCGGAGTGATCCGGAGTAGTCCGGAGTAATCCGGTGTGGATGAGTCCGTGGGTTTTCCCGTACGCACCCCCCCCCCCCCCCCCCCCCGCTAAACAGTCCGGAGTAACTCCGAGTCCGAGGGGTGCCGGAGTCGGATCAATCCGACTCCGGAAAAAAAATTGTATTTACCCATCACTAATGAGAAATCAGTGTTATCCCTGATAAAAAATACGACCTGTTTGTCTCGTTTGTTCGAGATTGTGCCGTGTATCGAAAATTGTTTAGTATCACCAAGCTGAAACTTGGGATGTCCTTTGCGCAAAAGCATAAGCAAAAAGTTCATAATTTACAAAGGATCACTCGATCGGCCTTATTTTTATACTATTTTGCCTAATACCGCTTTAGCGCATTTCTCGTCGGGTGATCCTTTTCAGTATTGATGAAAACGCATTTTATTGCGAGGTTTATTGGACCCCGTGTGTCCATATTGCTGACGCCTATCCTTGAACGCGTGTATCGGGCCATTCCCAAAAATATTTTTGTTTAGGCCGGCGATCATCACACAATAAGTTATCCTTGGGTTTTCTCTCATTTTTTCAGGATGGTCTCCAATGTTTTCTTTTGCTGTACATTTGTCGGATATTCCATTCACATTGTGCGTTCACCTAAAGAGAACATGAATATTCTAGGATATTTGAAGGTTGAGAACTGAATTAAAGTTTAATTTTCATGAAAAGTTCATTTCACGATCGTTTATAAAGCAAAACAGCATGATTTACAAGAAAAGTAGTTAAATTACTAGAGTATAAATCTTTGTTGTGATACTCTTCTCTAACAAGCTAAATTTTTAGCACATTTTTCTTAGTTTAGTTTCTTTTTTCTATTAAAACATTCAAATACAAGCGAAATCTATTATTTACCAGTAGTTTGAATTTTCATGTCTTCTTTTATGTTTACTATCAACAAGACCACCAATGGCGATAAATTGTCTGATTGATTGATTTTAGAAACGCTCCATTCGTGCGACCGTTTCTCGTTCTGTCCCATATCAGTTTTTTATTTTGTTTTGCGATTTAAAACCTCAAACGTTAAAAAAATAACAATCATTCCAACGCACCAGCAGCAGCTAGGCGATAGATAAATTTACACAAAACCCACAGAAATGTAAACACAAATCTACCACAGTACCCCCACTAGACCGATACTGAAAGCCCCCGCTGTGGCGTTGCGTGTTTGGAGTTTGCACTCTTTTGCACTATTTGTACATAAATTCAGTAGTTTCCCACGAAAAATTACAACCAAACCAAGCAGTGATGGGGGAAATGGGGGAGAACCGCAGCAGCAATGTTCAATGCAACAACAACAAAAAATCTTTAAAACATTTCTTACTAATTTGCATGCCAGCGACAGGATGCAGCCTGTGTGTTTGCGTATGCATTGGTGCCGTTCGCATAGATTGTCATGTGTGTGTGTTGTTATTTTTTGTTTCGGTTCTTATTTTAATACCACGCATATGTTTTCATTTCAAAACATACCCAGACCAGACGATGTTTTTTTTTGCTGTACACGCCCGTGCTTTTTTGCGCCTGGAATGTCCATCAATGCATGTAAAGCATTGAGGTACAATACAGAACATTTTACCCAGAAAGAGACATTCTCACAGCGGTTGTCGGGAATGCAAAAAAAAGTCAACCTTGTCTACGCTTGGATTTTTTAAACCCTTTTTTATCTACCCAAATATATTCATAAACAACGTCCTGTCGGAGTACCCTTGAAAATGCCTGCAAATATCCTGAAATAACCGATACCGCTTGTTGAACGAACCAATTGAAAATGCACTAAAACAGAGTGTGTCTGATAGTTTATGTAGTTGTTGGAAAATTAAAATTCATCCCACGCCCATACAAACATTGCGTACTGCCTCAACTTAAAACGACACACGTGGCTTTGGCTGGTAAATAACACTCGGCTACGGTTGAGGCGGACAAAAAAAACTGTATGAATTTGATACCAGAAAATGGGTTTTTGCTTCGCCGAAGCGACCATTTGCAACATTTTAATTACATGCAGAACGTGATGACAGCGATTTCATCAACGATCATGTACGGTGTTCGTGATGATGATGATGATGATGATGTGGAGGAGACCGGTGATGAGGATGGATTCGTTTTGTGGTGAGTGTGCGTGATTACTAGGCAGATAAAGTAAAGCTGTCGAGGCAACATATTGAATGCTTTTCACACCAACAATTGCAGTGCAGTGAAAGCGTTGTACTGTACCGAGTTCATTCAATTGTAAATACCATTAGTTTAAAGTTAATGATTCATAATGCTTTGATTTGATTAAGTTCAACTGAAGCGTTTGATTTAGAGGTTTTGAATCTGCCTAACAACAGACAATCACATGCTTCAGAACCATCAAACCATCACAAAACTAATTTGTTGGAAAGCACAAATGTAATCGGTTCGATTTTAAGCTGATTTTAAAATGTAAACCTTATAACAACTAACGAACATATTTAACAAAAAAAGCATAAAAAATACAAAAAAAAACGATAAAAAGTTGAGGGGGCTTTAACAACATCATTGCAAGCAGCTTTATCATTACTATGTTAGTGTGGCGAAGAGAAAAGGAGAGCAAAGCATATGTACTACGGGTGTAATTATTTTCCTACCCATGGAACACACATTGTCGAAAAGCTGTACCCGTTAATACCCAAAAAACTACCTCATCTCGAATGCTGTAACATAGGTGGACGGTGTAATACCCAAAGGGAACAGCGTTGCGGTATAAATAAGCCCGCACCGCTCTTGTCCAGTCAGAACTGTTTGAACCGTCAAGAGGGAACCATATCAATCCTTAACTCCGTCGCCTCATTTCATGAGCCTCGGTGGTTCCTTCATTCAAACTAAAGTGATGATCGTTTCAACGAATCCCTTGACGATCGTCTGAACGATCCTGGCTTGCGCGCCGCTGATTGTATTACATCGCAAGTGTGACTATCAAATAAAAACAGGCAAAGGAACGGCCAAAACAAATAGTGCTAATGAAAAACTGAACAGAGGTGTGCAAAAGGGCTGCAACACAAGAAGCGTCGTAAATTTTTCCGTTAAAAAGTGCAGTGATTGTGCCAAAACTCTGCTTATTCGAGTGCAAGTGAGCTACAAACACGAATATTAGCGATCAACTTGCGAAAAACAACCCCAGAACCGAAGTCAATTTTGTGTCAAATGTACGCAGAGTACAGTGTCCAAGAACGAGATCATTTATAGCGTGAAGTGAATGAAAAGCACCAAGTGCTAATCAAAGTAAGCAAGTAACCAACGAGATGCAGTAATCCAAACACCTTAGACATGGCGATTGAGAAAAAGGGTCATCTGAAAGCTTCCACAAAATAAACATAAAAAATATGTTCAGTCTTCGTAGCAGACAATTTGAAGTGCTCAAGTGTAAGATAAATGCAGACAGAACATCTACGCCTGGAAACACGACAGATGCGCACGGCACATCCAAATAACAGTGAAACAAAAGCAAAGGAGAAAAGTCAAAGTGAGTCAAGTTGAGTGCAACACGGATTGACAAGCGAGAATGGACCGGAGTCCCAACCGATCGACAACGGCTGAGCTGCAGAAGGTGAAACCCGATAACAACCGCGCATCGTCAGTGAGAATGATAGTGACATCTAAACGTAAATACCAACAATTCGGTGTTCTCCTATTGAAATGTTCAGCTCATTCGTTCTGCATTCCAATCAATTTTTAACAATAATTTAAAACCAAGCGATACTTTGAATCGTGATTAATAATATTTGATTGTACCGATCTTCTGGATTCTTCTAGAATGTTGGAACAGTTAGGAATAGTTATTGCTTACTATAGGAGCGATAGCAAACAATTTAAATACCGACTATTCGGTACTTTACGACTAAGGATTTTAAAAACATTGCTTTCGAGTGGCATTTGTGAAAGTAATTTTCAACGATCATTAAATTTTGAAACTGTTCATCGTTCAACAAAGGATCCTGTATGATTTATATCATCTTTGAAAAACCACTTGAATTCCTTAATTTACTGATAACGTCGTAATTCATGTTTGTTTACTTGAATTTGATTTTTGTTAATTTTGCGCGTTGTACATGGAACCACCGGTCGCACTCAAAGCACTTCGCCATTGAATACATCTGTGTCCTTTTTTAGTAGTTTAGCTTTACCGTATGCACCAAGCTTTCTAGTGCATTTATTAAATAAATTTGTTTTATCAAACGTTTGTTTGAATTTCGTCTATTCTTTTGGATCGCCTCCAAACTTGGGCAACTGCATCAAGGATTGCCTTCACATAAGGGTTTCCACGTGCGATGGTTCCTTTTTATCATCAACTAATATTTTGATGACGTTAAAAATGTCTTTCATCTGATCCTTTTGGCTGATGATAAAATCTTTTATGGAGGTTTCAATGCTTGTTTCTTGTTCCTTTCCCTCCTTGCCCTTGTCGGTTTCCTTTGTCAAGCTTGTAAGACGATTAATTTCGTACTTGATGCTTTGACATTTCGGACATAACCAATATTCTTCTCGTTTAGGCAGTCGTTGTAATTTAACACACGACAAGTAGAACCAACGATCGCATTCATTGCATTGCGTCATCGTTGGTTCGCTCGTGTCCACCCCGGTATACAATCGGCATGCGCCGTTCGGATTAGTAACAAATTTTACAGGCATCTTGGATGATGATTTCCTTGCCTTTTGTTAGTTTTATTAAGGAATTGGCCTACCTGGATAAGTTCCTTATTTCCCTTTGAAGTGATGCAGGGCGACGTTCTCCTTGTCTGGACCTTGGCTGCGCTGTGATGAATTATTACACGATCACAACACTTTTTAGCACAATTGTTCAGTAACTTGATAAACAAACACTGCTGGTTCAGATTACGAGTTTTTTGTTTTGTTTAATAAACGAGTTTAACGGACGAGGAGGAAATTGTTCTTTCACAAGAACGGTGAGAAATACGATTTTGACGTTACAATTTAACACCTTTTTGTGTAAACTCATTCACTAACTTTTTTGTTCACTTCGTTCACTGGAGTAGATAAATAAAAAAATAAAGTTTTGGAGTTTTCTTATTTCTTTACACTACTCCTCTCTAGAGCCACCATATAATTCACAGGAGTGAATTCTACACGAAGACTTGTTGTTTAACAAAGACGTGTTTGAGCTAGTGAAGAAAAAGAAACGCGGACGTGATTGCTCTGGTTCAGTTCTAGTTTGTAAGTCCTTTTATAACAATGAAAAAAATGTCTTATATTCTATTTTACTTTCTAGGTTAACCCGATTTTCCGGGGTACGCTGAGGTCTTTCTCTCCAGCTTTGAGGTTTCTGTTCCCTCCAGTTTTGTGCGGGCTTTTTCCAGTTCTTGGCTATTTCTCGCTGTGGGGATGAGGGATCATTCACTTGGTATGATTCCGCCTTATCGATTGCCTGTCCCAAAGAGGCGAAATTTCCCGACATTACTATTGTTTGGTATTGTTCCTTTCTTAGACCAGTGACTAGGGCTTGCATTCCCGCCCTATTTGCCTTTTCAGTGGCTCTTGCTGCTGGCGTTTCTTCCTCCAGATAAGCATTTTCGAGTTGTCTGGTCAACTCTACTATTTCTTCCCCAAAAGCCTTTGCTGTCCCCTTTTGTGTAGTTCGTTTTATGATCTCCACGAGATCCTCTGGTGTTTTTTTGAAATGCATTTTCTCGATATTTTTTTCTATAATGGTTTGGATATCCGAAGGGTTTTCTCCTACTACTGTAAGGGCTTTTCCCCTTAATTTTGATACAACGACGCAAACAGCGATCCAGTTGTTTGCGTCTTCCACTACGGCCTTTAACGCTTTTAAGGCTGCAATAAATGTTAAAGATTCTTTTTCGTTGCCGTTGTATGTCGGCACTAGTGACGCGATTTTAATGATTTCTACTGGCGAAGTCATTGTTCGTGAAACTTTTTCCAGACTTTTTTTTCTCGTGAAACTGGACGAGTTCCGTCAATTCACAGTAGATTTTCCTACTGCTTCGTACCAGATTATTTAATTCGTCCTCTTTTATTTTTCCTTCGAGTTTGACAAGGTCGATTTGTAATTTTTCGTCCCCGGTGCTAATTCGTTTTTTAATTATTCTAAGCTGACACGACCTAAAAGTTTTTGCAATATCTTTCAGCCGGTCTTTAATGGTTTCTAGGTTTGAAATATGTTCAGTTAGTGAAGATGCCTTGAAATAATTTGACTACTTTTTTCTTTAGTTATCTATAATTTCATTTGTTGCGAGAGCCTTAACGATTTCAACTGTGGCTGCCGCAGTATCTAATGCTCCTTTTCTTGGTGTAGCCCTCTTACAGGAAATGACGCTTTCTGTAGACGCAAGAATCTTGGCAAGGTTTACCTTCTCGTGTTCGTTGAACATCCATTGCACGAACTGCAGTGCTTTCCTGTAGTTACTGCGTGCTGCTTGCTGTTGTTTTTAGATGCTTGCTCGCATCTCGTCAGGGCTGTTTTCTGCGTCTGGTTTCGCTGTCGCTTTCTTCTTGCAGATGCTGCCTCGGCTTTGAAGGGGTTGTTTTTGTTCTGCTCGGGTTGGAATGTGCACTTTTCACTCGTTCACTTGGTATTTATACCTTTTTATTTTGGCAGTGACAAAACTTTGATGGCTTGTTTGTGTGCCTGTGCATAAACCGTTTTGTATAATGTTTTAAATAACTTAACCACACAAATTATGACCATAAGCACCAGAATCAAATTTAGTTCGAGTTCGTGGGCTTCGTGTTGCTCCGTATGAATGTTCTGGGTTTGCACAATAGTTAAATTGTTGTTTCCTTTCACATTCGTTTCCGGTTTCGAGATATCATTACCCATACTAGCTTTATATGTGTTTTCACTAAGTGTTTTTTTTAAATAAGTTTCACGGCACAAACACTGCACTTATCGTTTGTAACTTACTACCGCGCTTCGCTTGCGGTCTCGATTTCGCTGTCGTTTTTTGTTTTTAAAACTTTGCGACACTGCACTTGTTGCTTATTGCCGATGTTTATAAACACTTCACCTGCTATGGTTTGCACCTGATAGTCACTTGTTTCTCGCGCTTTTGCTCGTGGTATCGATTTCACTTATGATTTTTGTTTACGCGCACTTATTTGGGACGATAACGGTTGCTAACGCGCACTTGTTTAAACTGTCACGGTCGCCATGTGGTGATGGGAATAATTGCTGTTGGTTCGGTACGGGTTCGCGTCATAGGCCTGGTGGTAGCGCTGAGTTAGCACTTCGCGATTGGCGCGGTAAACTAATCGAACTTGACCCTGCGTAACAATTGAAATCAATGTGATGCGTCAGGTGAAAAGCGGACTTCCAGTTATGCTAAACCGTGGGAACGACGTTATGCCACCTAGCATACGTTAACCTTTCGGATTGGGGTTTTGCTGACTGGCCAGCTGATACACGGTGCGTTTGTTGGAGACAGTAAAGCCTTACCTTGGGTAGGGGGACAGTACTGCTCATAAATGAGTTGAAGGGACAAGATGTACGATCCTGTGTCCGATCAGAACTGACCTTCTGTCCGTTCTGATAGCTTTATTTTTACTCCCATTTTAAGAAAGTTAGCGCACATTTGTCCATCAGATGTTTGCGCTCGTAACTTTCCCTTTCGCAACTTGATGCGCTTTGACAAACGAATGTTTGTCAAGAGGGTCGCCTTCCTGGTGGGCTTTTACAACTTACAATGTTTTGCTTAAGGTCTAATGCGTTTCTTATGCTAATTGCTCTTCCTTATTTATGACCTACTTTGGAGGTCTTCCGTGTTTATTTCCAACTTGGGTGGTGCGACCACCATGGTAAAACACGGAACCGCATGTGCAGTAAAGCACGGGACGCATGTGCAGTATTTTATCCGGCTGTTAGCATTCATGCGTTAAGCGGGTATGCGATAGCATGGATGCTACACGACTGAACAGCTGGTAACCAGAAGTGGTAATCAAAATGGGCAGAGCCTTTCGGCGAAATCTGCAAATTGGTGAGATACACCAGAAAACGAGTGATCTACGTGTCTGTGGAATGTGAACTGACTTCGCCATCAGCTTAAGCTTTATTTATAACAAAGATGGTGTGAAAGTTGTATCCAGGCAACCAGATGTTTGTCAAATGTGAGCTTTCGTTTGGATTTCCGGGTTTGAGCTTCTGGTGGTTAACGTCTTATTACCTGGATTTTGGCAATGCTAAGTTAGATTTGACCTACTGTTAGTAGTAAATCAGTTACAACTGTGCTAACCGGATGTGGCACAGATTTAACTATTTGATATGTGAAATGTGATAGTTTCCAGACATGCTACTGTACAAGTCGATCAACTCGTTGTTCAAGCGCCGAAGCTCCCTGATTATCATGTTTATTACAAACATAAAACAAAAAATACAAAAATGCAGAAGCATGCTCAATTTAAGTAACATATATATATATTTTTGCAATCAACTACATGTCACAATACAACGGAAATAGTTCATAGGTTCGAAATCATTCAAACAATAGATTATCGGTTCATATCAAAACTCTTAAAAGTCGAATACAAGAACAAGAAATAACTTGAAGTATTTCTCAGATTGTAAAATAAACGTAAATAAAGCATACGCTACTAGATATTAATTCAGCAAGCTATCTTATGACCATTCGCTTAAGGTATGACTGTTTGTATAATTTGCTAGCATTTTCCTATCATGTCAATGACCAGAACAGATTATTGAGGGAAGCATAGCAAGTTACAATTAATATTAGCTAATAATCAGTGTACATCAGCTTAAGAGAACTTAAAGAAATCTTTATAAATGTGTAAACGATTATCATAAAGAAATTATGTTACCGAACACCGAAATTAATGTTATTGTATGAAATAAACGTATCACAAAATAGTCCAATATGACCAAACGTGTCAATGTATTTCTTTCCAATTCATGTTATCGTATCATTTCTAGTTAAGCAGTGTTGGTTGTCTTTCTTGCAGCAATATTCGAAAAAAAAACCTGGTTCTTGCTTTATGCTTGTTTCTGTTTCGGTACTTTCACTAGATTCGTTTCTACAGGTCCACTCTTTGTAGTCTACTACCTCTCTATCGTTCGTAAGACATTTCCAACGTTCCAACGCTAAGAGTTGCTTGCCAACTATTTAATTTAAAAGCACACAAATCTACAAAATTTAACGTAAATACAGGACGTAAATCATTACTCTAATGAAGGTCGTATAAAGTAACGTACGATCGTTCAGTTGCGCTGCTAACGAAATAGAACACAAAAATATGTATTGAAATTCATAGTTAACACTAATTGCCAATTGCCTTATCGTTTGCCTCTAAATCAATGCAACTCTGGGATACGATGCCACACGATGTAACATGCCAACTTTAGCGTCATCAACTTTTTGCAACCTTAGGTTTTAGACAAGCACAACCAGCGCTAAACGATGCTAACCAAAAATCCGACAAACTGCACCACACACCTCGGCCTCTTCCCAGCCAAACCACTTCGTTCCTCGTAGGTGTTAGATGGCAAATCGGTGTACTAATCCGACGAACAGCACGTTCGCTTGCCCGCGCATAATTCATCCCATTGCCCCCGTCCGTTCCTGCAGCACATCATAAGCGAATATTAATGAGCTGAGTTTATGGCAATAGCACAACTAGTACGTCTGGCAAATGGGGTTGAGTGTGGGGACTGGAAAGCCAGCCACCAGCCAACCTGTGTGTTCCCCAAATGGCAACGGGTGGTGTGGTGTGCGAAATTGTGTGCTAATAAAATTTTAAACACTCCCCGACGAAATGAATGTAAAATCCGAAAATCTTTGCCACCGTGGTGCATGCCGGCAGACAGGTGATAATTAAAACACGATATAGAAAATCTACATTTCTTCATTATAATCCGTTTTTGGGACGCAGTGGGACGGTTGCGCCCAAACACCCCGTCCCTGAAGAGCGCTGCGTGCTCAGGTGTGCCTGTGTGGCAGGTTTAGGAAATGCCTCGAACCACCAGCCAAACCCCCTCCGGTGCCGGTTGCAAAACGATGCAAAATTTGAATTTCACAAAACTTAATCCTCTTCGCACTTCCGCACAACAGCGTGTGGTGAGGCACATTTGCATCTGCACGCGCGTTTCCGAGCGTCCAAATTGCAACCGGGCAAAATGTCTTATTTTTCCAGCTGTCAGTGAACTCTACCACGGGTAGAAAATGGTTGTACCGCCCCAATCTTCTGGCGATGTCTTCAGTAGCTTGCGTGAAGCTTTCAGCATCGCTTCAGGATAAGCGGCGCTAGAGGAGGCTCCAGACAAGTTGCAGCTCAATTCTCGCTCGGCTCAAGTTCCGCTCACAATTCACCCATCATGCACCCACAGCGGCACCTTCTTCGCACAGTCGTGGACCTGGAGCGTACAGATGTTACTATTAAAAGTTTATTAAAAGATGTGAAAACTTTTCATTTATGTACGACGGCACGTGACGTGAGGGTGTAGTTCGTTTCGGGTGGAGAGGGGGAATCTGGTAGAAAATTGTACACTGCACATTCGGCTGTGCAGCTGTGCCCTCGCGTGCGTGAGTGCAGGAAGATTGAGTGTCCGATGGGAGGAAGTGCATATCGAAGAGTTGTGTCTTGCATGAGACGATAGGAGCTTGTGGTAAGTTTTACATGAAGATTTTGTTGACTGGCTTTTTTTTGGGTGTTACTTCAACTGGCGTTACAGACAACTTCAGCAGCAAAGCTTTTAAAGACAGTGGCGTCAAACTCGGTGTTGGTTATGATGGGAACCAAAGAAGGTAACACAAATAAACGATACAATCGTCCTGGACATAATTTTGAAGTTTTCCGGTTCTTGAACGTATTCAACGTATGAATCTGTCGCGGCCGAGGAACCGAACTAGTATCCTTTTTGATCCAGCAATGAACCAGACTGTTTTTAACTATGTTCTTCAGACCTAGCAGAAATCCGTCTGTGCTTTAAGGCAGGTTATGTCGACATTCATGTCATGTGCTTCTAGTTTATCACCCATGTCATCACTGGTGCCGGTGATGACGCTGTTGTAATGCCACATCAACGACTGCGTCGGCATTGGCAATCGAATATCGGGAATCGTTCTCTACAATGCAGCTGCAAGACAGTAACGATGCGACGCACCGCCTCCTGGATACAATACTAATATGATGCGTTATGCAACAACCCCCATTCGGAGTTTCCTTCTATTACGGAACCGTCAATCCCGTGCTTTACCGGAGGCTCCACAACTTCACAATCCTTGAACAGTGGAAGAGCCCGTGGAATACGTTCATCAACCGTGTAGAGCTCTTTGCAAATTTCATCATATAAATAACATTTAATATGTTTTTTTGTTTGTTTATATATGAACACTAGAATTACTTTACAAGAAAGAATAAAAAATAAACATTGTATAACTAAAATATAATAAAATGAGATATCCGAATGTATTCTATGTTTGACAAGCCTGGTTTACCGAACCAACTCCATGGAATGCAGAAGAATAATAACATAAAAGAACAGTATCCAATGAAGCTTATACGCAGCATAAGGGCCTTTTGTTGTGTGTAACAGCGCGCTAAGCGCTTTAAAAAGCTCCATTAAATTCTTCCCAGAAGATACAGCTTTAAACCAGAGCAATCATAAAATGCATCTTTATCCGTTGAACGCAACATTTACTGGTTGAGCAGATATTAAAATCTCATCGCCCGCTTCCGGGATGGGTGAAAAATTGAGCCAGACAACGCTCAACGCTTCAACCTTTCCACTCAAAAGGATTTCCTTGGGATGAAAAGAATCTTATCCACATTCCATCCACAACCGGAGCTGGAAGTTCTTGAAGTTTACTTTCGGCGTTGAAACGGCGACGGAGGACGGGCGTACGTTTCTATTTAAAAGTTTCCATTCATCGTTGCAACACTTGCATCGTTTCATCGGATGCCGGATGGATGCTATTTGCCAGACGAATCGTGCCAAGTGGGGAGGTTTCTTTCTTTTTTTATAGTTGCCCAACCTCGTTGACAGGAGCGAATCCTACGCGCGGATCCGTCAATGGAAACCGTCGCTGAAGGCCAGCTCGTCTCGCATTATTGGCGAGAAACTATTGCATCAGACAAGAGAAAGTTTTCCTGCCTCTCGGGCCTCCCCACAAAACCTTTTCTGGAAGAACGTAATCATAATTCCTCTTTCTCTTGCTGTATGGTGTATGAAAGTGTCCGTGTGGGTGCGTTCTCTGCGAAACTAACTTATAGGAAAAAAGATCACGATATGGGTTAGAAGCGATGTGGTTCGCAGGAATGAAGAATATTATTTTTATCCATTTTATACGACGCTAGAGGAGCGTCTTTCCACGGGTTTCAGCAACGAGCAAGATGGAACGCAGCCTCTTCCGCAGCGAAGCAGGAAGCTGGAAAGATTGTTTGATTGTTTTACGGAACGAATCAATTTCAAAATTCCGTTATTGGAAAATCAAGCATGTTGATCTGCAGCGGCGAATAACATGCAGAACGGCATAAGGTTTAAGGGGGAGAGCAGAGCTTTGCGAACCAGGGAAATCTATCGCATTTTATGAGTAATTGACTTTTGAGTGTTATCTTTTCAGTTGGAAAGTTTTGGTTGGAGAAGTTGGCATATTGCGCTTTTTGTTTTATTCGATGTTAAACTTAAGGATTAGAGATTGTGATAAAAACATGTTTCTGTCCAATAATTTCTAAATGTTGGTTTTTACAACCAATTTCTCTTTAGAGCAGACAGTGAGTAGCTATATGTAATTGATTTATTTACAATTTTTATTTAAACAATTGCACATATCGGCCTTCCTCGCTTTACAGACTGCTCAAATAGACTGCAAGAAGTAATTAGTTTAAATAATTTACCCACTCCTAAAATCCGTTCCCTTTCCCATTACTCAACACAAATTGCCGTACAAAAATGTCAAAATATCATACAATACACCTAACGACTCTATGATTGATGCAACACACAAATAAACAACAGGTGAAAGAGACCTTCCCAACCAATAGAGAGGAAAATGTCAACATAATTGAGCCGCCCCTTTCTATCGCACCCGTGACCCCGTCTACCGACACTCGCTGCACGTCTTGGCGTACGCGTAGCTAGCCGGGTTGACCGGTGGCTGCACACCACCACCACCACCACCATGCTGAATGCCACCGTCAAGGTAAGGTACCATGATCGGCACGTACACTAGCAGCGGCACCGGCTGCTGGATGTTGAGCAGCTCCAGCACCCGCTCGCACGTCTCGTTTGCCGCGGCACGGTTGCGATCGGTTTCGACCAGTGCGTGCAGGGTATTGCTCACCTTCAGGACCATCTCGTTGAGTGTTTGCATCTGTGCGAGCAGATCGGCCGTGTTGCGGCCACTGTCGTCGCAGTTACGATTGATCGGGAACACGAACCCGTTGAACTGGGCAATGGTGGAGCCGGGATATTTGGGACGCGGACCGGACGAATCGGACCTGCAGTTGGGTTGGGAAGGAGTGTTCGCAGGGAGGGGAGTGGGTTGATCTGGCACACGAATAATGGGAGAACGGGGTGTTGAAGTTATGGGAAGATAAGTCGTACGAGGAGGAATGTTCACGGGATCGATTTGTTTAGGAGCAGGAGTAGGTTCATGTGGAGGGGTGACATTCTGAACTGAAGGAGTGTTTGGAGTGGTTGAGGCAATAGAAACGGAATGGACCGTGGTCGATCGTAGAAGATCACTACTGGGAAGATCTTTGATTTCTTCCGATCCTTTACCATGATCATTTGTTTCTTTTTGCCCATTTCCTGAAGGATTGTCCGTAGTCGTAGAGCTCGGAATTCCTCCAGAAATTGAAAGGTTCGATTGAGTGGATTCTTCTACAACCGGTATAGTTGGCAGTTTACCAACTTCCGAAGAACTTCCACCGTTATTGTTGTTGTCATCTTGATGATCTCCACTAGATGATCCAGCACTGCCACTTCCTACCGGTCGCTGAGATGTTCCGATTGGACCCGCTCCATTTGGACCATTGGAAAAGTCCCCATTTGCTCCTCCATTTACCGGCGGCAGAACTGGGGCAGCCGTGGTCGGTGGTGGCGTAATGCTTACGATCTCATCCAACCGCCGACAGGTGGAGGGAAGGTAAAGATCATTCCATGCGACGACCTTCTCGTCTAGCTTTCGGCCCTGAAGATCAGCATCCAGCTTATTGCTGCAAGCAGAAGAGGAGCAGCCTTGTTTAGATAGCAAATTGTCGGCCGTCCATGTGAGTCACGCCAACTTACACGCTGTTTGCGACGCGGTCGGTAAACACTTTCGTTGGCTGGTCCGGTGCCAGCAACCGGTAGCCGAGCCGATCGGCAATGTAGTACACGAGATGCTTTTCGCCGACGGGATCGATATAACCGTAGCAACCGTACGTTACGTCATCCGGACCCTTGACCTTATGCTGAAATTGGCTGTTGGTGCGCTCCACCTGATACCCGTAATTGAACTCATCTGGTCGAGGGAGGAGGAAAAGGAAAAGATCACGATCAAAGCCGCGGTGAGCACAATTAGAAGAGTGTTTGTTTTGCTCGTTCGATGTTTGAGTAGTTACTTTTGCCAAAGCTCTGCTCATGGTACACTTCGGCGTCCTTCTGTTTCAGCTCAATGTTGAACGCATCGTCGGAGGCCGACACAGCGACTGTTACTGCAAAAAGCTTTTCGAGCAAAAACAGAAATTGGCACGATCACATTCGTTGCGTTGTTAATAGATTCGATCTCCTTATTTTTATGTGGGAATACCCCGTCCCTAGGGAACGTTTCACTCACAATGCTTAAACTCACTGGCCGCATCTTGCCGGGCACATTAACACCTTCGATTGACCGTGAAAAACACACTCGGCGTGGACCTTAAACGGCCCGATTGCCTAACGCGTGGAACACTGGTTGAAGCACCCTCCCCCTTTTGTCGATTAACACCGTGCCGAAGATGACGCGTCGCGCCTCACGTAGAAAGCAAATCAAACGCGTAAAGAGTGAGAGTACTCGCGCGCCACAGGCTAGTGAAGGTCAGGAACCTGTCCGGGGCCGGTTCGTAAGATTCGGTGGTGCACCGTTTGACGGTTGCGTATGTACTGGGATGCATAGGTTGGCTTGACGGTGAATTTAAAGCCTTGCCGATCGTTGGCGTCGTGTACGGGGATAGATTTTGAGTCAATATTTGCCAAATTTTTTGGCATATTTGTGTCCCTTCCTAGTATATGGCTGTTTTGCTTGGAAGTGGTTTATTTGGACGAGGATTGGGGGATTTACTTGAAAAGGTAAATCTTCTTGTGTCATCAGCATTCTTGTGCCCGGGTATGGATTGATCTAATTCCTGAACCGGATCTCGGGGATCTGGTCTGGTGCGCTTCAGTGTTTTGGCGTGAGGTTTGATAAACACATGGCCACGTAAGATGCCGCGCCTGTCTGAAGGTCGACCACGGCAAGAATGTCGTCCGTTTGTATTGGCGGTTTGTTGATTTTGCAAGTTGACTGTTGCATTTGTTGCGATTCAATTCCTGTGGACGTTGCTGATTATAGCGACTTCGGTATATCTAAGAGCGCGGTGTGGGTTTTCAAAATGAATTGAAAGGAATTGCACAATTGTTTTATTTAGGTTGATCATACGAAATTCAGGCCTTGAAAAACAAGAGCAACAAACATAGTGTCAACTTGTTGTAAATATTTTATAAATATTTTACTCAGCTTGAATGTTTATCTATCTTTGAACTGAAAAGGCTAAGTTTAAATAAATATTTTAAACGTTATACACAGCTCCTGGTTTCCGCGGTTAAACGTCTAATTGTGAGGGAAACATCATTGTACTACGATAAAATTTCGACACCAGCTTCTAAAGTTCCTTCTCAAACATTCCCATACTAGAGCACATGATAAGGAGCGGGTAGTACTACGTGATGAGTCCAACTCCATTCTTGTCTTGCGCATCACACTGTAGGCTTGATTAACATCATTATTACCGCTGAAGGCATAGTTTCTATCAAAATCATTCATGAAAAAACTATTCAAAAGGAATCTATGTGGAGTTAAATTGAAGCAAAAGTTACTTGCTTTTGTTTAAAGTTTTTTCTCGTATATAGCTGAATTCGCTCAAGAGTTTCGTAAATTCCTCTGCAAATTCAACATTTTACCCAAGTACTTCCTGGCCCTCGAATAAAATTATGAGCTCATTGCCCACATTCACGACTTGCAACAATGCTTCAAATTTGATTACAAACTCCAATGTTTCCGTAGGTGTAGCCATGTACACGTGCAGGTAAGTCGATGTAATCCCTTCCACAAACATGCTAAGCGAACATCGTCCTGCGCTCGTTACTATGACGTATACTCTTCGGCAAGCGACCCAATCCGGATGTGTCATAAATTCCGCTTCGTTCATTCTTGCTGATGATGTTCACTCCCGGTGAAGCGATGTTGGTGATTGACGCCACTACTACCAGTAGAAGTTCTCTTCAATCCTCCTCTGTAGAGACCTTGATTATGGATCAATTGATATTGGCCTCGCTGGCTTTTGCTGCTCGGTTTCGCACACATTGTGGAAGTTTGGGAAGCGTACGCGGTGATAGATCCTGACAGAACTCAACATCAAACGTTCGGACATTGCAGCTGAGGAGAACTCATAAAGCTGTTTATATCCTACCGCAGCGCGAACGCGATGCTCTGAGGAGTGCACAAAAAGTGCTGACCGTTACGGGTCGGTACGTATCCTGCATACGTGAACCATGGCAGGCAAGTGAGCGTTGAAAGTTGAAGTAATGCTTTTCAACGTCCCATCGGGTGGGGTAGGATATTCGGGAACATTGTGCAACGTCAGCTAGAAGCATCCATCCGTTCCGATGCATCGATTGCGTTGTGTTGCATTTTTGAAACAATGAAGTCTAGCATGCCACCAGCAGCGAGCGAGGTAGACGGGCAGCAAGAATGTGTCTGCATTGTTTATAGTTTAACAAATATTCCGCTTCCACGCTAGTTTCCTGTGCTGCCGCTCGGTTAGCATAAACGGGAGAAGGCAAACGATGGACTTTGGCTCGATGTGCTCGATGGCGTATAACAATTTTATCATTCCGCATTAAAAGCACTTACCGGAGCTCACTTAACCACCGCCGGTCGATGCACGTGCTGCGGCGTGGAAAATCATTTCATAAAAGCATAAAGCTAGAACTACGTTGTTTAGGAGCAGCAAACACAACGCACAACAATGTAAACTTAAGCAGAGAGTGCATTTTGTTGACACTGGGTGTATCGTTGCGTGGTTGCGTTGGAAACTTTTGATGGAAATTCTTGTTTCCCATTTACCGATGGTCTAACAAACACAGGCATTAATTGAACAACTGTTTTATATCTTGATTAGACGATAATCATTAGCAGCACTGTTTGCCGATACCGATTCATATTTCACATCGAGACTAAAGTTAATTCATATTGTTTCGTACCAAACATTTTCTACTTTACTAATTCAATGTTCATATATTTCTTTTCCGTATTGCTAACCGGCATGTGGAAATTTAGTAGTTGTTGAAAAACATCCCGTAAGCAAAGTGTCATACTGTTTACGATTTAAAGATTCTGGTAAACTCGAAATTGTATCATATTTGCACAGGTGTTAATGCATGTATAACATATGAACCACTAATAGCATGAATATCATTTTATATAGCTCTAGTTTATACGTAGAACTCCATGCGTAGGACTGACTATCATGCTATTGGGGGAATCAATAAGTCACTGAAAGCAAGGCCCACACATAGTGGTACTGACCTTGATCTTCTCCAAGAGAATTTTATCCATTCTTTCTACCAATATTGCAAAAAATGTCACTAAAGGTTTGATGAACAACGATTGGTATATAATGAAATGGGAAGCCTTTCTCAACATCAGTATTCAGCGTTGTTTCATTTCTGGTGGGCTCAAAATTTAAGACAAAGCATATCAAGAAACCTTCCACCATGAAAACCTTCTTTATTTTGGTAAGCGTTGTGTTCAGAATCGTGAAGTTTGATGGATTGGATTTTAATTTTCTTAACGGCTTTGTAGTTTGTCTTAGCGTTGGCGGGTTGTATCGGGTTGACAGATCACCCTACAAGGCGGAAATTTCACTTCGTACCAAAACATGGACAATAATGAAAGTCAGTACAGCTATCCTAACTACATCTGGGAACATATTCATACATCTGATCGCCTTACTGTGCCCTTTTCCAGGTACATTTAGCTACGGCTATCAAATCAGGAAAGAAAACGATCAGTACCAGCAAAGCTCAAAACTGCAGATAATGTCACGTACGGATGTTACGGCGATCATCAGACCTTCTACGTAGCCGATCAGTTCGGTTACCGAACGGTGACTCCTGGTTGAACGATCACTTTATACCCAATCCCAGGAAAGGCTGCAGTAGCGAATCAATGGCAGGAGCTTACCTTTCCAGCTGGATGTTTTCAACATGGCGAGAGCGTATCTACGATTCGTCCGGTTGTGAAAACGCAATCTAAGGAACATCGTAGCTTGGAGACAGCATCCACTGCTTTGAATATCGATGCTTCCAATTCCAAAGAAACCTTTGTACATAGTTCTCAAAAAGACAACAACACCAACGAATGTTGGCGTCCTTTACTCAGCGAAAGTGGACAATCCTTCATGCAAAGCCTACAGTGTGATGCGCAAGACAAGAAAGGAGAAGGACTCATCACTTTGTACTATCCGTTCCTTATTAGGTGCTCAAGTATGTGAATGTTTGAAAAGGAACTTCAGCAGCTGGTGTTGAACTTAGATCGTAGTTCAATGATGTTTCCCTCACAGTGAGATCATTTTCGCTTCTTCTTACGCACTCTAGTTTATTAAATATTTAATGCAATTGTTTGCAAAAGTTTACATAAAATACACACTTCAACTTAACATCGTGACAATCGTTCTCTTTACCGCTTCTAGCAGCTGTAATATAACGATAGATATTCATTGACAACGCATTCGTCCAGTTTCAGCATTCCATCACAGGAAACGAACCGTTGTTCTCCGTTATTGATCCATATTTTCCCTTCCCGGCCAACAGCTTTGCGTTAAGCATCGTCGGCTTCCTATTGAAGGATTACTTCCCATTCTCTAGTAATCTGATTCCGGGCGGGCGTATCTAATGGCACTTTCCGTAATCCGCAACAAAACACAACCGCACACATATACTGAAACCTGCCAGAAGCGGTTTGCTTAAGCAAGCGAAGGTGCTTCCTTGCTGATGTCTCCGGGTGTCATCAAAGGAATTGCAAGTGAAACACCACATCCTTGCCTCCTTCTCTCTCTCTCTCCACCGTATAGTGCCCTAGAGCCCCTGCTGTAACCCGGAAAGCGCCAGTACGATCGGAAAATACTTCCGATGGAAAGGAATCCCGAAAACCGCCGGTGGTTTGGTTTGGTGATTTATGAAGATTAAAGAGCCGGGCTAAGCGAGATGGCCGCTACCTTTTGCTATTGGGTCGTAATCGATTTCTGTCTCCGATCTCACATACCACGTACCCAACGCTCGGATTGAGGTAAAAGAAGTGAAGCGCAGTGGGAAAAGATTTAACTGGCGGTACCGACAGAGCGCAAATCATTCAAGACGTCCGGGGGCATCGTCCAAGGAATCGTTTAGCTTCGCCCAGCATCGGTAGCCGCGGTACTTAGTGCTTGGCGTTTGGTTGGTGTCCCTGTATCGAAGTGCATGGTTCGAGTCGAGAGTCAGTGTGTGTGTGTGTGTGTGTGGCCGGGGGTCCATTATTGGCATCGCGCGTTGCCAGCGTGTGGGAGACGATTTAAATTCAGCCTCACCAGACTCTAACCACCAATATCCATTTACTTTCAGTTCAGGGACAGCAGGGTCAACGAAAGAGGAGTGTTTGTGGCATTGCCAGCAAGTGGTCGGTGCAGGGCGATACTGAATTACCGGAGATATCTTTACGCGGTCGTTTTTTCCTTTTCATTCCATTCCACGTGGAAAGATAATCTAGCCGGGGCGTAAAAGGTGCGCTCCGGAACGAAGAGTTCACTGCTGTTCGCTCTTTACACTACGCCAAGACAATGTCCCCTCCGGGAGTCACTAAAGGAATGGAAATGAGAAGCACAGCAAACGGATTCGTTTGGCAGGAGGTTGAATTTCTTGCACTGAGGGCTTTTCTTCAATTTTTGCTCTTATTTTTCCTCTCTTTCTCTCTCTCCCATTACTAGTCAGTGTCCAGTGGCCATGTTGGGAGGAGATTGTGGTTTCCGGCGAGGGTGAATTCTCGAATGTTGCTTGCCGTTTCGGAAGTCTTTAAAGAGAACGAATACTAGAATTGAACAAGTTCCGGAGTTGATGGTACAGTGGATGATGATGGTCTTTTACCCCGGCACTTTCTCCGCTTGTTGTATAATCTCTTAACAATTGTTTCCCTTTCATCATGGCGAAATGGCATAAATACAGCTGTAAAAAGGTGAACATTTTTTGTACACTTTGACTCTCTTTGATGCTGTTTTGACCACTATCGAACACTTGGGCAGCATTCTGAGAGCTTTAAGAAGTAGTTAAATGTGTACTTCTGCCTCTACCAAGCCACAAACGCTCTATAAACATCAAGAAAACCAAGCACTAACCAAGATAACCGGAAAGATGGCGCTCCGGCGCAGCACCAGGGGTAATAGGCTGCAATAATGTGGAAAATTCGAGCTATCCAACTTTTGAAAGAGAAATAAAATGTGAGTCAAAGTAGTGGGTGAAATAAAATAGCCGAAGGAATTGTCATATTTGGCCCGGAGGTTTCAGCATTTCATGTCCCGCCGGGGAGGGATGCTTACTCCAGCGGCTAGCAAGGTATGGCCAGTTTTTTTTGTTCTTTCCTTTCCTCTTTTTGTTCACACCGAACGGAAGAATAGCGAGGGGAGCAAAGACAAAAGCGATGAAATATCAAACGCAATGATGGCGTGGCCATACATTGCGTTTTCTTTCCGGAATTGTATGTCTGTGTCTCTGCCTTGTCTAGCAGGATACGATAGCAGCAGACGTAGTCGTGAGGGCTCGCTACCTTTCGATGAGGTGCGCCATTCGTGCGTGATAAAAAGTTCCACTTTACGACGGGAAAGCCATTTACGAGGCGACGGGAACGCGAATTAATAAAACATTAGTAGTTTTGCGTCCTGCCACGTGCTTTCTTATTGTCGGTTGTATTTTATGCGAGTGCGTGCCCGTATCATCCCACCCTTGCTGGCGGGTGGCGTTTGGAAGATTGGAAATGTCCTGGAATTTTGTTTTTTTTTTCGCAAGAAAGTGTGTTCAAATGTTTAATTTTTGTAGGTCACAGACAGAAAGAAGGCGAGCGCCGTAAATTTGGTGTTAAAGTGGCTTTCCGGCTGTCCGGCCCAAAAAAGGGGGAACTGGTAGTGTACACCATCAACGATTGCTCTGTTGAACGTTAGGACGGAAATGAATGGTAAATGGTTGTAGTTATGAATAAATCATGCCCAGCGTTGGCGAAGATGTATCGTCGTGGATGGTTATGGAGATGCGCCTCGGGGCTTTATTCAATTTGCGCTTTAAAAGTAATTGATGTTTAATTTATTAGCAGTTTTGTTTGATTCATTTGCAAAAGGAGAAGACATATTTTGAATTTGTGATTCTAGATGAAGTGAATTCAAACGAAGGAAATAATTTTCCCTCAGGAATATGATCCACTTAAGAGACTTTCTTTACGTAGAAATGTGTTTCTTTAAATGACACAGAATTACAAACAATCTTATTGCAATAAGACTTGATATGAATAATGTTAACATAAAATAGTTATAATTATCGAAAAGACAATTCATTGCAAATGTATCAAAAAATTATTAAACGTTGTTATCTATAAAAGGATTTTTTTACAGACAGAGACTTGAAAAACAAAAAGGAAGGAAAATGAAGGATTTTTAAATGTATCGTCAAACGATCATCAGAATTTATATTCCTAAAATACGAATTACATTTAAGCTAAATTCAGCTTTTTTTTCGTAATATTTTTTGCTGCGTTATTTTTGCTTGGTTCTAAATCGTCTTCTATTTGGCGTTCAAAATAGGAAGTACAATTTTAAAGGTTTTTATATGTATAAAGACATTTAAATTACAGTTGTAGACGCAGGAGTTGAGCAATCTTGAAAAAATAGTGTTTATTTGCGTATTAAAACTATTGCATGTGTGATTTAATTGTTCTAGTAAAGCAAGTAATTAATTGTTTATAGGACTAAGCAATGTTGATGAAAATGATGGTCCTACGTCTATTCGCTCTTAGAATCAAGATGATGTTAAACATGTTGATGCTCACTAAACTGTATCCTTTATGTGAGTCTCAAGTATGATATTGATTTTCAACCTAAAAACTAAAAAAGAAAACATTTTTCAACTGCACAGTCGTCGAAATACAATATGACGTGATGATAATTCCAATTATGTATAGAAAATAGAATGCCGAAGTTTTAGAGTTTTTTTCTGGAGCAAGTTTCTATGTTTCATAGTTTGAGTCAGCAGTAAAACAATAACCTGAACAACTTAAAACAGGACTCAGAGAACTATTTGAAACCCATTTTATTCGCCGAAAAACGGTTTCACGGTTGTTGTAAAATGAAACATCAAATCATGTTCCTTCCTTTAAAATACAAAACAACTTCCTTCCAGAAACCCCGCGTAAAACCATGCAATAACTACTCGTATGCCCCAATCGAGACCTTTCGCATGGCCAAAATTCCTTTATCAAAACGCCTCCCGCACTGGAACAAAGCGGATGTCGGCTGTATTTCAATCAATTATGATCAAACACTCCCAAAGCGAGCTCATTTGCTGCTTTTCCCTTGTCGCTTGCCTTGACACCGGATTCCGTACCTGTTGTAAGATTTCCGTTCGCCGTTTGTCCCACCAAACAGGCCAGTACGTGGCACGGACTGCACGGACTGGGAAATATAGTTGCCCGGCACTCCTCCGGTTAGTTAAGCGTAATTTGTTTCCCGCGAGCACCTCGCCACCCCCGTACATGAGCTCCTCCCAATGCCTCCCCCCTTTAAGGGCGAAAACGCAAGCCCTCACGAAAAGTCCTTTGTGTTCCGTGGAACATTAAGTACACGGGGGGTGGGAAGCTACAGTTTGTAACAGTTTGCTTTCCACGCGCGCTGCGAACAGTTGTATGAAGATTTATGAATGCACGGCCGTTAATTGTTGTTACTGGCTGGCTGGTTTTGTTGCGGTAAAGCAATAATGTAAAGCATCGCGCACAACACCGTCGCAGGACGATTTGTTGCGCGTGGCCGCGTAGCGTTGGCCCCGGCTTTCACGCAGCGTCTTGTGACACGCCGGCGTTAATGGAGACGGCGTTCGCATTAAATGGAGCGAGGTGGGGAAGAGAAATTTGACGTAATGGTTGATTGGCTTGCGCTCGGTACAAGTTGCTGACACAAATGTGTGGCCTCCTTTTGCGAATCGTGACACTCACTGTTTCACCTTTCCCACTCAACACACATAGCCCCCCCCCCTGCTGTGTGGTACGCACACACACAAAAGGCTTTTCCCGGGGAAGGTTTCTTCAGACGGTGCTCATGGTGGTATGGTTTTGTCATCGTTCGATATTGATATCGGCTGCCAATTCCAGAGTGGCATCGTTAGTGAGTCGGTTCCACCTCGAGCCTGCTCAAGAGGGAAGTACACTTTACGGTCCCGGCTAAGGAGTGTCTTCGTTGCGACTTATACTGCAGGTATCAGCAAGAGCTGGTATGGTTTGCTTGCTTCGTGGGCTCTCTCTCTCTGGTGATTTATGAGCTATTTTAATTATTGATTGTACTCCCAGTATGATGCGCTCGTTTGCTACCTCTGGGTGTGTCCTGGGGATAGGCTGATGATAACGACATGCAAATAAGAAATCAAATGCATTTTAAGCCTCCCACAGACATGGTATCGTTCGTTCTGGGTAGTTATCGTATCGTAGTATCGAAGTACTTTACCGCTCAACGGTATAATTTGAAATGTTCCACACCTAAGATATTTTGCAGCGTTGAGGACTTTGAATGAAGGTAAATAACTTAAAATGAGGACTTTAAATTAAAATATATTTTAGAATGCTAAAATATGGATGCTTGGACATTAAGTAAATATATTTTTAAAATCTCGATGATGTGCTTTAAGAAAATATGGCCATGATTTTTCATAAAATAAATACATTAGGTTTTTAATTAAAATAAAGCAAGCTTTATTAATTAAAAAAACCTTTATTTCAAGATACTACATACAATGCCCAAGTCTATTAAAACAAACAAAAAGCATTGACAATAAACTTTGGTTTGAGTGCTTTTTGCAGAAGTTATTCTACAATGTATCTAAGATGGTCGCGTTTCTTCTATTTTGCGTAACGTCCTACGCGGACATGCCGGCCTATACAGGCTTTCAGGACTTAATTCATTAAGCACGTAGCCGAATAGTCAATCCTTGCTACTGGAGGACGGTCCATTCTGGACTTGAACCCATGAAGAAGGGCATGTTATTGAGTCGTTCGAGTTGACGACTGAACCACAAGACCGCCCCAAGGGACTCATGGTCGCGTTTAATGCGGTTCAATCCAGCACATTTCCGTTTGCTTAGCGAACAAGTTCTTTTGTTTTGTTGGAGGATAAAGATCGCGTCATTTGCATAATATCTTATTAGTATGTTTGTTGTTTATTGTGAAAAGCTTTAGTAAAAGGAACATACAATATAACTAAAAAACATCACAAAAACATGCATCGAATTGTAATATCCAAACTGAAAATTCGATGGAAAAAGTTTAATGATAAATCTTATACTAACATCTACATTCAAGATTAACTCGCTCTTTGTCTCGATACAAATCACCCATGCTTCTTAATCCATGTCAAACTCACCAGTACTTCTCTCGTTTGATAAAACCAAACCAAAAATACTCTCAAAACATCTTTAACTGTTGGTCTAAATACACGCCCCAAACCTCATTCCACAGCTCGTAATATTGGTCTCGTGTCCATAAAACCACCCCCTCCAATCTCTCTTGCAACGCAACCGTCACCGTTACTACCTTGTAAGCAAAGCTGCCCATTTTGCTGCATTTATTACATCCCTGGAGACGAGTCCGTCATCGCAGCTCCCTGCGCTCCTTTGTGCTCCATCACAATCCATTAGGTGTATGCTAGCTCGCGTTGGATGGATCACACATTTACTGCTCGTAGTCGGGCCGTCTACATCACCAACATCGTCTGTCTGTATCATAATCGGTGTACACAGTTAAGATTGTAGTATCAGAACCATTCAGCGTCTTCAGCGACTTCAACCCAAACCAATTGGCGCGAGCAGCAAATAATATCATCTCAATGGAAAACGATAAAATTCATATTGGTTCTTAAGGCCCAAATAAACACACACAAAAAACTGTCTTACGACCTGTGAAGTCACCATGGCAGTGTCCGTGGTGACTTTATTTTCCACAATAGCCTTTGTTTGTCCCGATGTTTATTATGACACTGCCTCGTGCCTCTAAACGGTCGGCCGTCTCTCGTTAAAAGTTGTGGCAGTAAATTATTGGAATGACCTACATAACGATCTACGGGAATAGTCTCCCACAGGATATTATGACAGTTTTATGTTGGCGGCGTGGGGAAGAGTGCAAAATGGTGCTATTTCCTGATCGGTTAATGGATGCTATAGGGGCAGTTATTACCCTTTATGCAGGTTGCTGGAAAGGAGTGTTTAAACTTTGGGGGTTTCAATCAAAAATGTGCTTTCAATCTCGTATTAGCACTGTAATGAAATATTGAAATGGTGCAGATTTGCATGTGTATATGACAACGTGACAAATTGCGCCAGGCATCGGCACTAGCGTCGAGAAATAATAGACAGCGCTACTAGCGTAGCTCGTTGATCTTCCAAAATTGACGAATTCATTGTTTGCTCAAGCACAATGCAAAAGCTGACACAAGGTAAATACACACGTACATACAGCGCTTCAAAACCCGCATCGCACGAAATGCAACGATACGGCGTGCCCGGAGCCGGTGTATTGTTCTTCGCTGCATCTGCATGCCAACGGCAAGATGAAGTTGCCCATTGTCGGTGCGAAAGATGATGATGACGAGCAATGGAGCTCATGGACGTTGGGCACCTCGGTGTACGTGTGTGGTGTACGCGGGAGCTGTCCGTGTAAACATGGAAACACTTTGACAAACACGTCTAAACCGGAAGCGCAGGGAAGACCACCCTTTACCGGCAGTGGCTCACCCGTCACCTTAGATCGTGCTGATTCGTTCGCATTGTCGTTCGTAGCAGTAGCAGCAGCAATGGCAGTAAAGATGGCTAGGTAGAAGCTAATCGTGTTGTTGATGTCTTATCATTATTTTATGTTCTGTTTACATTCCATTCCAGGTTTTGGGTGGAACGGAAAGCGAATGCAGCGAGAGGTGGGAGTCTGATTCAGATGGTATTATGATGAAGGTTTCGAGAACATCTTGTAAGAACCGTTTGAAGAATGCGAGTTGAGCAAGAGCGTCAGGAGTCTTTCGTTGAGAAACGAAATGAAGAGTTTAGTTAAGGGGAACAAGGATACTTTTTTTTTTTTAAGTAAGTAAGTAAGTAAGTAATTTATTGATTTGTTTTGTAACAATATTCCACGAATTATACATTGGTTCCGATCGATTGACCTCTACTCAATAACCTGATTGTTATAACGCTTTGCGTATTTGGATTGTACATCTTTACCTGAATTGAAGTAGATCGGGAAAAATTAGAAAAAAACCCTCTGATTGTTTTACCTTAAGATAATCCTACGTACTAGTCCTTACTCCTATTTTTACATCTACATTACAATCTAGCTATTTACAATTGTGCCTTCACTGGCATTACAAAACTTATGTGTTACGAACAAAATTTTTTACTAGTTCAAAACCAGTAATTCTATGTATATCAAATGTGCTATGCCATGGGGGAAGGTTTAGCACTCTTTTCAAGAACTTATTCTGAAATACTTGTAACTTATTTATATGAACATTTGCACAATTTGCCCATATTTTAGATGAGTAAAGAATTGTTGGCCTAATTACGGTTTTATAAAGTAACAGTTTGTTTTTTAAGTTCAATTTAGAATTCTTGTTTATGAAGCTATACAAAATTTTTATAAGTCTTGATCCACTTATAACTTTTTCCTCTATATGTTTCCTGAAGGTGAGCCTTTTATCCAAAAACAATCCCAAATACTTTACATTGTCTTTCCAAGCAATATCCCAGTCACTTATTTTTAGATTACGATCTGGTAATTTATATGCGCTAGTGCAACGTGTAAAAAATATGGCCTCAGATTTTTCCTCGTTGATTTTTAATTTCCAAGTTTTACAAAATGTCACATATTTTTTAATTCCATTGTTGAGGTTTTTAATAATAGATTTTGGATTGGAAGCCGAACTACTCATGGCAAAGTCATCTGCAAAACAATATTTTTTTACAGATTTTGTTTTAGGCAAGTCGCTTGTAAATATGTTGAAAAGAACGGGTGACAGCACGCTGCCTTGGGGTAATCCGGCAGGTGGGTGAATGTCATTTGATTTCGAAGAGGTTATTTGCACGAAACAGCTTCTATCAGATAAAAATGACTGAATCAGTTGAATGATGTTCGGAGGAAAATTGAAAGAAATTAGTTTGTACAAAAGCCCTTGGTGCCATACCGTATCAAACGCTTTTTCTAGATCTAGCATCACAAAACCAGTGGATTTTTTAATATTTCGCTGTGTTTTGATGTTTGTGGTTAATCTATCAATTTGTTTAGTAGTTGAATGCCCTGGTTGAAAACCGTATTGGTAAGAAGGTATGATGGTGTGTTGATTGAGATGCTTAATAATTTTTTTGTGTAAAATTTTTTCAAAAATTTTACCCAAACAACTGAGTAAACTTATTGGTCTATAGCTTTTAGGGTCTTTATGGTCTTTTTTGGGTTTTGGAATTGGGATGACTTTGCCAATTTTCCATTCAAGAGGAAAATAATGGATTTTGGTACAAGCGTTTAAAATAAACGCTAAATATACGATGGCTTTTTTAGGCAACTGTTTTAGGGAATGGTTATTGATTTGATCTGGCCCTTGAGATTTTTTTGATTTCAACTTATAAATGATGTTTTTAATGTGTTTTGGTTTAATAAAGTTTATGGGATCGAAGTTGTTGCTGGGTTGTGCTTGATGGTAGGAAAAGAATCTACTATTTGTCTCTTGGATGTGATGTTCAATTGGGCTCTGATTTGGAAACGTTGTTCTGTAAGCTTTTTCAAAATGGTCTCTCAGAATTTCACATTTTTCATTATTTGTAATATAACACTTTCCATTAGCTTTTAAGGGAGGAATAAATGAAGAATTACCTTTTATAATTCTAACAAATTTCCATAGTCTAGATTTGCTTGGGTCGTTATTAATTTTTTCAAGGTTGCCTGTCCAACTCTGGTTTCGTAAGTTTTTTATATCTAATATTATTTCTTTTTTTATTGTGTTATAAATTGTTTTAAGTATAGTGTTATTTCTATCTTTCTGCCATTGCTTCCTTGTTGCATTTCGATGTTTAATTTTTTGAAGTATATTAGGGGGTAGAATTATTTTAAATTTATCTGGTATTATGAATGGGACAGACTTAGTGTGGGCGTAGTTAATTAATTTTGAGAAATATTTTATCATTTGATCTATTTGGTTTGATGTGTTAATATTTTGGAGATTTAGATTATTTGTATTGAGGCGATTATTTAAAATTTCTTTGAATAAAGTCCAGTTTGCTTCTGAGTAGTTCGGTATTTCAGAAATATGTTTGTTTTGTATTAGGCCAATATTATATTCAAAATAAACAGGTAAGTGATCTGAGGTAAATTTTTGTATGGTAAGAATATTGCAAATTTTTTCGGGTTTGTTAGTTAATAGTAGATCTATGGTTGAGGGGCGACGATTTGGGTCATTTGGATAATGGGTGTGCTCTTCAGGATGAACAATAGAAAATTTTCCTCTTTGATTTTCCTCGAAAAGGGTTTTTCCCATCTGATTTGCTTTGCTACAGTTCCAGAAACGGTGACGTGCGTTAAAATCACCACAGATAATAAAGTGATTTGATATTTTGCTTAGTTTTGTGATGTCCTTCCTGAAACTACTGTGATCATTGTTTGAACCTGGATTATAGATGGAAATAATGGTCACTTTACTGTTTTGGGTCTTGATGGTAATTCCTATTGCTTCAAGTACTTTTAATTTGTAGTCACTATTTACTTCGTGGTTGATAGCTTTAGATATTACTAAAGCTACTCCACCTTTTTCTCCCTGAGTTCTGTCTAGTCTGTAAGTATGATAATTGGGGTGCGAAAAACGGGTACCATTCTTAAGAAATGTCTCACTTATGGCTGCGATGTGTATATCTTTTTTCAAAAGGTAGTTAAAAAATTCGTCTTTTTTGCTTGAAATACCGTTGGCATTCCAGTGAATGATTTTAAGCACATTATTTGAGGTTAGGAAAACAATATTTTGCTGATATTTGAACAATAACTGCGATTAGGTCTTGTTTTGAGCTACATTTGCTCAGATTTGAAAATACATCTTTAACGATTTGCCCTATCTCGTTGAGGTCAAAGTCAAGATTATTGTTTGAACGTGTTTGTTGTTGGTGGAACAGGTCAGAGAAATTCACGTGGTTTGAAGGAGTGGAACGTGTTGGTGTGTTGGGGAGACGAGGGAACGATGTCTCGTTGTACGTAAATTCTCTGGAGCGAGAAGGTGTTGGTGTTACCTTTTTAAGCCGTAGCCTAGCTGGGCAGCCGGAGAAATTTGCCGTATGATGTTCACTGCAATTTGCGCACTTCAATTTGGCTGGAGCTATTTTACCGTCTGGACAGGTTGTTGTTTGGCTTAGTGGACACGTTTTGGATGTGTGTTTATCGGCACACTTTACGCACACTGGAGGAAGATAACAGTTTGCGCTACCATGTCCGTAGCGCTGGCAGTTTGTACACTGCATTGGACCGTATTTGTTAGAGTAGTACTCAAAGTATACTCGGTGATGATCTACTGCTCTAACCTGTTTCAGCTCGCTCAGTGTTATTGACCCTCTAGGGAAGTGTAGGAGATACATACACTGGTCGTCGTAGCGTTTTTTCTTGATTTCGAGTTTTTTGATTACACATGGTGCGATATTGACTTCAGCAAGAACGGTTTTAATGTATTCTGTATCTTGCTCGGGTAACCCAAAGATTACCACTTTCGTTGTTTTTTCTTCCGGTAGTTGATGCGTGTAGAAAGAATTGTTGTGGCGCTTCAACACGTCCACTACAAGCTTAAAATCTTTAGATGTGGTAGTGTTAACCACTATACCTTTATATGTGCAGTTTGTTGTGTAGTTCACTACACCAACGGAGGTGATTTTTTTGTGCACATCTCCTACTTGTGTGCCGGTGACTGTGATCGGTGGTATTTTTGATTTTTGTTGTTTTGCCGTTGCCGATGCGGCAATTATCGATGGAGCTTCTTCATCTTCGCTAAGAATGTCGTAATCGTTACTTGTGGTAACGTTTGGTATCGTGATGTATGAGCACGAAGGCACGGCGTCCCTCGGTGCTGATCCTTTCTTGCTGCAGCCCATGGCTATGGGCCGAGCTAGCCTTTTTAACGCCTTCGCTATTTTGTTGTTGTAGTTGTCTGTTTTACTAGTGTGTGTGTTCTATATCAGTGATCGCAGATAACGATTAGATGCGTCCGATCGGGTCGGAGACTGACGAAGAACTGAACAAGGATACTAGTGAATTAGTTTACTGTAACCGGAGACCTTTTAGACTGGCAATGGGCATGTTTATGGTGTTCATCTCGTCTATTATTGACGGGAAACGAATACATTCATCAAAACATGCTTTCAGCATTCGTCACAGCTTGAGGTATCATGACGAGCATTTCAGTAAACAAATGGTTCAGTAGGTGAGATCATAACCTTAAACATCTTCATTCTATCGTAGTCGTTAAGTCGCGTTCATTGTATTAAACTACTGTATTTTTTAGGTATTTCTGCGGACTTACATCAAGAAACATATTTCAAGGAGTTCAATGACCTCTCCTATTCCCTTACCCAACATCTGGTTATAGTCCCGTTATGCACCAAGCCTCAAACATAATATGGGAAAACCAATAAAACCACCATAGTATAACTAACGTTAGCTACAAGAGGTTCGGTGAGTCGACCATGTTGTACGCATGGAAACAGACGACCCTGCCCGTAAAGTCTTTTTAAGACGTCTACAAGGCGTGGAGGCGTCCGGAATTAAGGCCGGAATAACGGACTGTTAGACGAAGGCGCGATACCGTGAGTGGTTTCGGACACTCCTGAGGCAGGACAAGACCGCAAAACGGTTGTAGCGCCGAATAAGTAAGTAATTAACGTTAGCTGCTCAAGCAGACTTATGTCGTCTGTGATACGAACTTTTACTGGGTTCATGAATTGATCTGAAAAGAACTAATCATGAATGTATCGTTATCTGAGCCTTGGTTCAAACCTTTCCACGCTAAAGAACTATTTTCTGTCCAGTTTGTGACCAAATTCAAAATGTATCCCAGCCCCAGAATTGATTACCTTGATTACCTTGATCTTGCTCAGTTTCTTCAGGAACCTATAAGAATTTGTATTTTACAAAAAATATATATATATATATATTAAACTTCAAGTATACTGCATTGCCAAACAATTTTCTCACTTGTCGTACCCTTATGTTGAAAACACAATTTATTAAAAATGTTCATAAAATACCGGCAACTTACAAAAGGTTTTCTAAGAAAAACCCATAACAGTCACCATAAAACGTTGAACTAACTCATTATCATTTAAAGTACATCATCCACTGCCTGCATGCCCTTCAAGATACTCCCCAACATAAACCGCACTAAGTAAAAGCAGTCCCCCGTAGCGATTTGTGCTCAAACCTCCAGGCCACATTTCAATTGGTCAGTTGGCACCGGACCCCCCCCCCCCCCCATGTGTGGTCGAAAAATGTATCATCGCTCTTCCCTTAAATCAGTGTAAAATGGCAAACGGAAATCTCCGGCGGGAAATGGAAACAATATTTCTCCTCGTGCGAGCAGACCGGCAGGGGTAATTTTCCAGCCCTCGAAGCTGGACGGTTTCGCTAAGATACCATCCCAACCGGACCGGACGCTTCGAGGCGACGAAGAATCACCATCCGAATTCGAAAATTGGGTGTTGTATCGTTCTGAAAGTGCATGGCGGAATTTACGCTGCAGCATTATGTTACACATCGTCGTCGTCGTCGTTGGACGACGCATACGTTGGAAATGGTGCTTGATCAGCAGCGGGGACCATCACACCAACCCAAAGCTCTTCCCATCCGGAAGTGGCTACAAAACGAGACAAAGATGGATGCGCCCGAATCTTCATTATGACCGTGCTCCGTAACGTGCTCGTGCTGCTGCTGCGTGCAAAGGAATCGCGCGGTTTCGTGCGGCGATTGCGAAGCGCACAATAAACAAATGCACCGAAGTTCCCGTGGTACAATTGTTTTTCCTTCCTGTCCCCCCCAGGCAAGCGGTGGCAAGAATGTGTTCCACCGCCGTTGCAATGCGCTCGAGGAAAGCAAACGAAATGGAGCAATTTATCTGCCTCCGTGCTAAATATCAGCGGAGTGGATCAACACAGCAACACAGCGGCGTAGCGAGCTAGCGGTACCGAACCGAACGGGCATTGAGTGCGATGGATGTTTGTGCACACGAATTGTTTTCACTATTGTTCCGGTTGCAGCGGGCATGTAGCCGAACATGCTGGAAACATTCGCTTACACATGCAGCGGTGCAACGGTTTGCCGAGCTGCGAGAAATTTGGAGCAAACGATCAAAGAAGTAAATTTATTTAAATTGCCTTCACGTGTTGGCGTCACGTGCCGAGTGATGGGGTACGAGGACGATGTGCCCGTGATGTGTGATGTAGAAAGGATTTAGCGCGGGGTTTTACACGGTACAAGCAGTAATCAAGCTTTCGTTCAAAGTGTACTGATACATAGGTCCTTTCTCTTCGGGGATGTTTGATTTGTTTGAATCTAGCCAGAACGAAGCATCATGTAGCAGTTTTGTGAGTGAGTCACAATGAGTGTAATGGATGATTTTGACAAGTTTTGTATGAAAACCATCGTTGCCACTAAATTTTGGCTCTAACACCCCTATAAATGTACCAATTTAATGTAACCGCCTTTAATGTACCAATTTTGACAGTGTTGCCTCTAAAGCATAAATTTTTGACTGAAGGTCAGTAGCTTTATCTACAAAATTAAATGTAATTTCCAAGATCGCTCACTTATCCAAAATTATTCAATTCATGTCCAGTAATTATTAATGTAATTGGTTGAATTTAAAATATTCACATTGTTACGTAAGCTGTGGAAAAAACGGCATGTATTGTTGGGTGTAAAGATTTTCTTGTTAACTTAATAAATTTCATTCTTTTTTTTCACAAAAAATAATCAAATTATGCGGTTTTTGTAGTCGTCATGCGATGTTAAATTGTCACGCATCTGCTCAAATACCTTGTAAAATTAACATGATTCCAACAAGAATAAAAAAAGGTTGACTTTCAGACAAGAATAGGTGCTTTAGAGTTAAAAATTCATGCCTTAAAGCCTTATAAATTGACATTTACATAACATTGGAAATTTAAAGTTTGAAAAACTATTATAGGGTAAATGTACCTATAGTGGTGGTAGTACCAATAGTGGTGGTATTGCACTAAAATGCGGTTCATACGGCAAATTACAAGTAATTAAGTTATTAACGTTAGTGTGAAATGTTCTTTAGCCTTTTACAAAGGGTTTAAAAGTTAAATGGGGCCATTCCGTCACTTAGTGACCAAAAAATCCATTATTTTGTGAAATGTGTGAACATTTTTCCAAAATCCTTAGGATTTCATAACGAAACTCATTTTTCTGTTAACGTTCTAAATGACCACAAAACCACGCAATTACTAGTTTTTCAACATAACTGTTATGAAATGTTATTGTTTTACTGAAATTATTTGCCTTTTGACCATATTTTTGCATTTTTAAGTGTTTTTTTACCATAGTGCCATTATAGGTACACAAAACAGGCATGTTCCTATAGTGGTTATAGTTATAAAATCAATAAAAACAGGTCGTTTTAGATTTTTTCGAGGACATTTTTGACATGTCGTACTGTTTTCACTAAAATAAGCAACATAAATGAGTTTTATGTAGGTAATTTACCAAAAACAGGCCAAAATTCGCTTATATGGCTGAATAAAAATTGACTTCAAATCAAGCACACTCTTCCGGGTGTAGGTTAATGACAGGTGTGATGCAGTACTTTAGTCAATAGTTTCATTGATCAAATTTATACATTTGTTTACGATCAAATTACGCAAGAAACCTATATTATGGCAGTAATCCTTGCTATTCATACGAAAACAGCTTCGAAACTAAGTTTCATTGATATTATACACCGTTTTTGATGCATCTTTGTTTACCACCACTATAGGAACACAATACGACGACTATAGGAACCATACCACCATTATAGGTACAACGAAGCAGTCACAAAAATATGTATTTTTTCGTAAATTTGATGTATTTTATGATAAAAATGGTTGTGATTGCGTAGATATAACATATTCCAATTGCTATGTGTTAAAATATTCAGAAATTGTCCTTTCTGACACTTTAAATCCATTAAAACACATCGGTACCACTACAAATTGCACCACTATTGGTACATTTACCCTAGACACTATTTTTACAGTAGCTTTTGATGTAGTAAGATTACATTTGAAAACAAAATCTAGATTCTACTTATATTTCAAATGCAAAATATACCCACACACAGCTAATGCGGTATTTCGCAATGAACACGCTGAAGTAAAACGCTCGCAGCACTTTCTTCCCAACTGTTTGCACATTTGCTTGCATTATGTTTCCAATTTCTGGTGGAAAAAAGTTTGCCTACTTCTGCTTAAGTAGCATCCCGTGTAATGCTTATCGATAGTCGCCCGGGCACACAGTAAGCCTGTGGGTGATTTGATCCACCATCATGCCGCTTCTTGTAAGGATGCTCTTGAGAAAGTGTTTCCCCTGCGAGTGTCTAAAAGAACCATCAAAGAAACAGCGAATGAAATAAAACTGAAGAAAGCAACAAAAAAACCCCACAAGGAAATGCAAAACCACGCTCGGAAGAAAACGGAAATCTGTTAAGCAGTGTGAGCAGTGAATGGGGCAAAATTATTGCCCCAAGTTGCCCCCGGGGGCCGTTGGGGGTCGATGAAAAACTTTCAATTAATGTTTGCCCTTTGGCAATATTTCATACAGCAAGAATAGGAGAAAAATCCACCACGGCAAAGCTGGGGCCGGAAAACTGGAGCAAAATATTGAGCGCAAGGATGTGTATTTTGAAGGCATTGGGGATATAGCTTTAAAAAGCTTACGGACACCGAAAAACTCCGACCTTGGAGACGAAGCAAGAATGATGGACGGATGGCAGCAGGAGAGGAAACTTGATGAAAGTATAGAACAAGATAAACGTCGAAGCGGTTGGAGTTTTTTCTGTGTGTATGTGAAGCGGAGAGAGGAGTAATGATGGAAAACTTTTCCGCCGGTTTAGCAGGAGCTTCTGAAGATTGGTAATATTTTAGACTTTTCGCCTGAGCGCAAGTGGAAATTAAAACCATTTAAAACACACTTTTATAACTAAAAACTGTTCCATTTTAACAATAAATGAACAATTTGTCCAACTGCAAAAACTTTAAATTCCAAACATAAAATCGCCCATGGTGTGAAGTGTCACACCGCACGACAAATAAGGCGTCCAAATAGCGTGATCTGGATTAACCAGTAGCAAAAAGACAGCCGAGCAAAAGATTATCTGCAGCCAAAGCCAGTCAAGCCATGTTGACAACGTTATAATTTGTTCGTGCGTTTTTCTTTCCACCGTTGTTTGGCTTTCATTTCGCGCAATGGACATTCGGTTCCGATTTCGATTCGGCTTTCTGCCATTTTCATCACCAGCACACAGCATACCGTAATGCTTGGGGACCAGTGGTTGAACCGGACGCGCACCAAAAAAAAAAAAAAGCGTCATTTCAGTGAACAAAAACACTATCATAAATCGTCAAATAAAAATAGCCTTCAACAACAATAAAACTCGGGTGCATTTGCATTCGCGGCTACGCTACGTCTCCTCTGGTAGCTGGACGCAACCATTGCACGCGTGTTCGATGGGGTACCGAAAATTGCAGCAACGAAAACAGATATTCAAATGCGGATGTGTGGGGTTTTTTGTTTTATTATAGCTGTACTGGCTTGTGCTGTGTTGCTGTGACCATACTGTTTTCGGTGTTATTTTACTTTGTTCATCTTTGTTGTTTTTGCTCAATGTTTTTTGATACACTTTCGACGCTTGCCGAGCGATGTAAAAAGCCGGTGAGCAGAGTTTGAATAAAAAAGGGTTTGGGGGAAAAAAAGGATCCGAAACTCAAACAACGAGAAAATTTGACTCGATCGGCCGTAGAAGTGGGAGCTGAATGAATGAAAAGCATTGAACAAAAATACATCCACTAGTATGGGAAAGCTTGGCAAAATGGGCACTCTAAATGTCATCATTATTTCAGATGAAGGACTCATTAAAAGTTTCAAAATGTATGCACATTTAATTTATGTATATAAAAAGTGTTTTATGATCACCAAATAAGAACCGGCCATTACACAATAGCAAAGAAAGTGTTGAAGTTTTACATGCTTTATTTTTAAAGATTTGGTAATTCTATACAATCTGTCTCTAGAAGGGCCGGAAAATTGAACGTGTCTTTTTATAAAAATATGACAAAAAAAATACATGTGGCGCAACATATGGCATGGCAGCTGCATATGACAAATAGCGCTTGGTGAGGATACGGTGTTGTATTTTCCCACGAAATATAGCTAGCTTCAAAGCATCAGTAGAATTTATTTAAATTAATTTAATTTAAATTTAATTAAAAGAATATATTTATGGTTAAATGTGAATGGAATTTATTTCGCTGCTATTTCCTTATTTTGAGACTTTGTGGTTATTTTTTTCATAGATCAATACTACAGTAATTCAGAGAAAAATGTAATAATAATTGTGTCTGACGGAACATTCAGTTGAAAATTCATTTAACTGCTTAACCTGTCCATTTTGCCGCCCTTTCCCTTAATCATACAGCAGCGCAGGCATCTGCAATTTGAACGTAAAAACGGTTCATTCAAAAACCGGATACAAACAAAGCGTACGAAAATCTGTCAATGATGTTGTTACAATACGGAGGTTTAATTCAATTTCTGTGTCACTTGGTATTGGGTTTTTGGGAAATTTGCCAATTAATTGATTTTGGTTTTTTGTATGACAATAAGGCAAATTTTAAACCTCATTTCTATGATATTCGACGTCTTTAGTCCTTAATGTCGTGGACTTTGATCAGTCGTAGGCACATCATTTCTAATTTTTATGAATGAAAAATCGTAACCCTAAAGGATGACAAACAAATGCCAACAATCCCGGGAATCCCCAAACGTGCAAAGCTTCCCGGCCTCATTTACACACTGCTCTTCCGGCGGCCAATTTAGTCACCGGGGATAGGAAGAACGTGATGAACAAGCATATTCATTGCGGCAGGGGAAGCTTACCGTTCGAGTCGGCTGTATTTTATTTTTTGTCTGTTCGACCAAGGGAAAGAGTTTTTGGTTCGTTAAGGTTACACTTCACAAGCAAAACGTGCTGGGTGGTGCCCGTGTTTCTTTCACAGTCTCATGGTTGAGAAAATCAAGAATAAAGCAACGAAAGCAACAACGGCAACGAGCAAAAAAGGAAAGGCTCGATGCGACGCTCAGACTATGGCGCCAAGGAGCAACAAAATAACGACAGTGACTCGGTAAGGAACGGAACAACGCACACACATCCCGGGCGCACGAGCGAAACGCATAGTGGCGCCGAGTATTAGCATACTTAAAATGAGATAATTAAAAAACTTTTGCATATTAACGCAGACGGAGAAACCGGGCGGCCCGCGAAAGAGCAAGTTTTTCACGCCTCAGTAATTTCGGCGAAGCACTTGTACTTGCTGTTGTTTTCGGGGGGATGGATGCTGCCCTCGCTGCCTGGATGTGGAGTGGCCAAAGGGAAGGCAGGAAGCGAAAGGAATGGAATGCTCATCATCATTTAGTGCAGCACATGGTCTCGAGCGAAGCGACTCGCTCATATAAAAACTGGTCGGCTGGTAGGGGTGATGTGCTCGTTTTCTAATGAATACCTGAACGACGCATGGCGCTGGTAGTGGGGATGTGTGTGCGTGTGTGTGTGGCTGAGATTTTAGAGAATGCCACTGCACAGCGGCGCTCTGGTTTATGCCACACATACTTGCAGTGGCAGCGGAAAAGCTCCTCCACCGGAAGCTAGTGTACGAGCATTTGATTACGTTTGTAATTTCATATGTCAGTGTGGTGTAGTTAGAGATTTTCCCCTCCCATCGTAGAAGACAGTAATCTTGTGTGTGCGTGTGTGTAGTACAAGGTTTCACAAGTACGTTAAGCATTATTGGTAACAGGGGAGCTAAACAGAGAAGATATTCTGAAAGCTCGCACGGTAGTGGTTAGTTTAAAGGAGGATTACAGTCAGCAGGATGAACAAGCATAACAGGATGAATTTTAATGCATAATATCGCCTCAAAAAGGGCTTTTGTTGTATGATTTTGATGATGCATTGTTTTCACTCACGTACATATTGGTCATATATTATATATTAAAATTAGAAAATTTGTTTAATGTTTGTCTTGTTATTTCATAAATAACACAGGAACATGGGTACTAAACTTCTCAAGAAACAACACAAATAATAATAAAACAATAATAAAAAAAATAATTCAACGTAACAGAAAACGTAAAAAAAATTGAAAGGATAATTAAATAATTTAAGTAATGTTAAGCATTACCGCATCTTTGTACAACGTCATTGTTAAAAGACTGACTGAAACTGTTCTGCACAAGAAGAGCCTAAATGTAGACATGTTTTGGATATGCAGACATTATGTGCCAAGCTATACAGGCTTTAGAGAGACTTATTCATTATCACGCAGCCGTATATAGTCAGTCCTTGCTAGGGAGCAACGGTCCATTCTAGGCTTGAACCCATGACGGGCATGTTATTGAGCCGTTCCAGTTGACGACTGTACCACGGGATCGCACGTTGCTTGCAGTAACAAATTATCATTTGTTAGCGAGGTTGTCACACAGTTGATCACCGTGAAACAGGGACTAAAGATGTTAAAGGTTACTTCAAATCTTTCAAACACGAGAGCAGTCAAACTGGAAATTAACTTGTTGTACCTGTAGTAGTAAACAAAAACCCTGAATTATTCGATGCCAATTACTACACTCTCGGGTAACCTTACATATTTTGTAGCTAGTATGTGGAAATTTCATAGCTGTCATACTCAAAATGTAAAATAAATAAATAGATAAAATAATCAAATAAATGTTTAAATTTCCTATCAATAATGGGGACCTTCACGATTCTAGTTAGTTTTTTGTATGGAGTTTGACAGTTGGAGGATGAAATCATGTAAACACTCCATACAAAACCACACAAAAAACTAGCCAGCAACTTTCAGTCTAGATTATTCTAGCCACAAAGCTAGAATTAGATTCGAGTACCTGCTCGAAAACACGGGTTTGTTTACATTTATCCCAAGGTGCATTAAAGAGATCAGGTGATGCAATGCAGAACCAAAGTGTAGGTAGTCTAGGTGGTCTCATAGCATTTTTTTATAACCAAATTTGAATATCACTTTTTGACAGGATGGGAGAAAACTTTTGCTTTAAAAAAGTTTTCTGGTGGCTTGAAGAATACATAAAACAATTCTTAAAACCTTCATTCAGAAACAGAAGCGATAAAAATCAGCCTTCTAAGTTCATACACCTTGGGATAAGCCCACCTGTATATTATACTCAGATAGATAGCTGCTCGAAAACTGCTATCCAATCCAAACAGCTGACAGGCTAAAATTTCAGCCTACGAACTTAAAACGGAAAGGGCCCCAATGTCAGTTATAACTTTGTTTTTTTGATTGTTACAAAATTAACCTACACTGTAGTTTTTAATCATCGAAAACATGCGTTGCAAAGAACTAGAAACCAATCAAAACATTCGAAAAATACTTAACCATCCGATGTGTCAATGTTTAATTAACCAAACTCATTATGAGATTTCTTCCCCCATCAGGTCAGGTGTTTAAATTTATTGATTGCTACGCAAAGCCCAGACACTAAGTCTACTAATTTGCTGATGGATACAAAACCAAATTCAGCAAGCCCGACATTGTAATGGATACTGCCAGTATGCCAATGTCCACAATGACAGCTAAGTGTACTTCAAAATGTACCTTCGAACCTTTTTCTGCCCGCTGAGGAGAGAGCAGATTTTGGCATAGTTTGGGCCGATTGGCAAATTTCATTCCCGAACCAAACCCAAAGTAGCTGTGCTACGATATACCTGCGATCGAGCACACGATGCTGGAAAGTCATTCCCGCTGGGGTGCCATCGTATGCTGCCAAAAAAGCGTAAAAGATCAATTTGACTAAAAGCACCAACAGGGGTGTGGTGCACATACACACTGCCCGGGAAACACGATGGAACGGCACCAGGCTAAGGCCTCGTTAGGAGGTGAAGTTTTTCGACAAACTTTTACTCGCTGCCGGCCCGGGAAGGCTTTTCTGCTGCACTGCGACTTTTACGACCGGTGGAGTTGGTGGTGGTGGTAGTGGCGTTAGTGCCTGGCGAGGAAAATTAACATTTCGGCTAATTTAATTACAAACTCAACGTAAGTGAGTGAACTCAAACAGCAGGCAGCGCGCTTTGAGCAGTGACCGAGAAGGTAACGGCGGCACTACGGGCAGGGAAAAAGCTGGCTTCCATTAAGGCTGAGAGCTGAGGTGGAAAGTACTCCACAGCAGCAGGTGAAAATCTGATGTCCAGAGGGATCGTTTGGGGCGTATGGGTGGGGGGGGGGGGGGGTATCTCGACGCAAGGCAAACAACAGTGCACCATGCGGGCCGCAAAGCTCAAGCAAACGAGTCACAAACGAACGCACCACCATAGATTGTGGTTGCCTCCCGGTTGTGTTATGTAGACTTTATAGGTTATGTTTTCTGAGTAGCAATAGGTTCTGGTGTTCTGGTTCTCGGATCAGCAGGAAGGACCTGCGCTGGATGCCACGAGCAAAGATTTCACCTGACGCTTTTCAGATGACACTTTCAGAATGGACAACGAAAAATGTGCTCTTTGATACGGAACGAAAAGGGGTTTGCCCCGATATGAACCCTCCAAGGACACTGTCTGTTTGGACTATTCTACCTTCATCACACTGCAGGCCTATATCCTCAAATCAGTATATGCAATGTTGGAAAATGCATCCACTGCCACCACAACATGATGACACAGTGAGGCAGCATTTACATAAAACCTCAACATGTACTGCAAGCATTTCGGGTGGGGCTTCTATACATGCCGTGGAAGTTTACCAGCCCGAACTTGGATGCTGAAACTTCCCAGCATGATAATTAATAAATGATTATTTATAGCCTTTAGTTTTTATCATAGAAGAGTATTTTTTCACTTCTGAAAACGTGTTTGGGATCACATGGGAAGTGTTAAACCGTGGCAGCTGGTGAAAGTTGGTCATACTCATATCTGATTTGTGTAATGGTTAGTATAATGCTTAAATGATGATGTTGCATGCTTTTTTAATTATGAAATTAGTATACTCATAATGCTACTTAAGAGAGAGTGCTAATAATGATTTTTGTAAGTGAAGCTTCCGTCGGCGCAATGACGGGTCCGTGGATGAACAATATGCTATAATTAAATCACAGTGTAGCAGTTAGTAAAATGAATCAAAAGTAACAAGTATTGCATACTTTTAGGCGCAAATTTTATCGTGTTTGATTGGTTTTCTTCTTTGCATTATTAACATCATACTTTTGCAGGGAATCTGAATTCAGATTGCTATGAATCTATAAAAAGGAAATTATTTTTACTTCATTCTTTTCTTGTTTAGTGATATTATTAATTAAGTCATAATGCTGTTGCAAATTAAGTATTTGGAGGTGATATCAATGTTTGTTTCAAGCGTTACCCTATGTCACCTACTATCACTACTTACTACAATAAAACTACAGACACATTCCCACATGACTAACGTCTACTATCGAGTAAGCACCTGCAGCAATTGATCGCACTAACATTCCCTCGAGTTGCTGAACGTGAAACCATATAGCTCCGCTTCTATCTTCCCTACAGCAAGCGCAACCAATTTTCCACCCCATGTTCTCCTATCGACTAATAAATTTGTCTGCGAATTAAATTTTATTCATATTTATGGCCACACAGGAAATTATTATAATTGTATACCATGGGATGCGACCTTCACTTGCAACGACCAGTGTGGCCACCAAACCGATTGCCAAGGTGGGGCAACATTTGCATTCCCGCTAGCACTGGGCATGGCGTTGCAAAGCATTCGACAGGCATTCGGGAGGCAGCTGTGACCGTGAAAACCGCAAACCCGTACGTACTGCAACAATAATGTGACACCCTTGAACTTTAAACGTGGGCAGAGCAGAGGAAAGAGTCTGCAACTCCAATGGTATTACTTCGATTCAACAAAACTTTTGCTACTCGCTATTAAAACGAGGGCTGTAACGAAACGTGTTCTTTTGCTAGAGGTTGAACAGGTCGGTTAAAGTTATTTGCATTTAATTTGTTTCACAATGTGCGTGTGCGTAGCATTCTAAGAGCTCATCTGCCGGTGAAAGAGATTTGAGAACATTCACTGCTACTTTACACGTGTACGTGAAGGAAACTGCTTAGCGCCTAAATGTAGGCAAAATGTAATTTTTAAGCATTCTGTAGAAACTAATTCATTTGCCTTAAGTGCGTTTTTAGAACAGCTTAACGAACTCGTAAATTAGCAGTATATAGGCTGAAAAATTCCTTATAAATTAACAGGGCTTGCTATAAAACTTGATAAGCGTAAGCTAGTTTAAAGCAATTTGTATAGCTCAACATGATGATGTATTTGTGATAGCACATTCAAAGTATAGTCTGTTTAAAATTCTGGTATTAAATTTATCGTACATTCATTCGACTTTGGGTGCAGTTGTAAATTATGCGTATATGTGTGGGTAGGCCCAAAAAGTTTCTTTGCTCTACATGCCTGGTAACAATGTTAACCAGACGCTAGCTTCGCCGCAGTACCATTTTACGCACGAGCAGAAAACCGGTAAAGCAAGATTTAAACACACTCAAAGCTTCACCGAATTCAACATGGTTGCAATAGGAACACCTTTTCCCCATCAGCATGTGCACCAATAATCCGCCAGAGTTTATGTTTCACTTTCTCTTCCATTTGAATATTTTCACGTAAGGGCGCCGTCGTTGGCCCCCACTGTCCCGAGACCTTTCTAGGTTCAACCAGACGTCGGGGAGGGGATATAACTTCTACTTAACCGTTTGAAAAAACAAACCCACCCGCCCACTGTGCACACAATTTCCGGTACTGCAAATCTTTATTTGTAGTATGCATGTACTCGCCCACCCGCCCGGTAAGTGGCAACTTTGAAAGTAAAAGTTTTGCGCTAATGCGTTGCGAAGCGAGAGTGGTTGAAGAAAAATGACACTGCAGTGCGAATCTGCGTGCCAAGCTTTCGAAGGATTAGCTGGCACGGAAGGAATGTTGTTCCTTCAGCAACTGCTGATGGAAAAATAATGCATTTCCATACATTTTTGTCGCAACTGGAAAGGTTTTGAAAATTTCGGTGGTGAATGTTTGATTTAAATTGATGTCAAGTCTAAGCGTATGAACTTCAACAAAAATGTTCGCCTACAAGTATGCAAATGAAAGGAAAATCGTTATTTTTTAGACGGGTTTTGTCAAATTTATAACTTTCAGAAACAACGGCACACACTGCAAGTGTGTAAGACAACACAATGGAAAGATTAACATGAAAACATGCTACAAAATACCAAAGAAGCGTAATAAAACAACAAAACAAACGTGATTAGCATAAATACCGAACAAGATTACACGACGTTGCATAACTTTCCTCCCCTGATCCTCTTTGATTGTCGTCCACCGCGATCCAATCGAGCTTCAAGTTCAATTAGCAAATGAGTCCAGCATAGGCAACACAGGTCCGACACACTGTGCGTACGCTCCTGTTCGAAGCGTGGTCCAACTGTCAGCAAACTTTTCCATTTTCTTCTCGGGCGTGTTCGCTTTATGGCACTACCGAAAGACCGCAAGTCAATCAGTCCATGGGGTTAATAAAATGAAATTACAACCACAACAGCAAATTACGTCCAGGCGCTTCCAATCCGGGCAAATGAGCAGATTTGTCAAATATTTACCTTTTCCAACCACCAGCTTCACGTGGCTCCGTGCAGCGAGGAGAGTGGCGTCTTTTTTTTCCTTCTTCAAGCTACTCGCTCTGTTACGTTACCATGGGCTGGTGTCCTGCAAACTCCAACCAGCGCCGAAACGGTTGTCCCTGTTTGGCGCGCACAGGCAACGGTACACAGGAATCGTTAAATCGTTTCGGACACCCGGTCCCGTCACCAAGGCCCTTGCTGCTGGCTTGTGTGACGTTCCCTGTCAAAGTCAACATCATCATCGTCGTCGTCGTCGTGGTCGACGTCGATGTCTCATCCTCATGGGCAAACACTCCACCAGACTGTTAGGATAGGTTGAGTGAATTTTGCCAGTTTTTTTGCCAGTGTATGCGTTACTCCAGCACTCATCAAAACACGACTACTTCAAGCAGTGCGGTGAAGGTCGACCCTTCGATGGATAGAAGCTAATGTTTCGAAGGTTGCATATTAAGTGAAGCTATCGTTTGATATGGAGTGAAAAAAAGAAGAAAGATTGTCAGATATTGCAAAGTTTTTCTTTCATTTTCATCCTGCAGATTGACGAAGTGTAACCAGAAGGCTGGATTTATCGCAGTGCTGTCGAAGGACCTTACGGAGCCAGGTGTTGAGATGTTGGTGTGTTGGTTGGTAATAAAATCGGATGACAAATATTGAAGCAGCAACGGTTTACGACATGAGTATGATCTACAAAGATCAGTCAAACTTAAACACGTACAGTGAGCATGATTCTAAATTTACATTTTAACTTGAATGCGATTAAATACAATTCATCGGTTAGTGTAAATATTATCACAGCAGTAGGAAATATAGTGAAGAAAATTAGGCACTAAATTAAAGTTTAGGTCACCAATGAACCTTAAATTGTATTAACATAAGCTTTTTGTTATGATGATTGCATACTTTTAGGCAATAATTCAAATAAACGAGACAAATGATTCCTCAGTATGTAATTTTTTCTCTTTTTAACATGCTCAAAATGGACCGTGATACGCTCTGACGCAAATTATACATTTATTTGCTTGAAGAACGTATCTTTTACGCCTGCAGTGCATATCAATTGCAACTCATTCAACTGCACACCAATCATTGTAGCATCATCTCTCAAGCGAACAAAAATCCTCTTCAATCTGCATCGCAACTCTTCTGGCAGCTCAACTCGTTTCTCATGCTTTGATTAATTCTTCAAAAACTCATCTAATCCGGTTTACTCACTCACGACTAAGCCAGAAGGCGAACCCGTACCGCAGGCAATTAAACTCGCACAACAAAGTACACGCGAACGACCAAGCCTCTCGACGAACGGTCGGGCGCCACTCGACAGCAACAAGAATCATCATTTGTTTCAAAACATCAAGTGGGTTTTCAGTCCGCAAGTTCAGGCTTCGATGCGCAATGACGATGGTATGATGTGTGTGGCTGGATGGGTTGGAAATTTTTAATTAATAAAGCAAGTTTTCCATTGCCGGGTTTTTTTCTGCTGTTCCGTTCTCGAGACAAGATGCACTGGTCAACCATCCCGACCCATCCCGTTGCCGTTTGCAATCGTTTGTTTGAACGGGGCTGAACATAGCGTGCACCGCGGGAAAGCATCAGTTTCACTCAGCTCACTCGGAATGGCGCTCGGTTTGCGGTTTTCGCTCCGGATTAACGATTCTGTTTTCCGCAAAACGTTGATGGACGAGCCGGCGGCTCCGAAGTGCACGGTAGAACGTGGTGGGAAAAGTTTGGGATCGATTCAACCACGCACACACACTCGGTCGTACACTCGCATCGCACCGTGGCACATCCGTGCAGGATGGCGCCACAGGCTTCCGGTGCCAAAAATTTCGCCGGAGCCTGTGGCCTGGGATGGCTTTTTCGCCGGCCGGCCAGAATCCTTCCCGGGCAGCGCGAACGGGAATGCCAACCGGAAGCCACGCAATGGAACGCTTGGCTCGGTGCAAACAGCGTAAATCTCTCTCTCTTTCTCTGGGTTGCACCCGAGAGTAACTTTGCCGAAAGGGTAATATGCATGAAGCTGAAGGGACAGCGTGAAGAGGACTTTGTTTGGCTTATGGCTTCGACTGGTGCTCAAGTGGCGAATGGGAGGATCAGTTGCAGCAGGCAGGACGATTCGGTTCGGGTCTGGGCGTTGCAATGGATAAGTTTGCACGTGTGGCTCCCGGGGTCGTACACGCCCAGCATCGCACGGTTCAATGATTTTAAATAGGGAATCATGCGAAAATGTTTGTGATGCGCTTGGATAAAGCGAAAGTTTTACATGTGCACCAGGGTACGCTCGCACGCATGTAAATGTAATGCTGTACTTGTCATGAGAGATGTGAGGAGGTTTGCAACAGAACAAAAAGCAACTATATTGCGCTTTAAACCCGAGAATTAAGAACAAAAATATGTAAAAACATGAAAATTTAAAATATAGGATTGAATAATCACAAAACAAAAACTATCGTAACAAATCTAATAACCCAGTTGTTGAAATTATGCTATAAATATAATAAATATTCTATACATTTTATGTAACATTGAAATCGAAATAAAAGACAGTCCGAAACAATCATAACAATCCTAAAAAGAAATATCAAAATGTTATAACAAAAGAAAACCATTCATAAATATTAAAAAGTCTATAAAAGGAATGTATAACATCAAAACAAGTAAAACAGATGTAAAAAGAAATGTAAAATAACAAAGAAAAAGAAAAATCTTACAGAAGTAAACAAAACAAGAGACAGAGAAAGAGAGAGTGTGGCCGAAAAAAAGAATACCAAAAACAAGTACATATTAGGTAACAAGATCAACAATTGCAATGTAAAAATTGAAACCAAAATCCTTCATACGTTAGTGACAAAACCGGACCGGCCACCGAAAACTTTAAACTATAATTTTAACTCCAATAAATCCAATCCACCTCTCCGTGTTACGGCGGGTTGCGTACGGGGTTGGTTTCACATTCAATTTTTTGACAATATTCCATCGCACGCAAAACTATCCGGGGACCGGTTCGGTGAGCTGGAAAAAAAGAAATCCTGCAACCCACCCGTTCCCGTTCCCGTTAGCCCGGGCCCGGATGACACGGCTTCACAGCTCGTTTGGCATGAAGCGCATAGCAGCAGCAATGGCGGAGTCTTTTATTTATTCTAGCTTTGCTTCTTGTGGGTCGGCGCATGCAATTCGCACTCACTCACCGTTCAGCCGGGCGATTTTTGGGCTGCCTTTTTTCCATATATTTCGGTGGGGCCCCCCACCGATCAACTCTTTCAGAGTGTTTTTTGGCAACTGTTTTTAGAACGATTTCAATGAATTCCAACAGCCTGAAGTGCAGCTGCATGGGGGGAAGGGTTGCCTTAAAAAATAGACTATCACGAATGGGCCGAAGTTGGTGGCGTACCGGCGTTTTGTATGTGTGCATGGGGAGCGGACGCACGCGGAAGAGCACACGCTCCGATTGTGCAGCCGATGAAAAGCGTAAAAAATATACGGCTTCCTATCATAACAGGGTGAAATATGGCGAATTTTTCTGTGTTACATCCTGTGTCTTCTATGCCCCCTTTTTGTGGTTGAATAAATTGGTCGAATTTCGGAAAAGTCGTACCACAAGGCGGTCAGAATGGATTGGACCGGTGTCCTTCTGTGTTGGCCCGCTGATTGAAAAGTGGGTGGGCCGGATATGGGTTTGTATGGACTGTGTGTGTGTGATTGGTTAAGGGGATGTACAGGAGTACTTTAGAGTTTCACTCTATCTACAGCGCGAATCGAACGAAAGCTGTAGCGGTAAAGCACTGGACAGCTTTGGTCGTAACAAGAACAAGTTCATATGATTGGGGGGAAACCGAGTTTGAACAGCTAAAACTAACACTTGTATCAACTTGCATAAAACGTACATTTCAACTTGTTTGTTAACAAACATTTTTCGATACGTAGTTACTATTGATGCAAAGGATACTTGTTGGCTTAGATGTTCATGCCGAGATAAGCAGCAACAAAGCGTATTGACTGTGCAAATTTGAGCGTAATCTTTTCACTGATAGCATCTATCTTGCTTTCAGGAACTTGACCAGGGTATGTATCCCTGGTAAAACAGATTGTTTTTGGGGTGCTTTGTTCCACCGCACACAGGTCATTCTACCATCCTCTTGGCCAAAAAACAAAGAAAACAGCGAAAAAGCGATACATAATGTGCCAACTATCTTGGACACGCGTATTTTTCTTCCACTAATCTGGCGGCCGCCATTTTGGCACACGCTACAACGATAATCTCGGGGCCATTTTTTTTTCTACCTCCCACCGGTCTTACTGTCCTTTTCGGCCTCATCCATCTCATCCCCGTGGCAGCGTCCGTTGATTGTACGGGAAATGGATCAAGCCTACGCGCTCTGGGGATGTTTCTTTTGGTCTCCGGTTCGCTACGGTTTCAGCCAAGGCAGCTTTTCCCGTTGCTATCATCAAAATGATAATGACACTGGTGGGGGGGGGGGGGGGGGGGTCACGAAGAAACGATAATTAATGAGCCGGGAAGGATAAACAGCGCACCGGGAGCGGTACAGCCATGCCACCATTTCGGACCGAGCTCAACCGGTTGGAACATTACCGAGGTCGGGTTTGCCGTTCATGAGAGTAAAGCTGGCTTTGCAGCGCAGTGGGAAGCTTTCCGGTTTGTAGGTCTTTTTTTCGAAAGGTGGGTATAATTGTGATTTTTTCCTAATTAAATTTTATTGCCTTTAACTTCATGCACTTTATTTTGAAACACAAAAATAGAGTAATTAGCTCACATTTTAGTAATTTATTCTCCCTCATGTAGCCTCACAATTGGCGTGTTTTTTTGTAAATTTATCGCCAGTTGTAAAATAAATTAAGTAACTGGAACAAAGTTCAATAATATAATTCATATAATTTTTGTCGAAAAGTGTTTATTGCCTTATCTAATTAAAATGCAACGCTACTGCGATTAAAACTTGATTATTGATATTAGTGCATAAAATCGTATCTTGTACTAAGGATATGATCATTTTAAAATTATTATTTTTCATAATTCATTCGAATCTAATTGTAATTAAAATAGTATAGGTACAAGTATATGTAAAGAAGGGAAGGAACGCGGGAGTGAGTGTGTTGACGATGGAAGTGGACCGAATGAGGGCCGGTGACACCAGACACCACTCCTTTATAAACAGTTCACATGCTTGGATCGGGCAATACTATCTTCCCACATTTCTTACTTGTTCATGACCATCTCATAATAACAACCTCATAATGACCACCTTATGCTATGCAGAAATGACTATTTTAGCAAATTACCAATAACATTTAAATATAAATTCGGAAATGACAGGATCATTGAAACTAATTATTATTACTGATTGAGGGAAAAACAAACGAAGAACTTATTTCTAGAGCAATTTACATAAACTGTTTTATTCTGAGCCGGTCTGGTGGTACAGTCGTCAACTCGTACGACTTAACAACATGCCCGTCATGGGTTCAAGCCTCGAATAGCCCGATACGTAGGACTGTCCTGCTATGGTAACAATAAGTCACTGAAAGCCAAGCTCACTTCACTAGTGGTTACAAAGGCAGGCCTTGACCGACAACGGTTGTTGTGCCAAACAACCTCCTCCTTTAATTGGAAATTATATGATTGCCTTTGTATCTTAATAAAGAACCGGCATACATTACAAGAATTGGATGATATTGCATGCAAAGCAACCAAGAAATGCGAATAGAAACGAATGTTCATACACCAGACTGGAGCTTTCAATGCATTCACTGTTAATTTTTAAAATAGTTTTTAAAACTATTTGAATGTTACATGTTTTCATAAATCAAAAACATCCAACATTCAAACAACTTATATGTTTTCACAACAAACAATAAAACTTCACTTAGAACGTTGTTAATAAAAAAGTTTCAAAAATTCTCCTGATTTTTCAATTGTCAGTATTACTTCAGGTTCAGACCTAGTCCGATAAAATCATTTCTCCTTTACACTCGAATAAAAAGAAAGCATCATCTTTTTGTATAAGAACATTGCTCTTATGTTTATAATCAAACAAATACATATCTTTATCAAAATTCCACAGGATTCTAAATAATATTTTACCGCCTAAAGTGTATCGAGCAAAAGCAAGAAAACGCCGACTCAATATCACATTGCACCTTTGCAGAGCGACGTAGTGCTTACCTCCACAACACAGAATAGTACTCAGCAATGCAAACTCACCTATGCAGAGAGCGAGCAAGAGAGGCGGAGAAACCACTCCGGGGAAGCCTTCACCGGAAATCGATGAATATTTTAATCCATTTCAAATTTTCTTCCTCAAACGAGCAACCCAAAGGTATGTTTATAATTATTGCACAACTTCGAGTGCGGGCTTCGGCAGAAGTAATTGTGGTACTTCTGCACGAATGCCGCACCGAACGCATATTCCCATGCCCGGTGGTAATGTGCTCGTTTGGCAGTATGATGAAAGCATCAGTAGCATCACCGCTCCATTGGAGCGCTTTACCAGTAAAATTCAGCACCGTACCGCATCCGATAAGAAGAATGAAGAGCATTCATATTTTATCGAAGTCTCTGGAAGATTGCAAGACACCCAACTCGGGGAAGGAAACTGGTGAAAACGGATGAGTGCACGAATCATCAAATTTGGTTCGTATCTAAAGGTAAGCAACAGCAACCAAAAAAATACTTTCGTTAGGAAGGAGCAAAACTTTAAACCAAACACAAAAACCATCCTCCCATTTGCAACGCATTGTTACAGAAAATAAACTCAAGAGGCCTTTGGCTCTCCCGCTTTACGGTAATGCACTTGGGGGAGTAAAAAACATTTCCAGAATTAGTATTTGAATGAGAAGGGGCTGATCTTTTTTGTGTAGTTGAAGATTTCGTGAAGGATTTCTTTCCGATTTCAAGCAGATGAAAGTAGCAACGATTGGAGAAAAATGTGAATAAGCGAAAGATAGAAAAGAGAGAATAAAGCCTTGTGGTTCTTCTTCGCCAGTTCTCCATTCAAATGTTTTCATTGTACGCAAAAAGAAAACGGGGAAGCAACAAATAGATAAGGAAGAATTCCAATAATACCGAAGGCAAAGCATGATTGTACGCGGCAGTAGATAAGAATGGAAAACATTGTGACCTGGCATGAGATCGAACGGGGGCGGACGACTTCGCTCGGGAAATGGAAAGGCTGCCAGCGGCACTGATTCCATTCCCTAGACGAGGACCGTCCGCTTGCCTCTGGAGGAATTTCAAGATTCTGTCAAATCTGCAAATGGCCAAAGCAGCAGAACTGTCCATCCGAATGACTGTAAAGTTGGAATTAAAGAAGCGGGGCGAATCCTACAGAAGACGGACGCATTCCGGTGCGTTAAGCAGCGTACTTCATGGAGTTACTAAAGCATCTTTCCGGTCGTTTTTTTACTGCTGCTGCTGCTGCTTGAGTTGAAAACAGGAAACGGAAAGAGAAAAAAGGCATAGTTGTTGGAGAGGTAAGTCGACCGAAATCTTTCCTGAGTAGGTGGGGTAGGATGTAAAATTCAGCTATCCAGCCCATGCGAACTTCCCCGGAGGGGAATGATTCACAAGCAGACGACGACGATTCCTTGGGGATAGCATTCTGCCATTATGCATTTGTGTCTATCAAACCAGACAAAGTTTTTGGGGGGATGTTCCCGAGCGCTATAGAGTATGGCGGAGAAATGTATTTCCGGGTGATAGGGCTGATAATGGAAGGAAGAAAGCGCTTATCAGCGGCTTCCTTAGGGAATTGGATAATCGGTTGGTTGGAGGTAGCCATACCGGGAAGTGCATATGAAAGGCAACGGTTTTCTAAAGGAATAAATAGGAATGTTTATCAACACATTCAATGGGAATGTGAAGGTCTGTAAGGGTCTTCAAATTGAGGACAAAGGCCCCCAAAACTTTAACACTAATGTTTAACTCCTTTCCTTAACTAGCGATGAGTACACAACTACAAGATACTGGGCATTACTTTATCATCGATATGATTGGACACCATCGGCTAAGTCAGATTGCTCTTCATTTCCTCATCCAGCACGTCCAGGCCGTCATCGTTCGGTTGCGCCACTAGCATCCCGCCGTATTGTTCTCCGAGCTGTTCCAGCTTCGTAATGGTGTCGCAGTGCCCGTGGTACAAACACTCGTACACAATTTTCCAGATCAGGTAATAGAGATTGTGACGATTATCGACGCGACGCAGCGTAAACTCTTCGTCAATGTTCAGGTACTGGGTGTGGTTGTTAGCTTCACTGTACGGTGGCCAAACAATGTCGGACAGTTTGCTACGCTTCGGTGTGGGATTACTGGAACGAGGAACGGGACGCAAATGTCAAAGGACAAATGTAAAATACACATTTCAGAACATCTGATGACAACTGTGCGTACCCATACTTAACGAAGTTTGCAATCAACTCAACAGTGCGAATGTGCACGGATAGTTCCTTCCGATACTCGGAACGATTCGCCAACGCGTCCCGCAGATTGTAGGGACTGAAGATGTATCCCAGCTCATCGCCATGCAACGCACCGTACTTGTTCGTCTGAAGATGTTGGGCGTAAATTTTCTTCTTATACTCACCAAACTTTCCATCAAACTCAAAGCGCAGATAGTACAGCTGGCCCTCGTGCAGATGCTTGCCCAGCACACCCAGCAGCCGCCTGATCGGGTAGTAAAGATTGGCCATGTTTGCCATCTTCTGGTAGAACAGTTGCTTGGTCGGTTCAAGCCCCTGTGCCACGGCCCAGTTACCGACATTGTCCAGGATTTCACCAATCCGTCGCCTGATCATGGGATGGTTTTGGTTCGGGTAGTTTGTGCTCATCCAAAAGTCGAAGATGTGTGGCAGCAGAAACTCGAACTCGGTTGCCGTCTCGCTAATAAGGATCGGCATTTGGGGTGGAGTTTTAACGCGTACAGCTTCGTGTGGTGAATGGCTAAAGAAGGCACCGTCCTCTACCGTGCGATTGCTCATAGTGGGTATGAAACACACGTAGAACATGCTGCAGTATGCGAATGTGTAGCGTAACTTACGATCGGGGATGAAGAACTGCTCCAGCTCGACCTGCTGGAACTCAGGCAGCGTTCTTGCATCCATATCGTGTACGTAATTATCCTGACACCGCAGATGATCGTAAAGAACGGCCCAAGGGGCCAGCATGGAACCGCTCAGCACGATCACACTTTGAAATAGTCCGGCCGCTTGTTCGTTATACAGTTGATGTGTTACCGACGCACCACCGGCACTGTGTCCCATCAGGGTAACACGTGCAGGATCGCCTCCGAAATGGTGCACATTGCGCTGTACCCATTGCAGAGCGGCCTGCTGATCTCGTAACCCATAATTACCGGTGATGTTGAGACGTTCGCTCTTCAAGAATCCAAGCACCCCGAGACGATAGTTCAGAGTGATAACAATCAACTCCTAGAAAGAGAGGGATCGTAAAGATGACCACCCATCGAAAGTAATGAGATGCTTGCGCAAGACGTACATTCTCCATCAGCAAATCCACACCGTGAACTTCTCCCGATCCTGCTACAAAGCTTCCACCGTGTATAAACACCAGCACGGGATACCTGACACGTGTTGTCTCCTGCTCACTGTCCACATGCTGCACCGGTGCGAACACATTCAGATAGAGACAGTCTTCGCTGCCCACTATCCCATTCTGGCGGTTGATGTTTTTAAACTGTGGACACACGCTCCCGTACGCGGTGTAGTTGCGCTGATCAACGGGATCTTCCAGCACGGGGTTCTACAATCAACACCCAGTATGTTCGATTAGAGACAAACAAAAAATCACTTCAATCTGATAACGTCCAACTTACGGCGAATCGTAGCTCGCCGACCGGAGGCTTGGCGTAACGAATTCCAAGAAACGCACAGTACGGCACATTGTTGAATGTTTTGTTGTAGACACCTTCGCCGGTAGCAGCGTCACCGAATCGAACCAAGCAGGCACCTGTGTCCTCTTCAGCTACTTCCGCCGGAACGGACTGGCAGAGGTTATGGGTCGTGCAGACGATCAGGAGCAGCAGAACGCCGGCACCATACATAACTGTCACTGTGATGGGTTTAACGCTTCTTCTCCGCAATGCTCGACCGAAAAAATAAACGACCACCACCGGCAGACGTTCTTTCGTAACTGTTGATAAACAGCAGCGCTTGTGATCGTCTCATAGGCCCATAATCTTAATGCTCGTCGTTTCAATGCTTCCCGATGTTGTACTTGGGTATTGGATTGGACGGAGGCTAGCGAGAATACAGTATATATGTGTGTGTAAGTAGCTGCTTGGTGCTTCATTACGATTGATAAGACATCAATGCTACTATTGAGTCGTCACGCAAGGTCAATGCTGTCTGTAAGGCATGCTATGCGCTGGAATCGCTGTACTAGACACACACGCGCCTTCAGAGCGAAACGGATGCAAAACTATGTCAGTCTGTTTCGGCCGTTTGTGAAGTTTTTCGATAGTGTTTAGAATCAATTTGTGGCGTTTTTTTTTGACGTAAAGAGAACAAAGTCTGACGATAGGCGACAAAGTCGTAGATGTCGACGTCCGCCCAGTGACTGTTTTTTTGTTGTGGTTCAGTCTTTGCTGTCGACCCCATTCTAAGTGTTTACTTTGTATCAGGCTATCTACGTCAACTCAGCTTGTGGACTGGGACAGCGCACAGCGAAAGAATTCATCACCCAACGCAGGCAATGGCTCTAAAACCTCATTTAATTTCGAATGACTATTTCACCAACCACCGGCACACATCTGGCACGACAGCTTAAACAGTGACGACACCGAACGGCACCGCAAACCACCTGGTGAGTTCCGGGTTCCGGTGTGACAAGGCATTTTTTTTTTTGCATTTGCATTTGCCGGATGGAAGAGACGAACTTTATTCCTGCATGCCTGGCCGAACCACCTACGTAGGTGCAAAGCGCAAAACAACCGTCAGCCGGTGAAAAAACACAGCACCGAAAACATCAAAGCGTTATAATTGTGTTTTGCACATAAATTAATTATGAATGAACAAGGAAAAGTTTTTGAGGGGGTGTTTATTCTTGCAACGAGACTTTCATTGCACTGGAGAGAAGAAAAAACACCTCGGAGCGCAACAGAAAGTGAGTTGTTGTATGGTAACATTTTAGAGCTGAAAGCGCTTGCTATTATTCTGATTTTTTGGTGCATTAAAACATAATTTGTTTATTTAGCTTTGACGGCGGGCAACTTTATGGTGAAATGATTTTCCTAGGCACAGACGTTGAAGTCTTGAAGTTTGTAGTATGCGGTTTATAATCATTTGTACTAAGAGAGTTTAGTAAGAGCTACATAGTATTTAGATATTGGTAGTCTCTTTCAATAATGGCCTTAATCTCCTAATGTCTTGATAACTTAGAACTTATAAAATTCTCTTTTAAATTGCATATAACCTTAACAAACCTGCCTCTCAACCGCAAATTCTTCCCGCTTTAAGGTGCAATAGTGCAGCAGACCTTGAAAATATGCACCGCAAAGACATTTCGCCGGAAGAATGTTGGGAAGCGCAGGAAGATGTTCGCTTCATTCCACCCAGTAATAGTAGGTCATTAATTTCCTGTCAGTATTTGCTCCAGCAAGCATTTTCAGTTTGCAGTTTTTACACCACCTCACACCGCTATGGAGGGTGTCAAGGTAAAACAGAGCAAATGGAAAGCTGCGGTACTTGTCACATTTGTCTGAGTTGTCCCCGAACGAATCGTTCTTGCACTTACTCCAGTGAGATGCTCGAGCAGTAACGTAAGTAGGTCGTACAGCTGCACTGAAGCGCCTGAAGCATCGGTCAACATCAATAAAGCAATCGTTGTTCCAAGAAAGCGGACAATTATTTAGCAAACATCCACTCAAGAGTTTCAAGGTTCCGGTGGGTAGCGCTAGGACGCTCTAGGACGCTTTTTCCAGTGATGCCAGTTTCGTTTGGATGATTCAATCAGAACTACGGAGTGAATGTGAAGCAAGACAATAAAAGAATCTTCACAACAACCGGATGCCCTGCCCTGTCCTATTTTAGGCTAACCCAGCAGGATTTCTTTCGGTGAGTGTGAGAGAACTCCAGGACTTGGGGGATCTAAAATGTCATGTTTGCTATCCACACTCTTCCCTTCCAGCCTCCCCCATCTCATCCCACGGAGCAGGAATTGCGCTTTTCTTTCCACATAGCAGGAAGTTTGTATCGTTCTAGCCTCCTGTGGTTCCTCCACATTTTATCCCTGATGGACATCGCGCTATCGGACATCGTACCGCCCAGCTAGTGACAGTTTAAGCTGCTCAGTACCGCGCCGTGCGGGCCAGAAGCTTTGCCAGACAGGCTGCAAATTTGTTACACGACCCGGCACTCTCTAATGGGCCTGGACCACGCAGGGCTGGGCAATGACTGCCGACTACGAACTCCAGTTGCCAGTTGCGATGGGCGGGCGGAGGAGCATTCATTAATCAAACAGTGTCCATTAATAAACGGGATTTGCGATGTGATGTTGTTTTCCGCCAGTGGGAATTGGGAGGTTCGCCGTTGTTCCGGAAGAAAAAAGAAATCTCATGTCGCTTTTGAGGAGCCTGCCCATTAAGTGACGTTTTCCTGTGTCTGTATCTTGTAATACACTACAAGGCTTCAAGGCGTTTATCTGCAAAGTAATGTTTGTTTAAAACACTACTTAAGCCATTTTAGAAATGTTCAGGCCCTATCTCATGCTTATAACTAAAAGGTTTAACAATATCAAACTGGCATCAATAAGCGATTATAAAATCATCCCCAGGTCCTGCGTGAGCATAATGCCGATGGATATGCAATCGATGCCGTAGCGGAAGTTTAAACAAACGATCAAACTATTAACGATGTCGAACGGAGCGAAACCATCTGGCGGAGCAGTAAACTTCATGGAAAACACATTATCCTTCATCGTAAGCGCCAGTGTTAAAACTTCATCCTCAGTAAGTAATCGCTTCGGGTAAACGCTTGCAGGAGCTGCAGTCAGCTATCTGCTTTGTCGGTTAGCTATGGGGCTTTCGGGTTTGAAATGCTTGACTCTCGTATAAAATATTTGTAGAATAAAAAATGAATGAGAAGCAATAAATGCTTGTGGAGGATTTGAAGCGATGAAAACCAATATGGTTTGAGCATAACTCACAGCTAATGGGTTTGAATTCAATCGATCCAAAAATATGACCGTTTAGCTTGCAAAAATTTGAACAACGATGTTCAATTGTGAGAGCAAATATAAAATCTGCCGTCATGTTTTAATCTGTGTATTGAAAATGAATGGAAAAACAGTTGAGAAAACTATATAACCGAGTAACAATAAATGACAGATATATATGAATATGCTACTCACATTCGTTTCAAAAGTGCATTACCAAAATTGCCTTTATGTTTGACGAATTGCATAAATTTAGGCGTATCATATTGAGGCATAGATTATTGATTAACTGTATTATGTTTAAGTAAACATCATTTAAATTCAATTCTTTATACTAAAACCTTCACTGTTTGCTTATTTAGTTGTGAAATCATTACTTTCCTTGTATTTTATAGATTTTAAGCCTAATGTTAACGTTTAAAAGCCTATCTCGTAACTTGAGAAAAAAACACTTCTCCAAGTGAATGCTTTCAGTCCTTAAATTAGGATGATAAATAAGTCGGTATGTGCTAGTCTCAAGGAAACGCTTCTTAGACGTATTTCAAAATCCTTTTAGGGAACATCACGGAAAAAAACTCTGCATACCTTAACCGCATCCTACCCTCCCCCCCCCCCCCCACACACCATTTGCACGTGATTCATTGCAGTTTTCCTTCCGTCCCGGTGCTAGCAAAGCGATGAGGAGCTGTACGGCTTTTTTCCCATTTCTCCGTCAAGAAAGATCTTAATCCTTTGCCACATCCGATTGCCATTTCTTACAAAAAGCGAAACAATTCCTTGCTGCCTGCTCGACTGTTGGCGGAAGGGGGAGGGGAGCTTCAGGCGCATTGTGTGTATGTGTGTTCCATCGGATTACAGCATTCACATGCCATCGCAGCTGCTGGCTTGCGGGCGAAGCAGTGCGCGTAACCGGCCGGAGCGTGATGCTGCCGGTTGCAAGGTTGGCAACGGGTGAGATAAATTCTAGACAAATTTGCATAACTTCATTAAATGCAACCGGGCTAAATGTGTGGTAGTGCCGGGGGGGTAGGACAGAAGCTTGGCACGCTTGTACGTACACGGCCATTGCACGGGCAGCAAATCTGCTGCAGTGCAAAGAGAGGGAAGAGGAGCGCTACGTGGAGTGGGGGTGGTAAATCGGCAACGGGAATGACAAAACCGGCATGCATATTCATAACTTTTACAATTCATACCCGGTGCCAGTTTTTCCATGTTTTTGTACGGCGGATCTTTTTGTTGTGTTTTTCCTCCTTGACAGCTTTTGAGTTTTTTCTCTTCCTCTTCCTTTCTTTTGTTTTGTTTCATTTTACGTTTAATTTCTAGCGGCTATAGCAGAGTGTGTGGGCTGTGTGCCGGAGATTCTTTTCGTGTGTGTGTGTCACCTCGCTCGTTATTCATTCATTTGTTGGACGCGGTTTCATGCAAAACCTTTGTCACAAGTATTTTTGTAAGCTTTTTAATCAGTTTTTCATTACGAGCTGATCCGTTCCGTTGAATGCAGCCTCTTATCCGGGCGAAATTCCGTTCCAGGATGAATAGCTTTAAAGAAAATTTGCTTGAAGAAAACATTTTTCATTGGATTTGTTAAGCGCCTAAAAGTATGCAAAATGTATGTCGTAAGATATTTTTTTACGTGTCTTTGTAGGTAGTATAGGAGCTTAAAATCAACTAATTTTGAATTTCAATACAAACAAACATAATATTCCATCCAATGAATTATTGCAGCATTATTTTTTTCTCTTGACAAGCCGGCACCAACCCCCTCAGTCAAATTGATGGCGAGATAAAGTATGAAGCACAAATTATGCACCCACAAAAAGCATCAGCATCGTGGCGCGATTTGTGCGGCGAGTAAGTAAAGTGGAAATTAAGCAACCACACACACACACACGCACGCACACGCCGTTCAACCACAATCATCCTTACCGGTCTGGGGCACCGCGCAAATCATTCGCACACGACACGACACGACAGGCAAGGAGGCACAAGACAAACAATCTGTCAACTTTCTCAGATTAGCAAAAATGTTTGCGCTTGCCCCGGGAAGCGAAATGAGAAGAGCATGCCGTTGTCGTTGGCAGCAGCGGGAGCAGCACATGCCACACCACCACGTCATTTGTATTTAAATCTGTCTCGTTCGTCAAAATTTCCCTCGCTGTGAAAGCAGCAGAAGGGCGAAGGCTTACTTTAAACGTTTCAAGCGTGCTGCAATTTGATAGAGTGTAGAAAAACTGCTCCAAAAATTACTCATCACTAAGATAATCAAAATGAGTACGGTGTACGGTCGCTTTGCCAAATTGATCTCCCTGGCACCGCAGCTGTTACCAATTTGTGGCTTCACTTCCATTTTGTTCCATTTTTTGATAGCATACGGAAGCACAGATACCTGAAAATATTCAATCGATAGGTTAGTTAGACCGATAACGGTGACTTAGTAGCCTGGAAACGGAATCTTTCCCGTCGGTGGGAAAGCGATTGACCAGCACCCAGGATTTGCAGACAGACGGGCACAAAAACTGTACCAAGCTGCTTGCTACCCTCAAGCCACAATGACAAAGCCATCATCATCATCATCGTGTTCACCACCATCGGCTGCAAAATGGATAGTCGGCATTAAATTTGCATACATTTTACGATAAATTGAATTCGCCTTCACATATTGTGCTGCTGACTCGTGGTGTAAAGGGCAACGAGTCTCCAGCAGGCCTCGCAGGCCGTACTGTTCGAGCTGGGAGAGTTTTTTTTTGTAGCCTGTGTTTCTCTACTGGCGTACGTGTTCGTGAGGGAAGGAAGCGCAATTCAGCAGTAGCAAAATATTGACACACATATCCCTCCTGCCGTCCGTCCGATCGTTGGTGTCGGGCCACCCGATGTGCCACCAAAAGCCTTATTTCCATAATTGAATTGGGCAAGAAATTGACTGCCTTGATGAGGGCAAGAAAGCGATGAGTCCCGGCCCGGCCCACCGGTACACCTGGATGGGAAAGCAATCGATAAAATTCGTCCCAGGTTCGGTGACCTAGTTTAAAAAAAAAAAACGCGTGCTACAAATTATGTTTTCCGTTGCGTACGATCGACGAGCGCCGGAGCACTTTAATTAACACAAGCTCACGCCCTCTATTGGCAAACGGTGGAAGTAGTTTGCTGTAGTAGTAGAGTGAAGTACTACTACTGCTTCTCCTGTGTGTTATTTTTGAAGTACTTGCGTGTTTCTGATTGAAGGAACACACACTCACACACACTCACATACACGCTAAATTCTCGATTTAGTTTGTAGCGGGTGAAAACAACGCCCAGGAAACAATTCGCAACTTTCTAACGAAGCTGGCTACTGCTGCATCCCTGTAGCTTGTAGTGGAGAGTAGTCCCAGTAGTTTTTGCAGCTGCCAACCCCTTCGGATGGAGATCTTTGGAGGTCTTGTGAAGGGGTGTTTCGAACTCCCGTAGTTAGCAGTTTGTTTGAGAGCTTTTTGCACTTCGTTCAAAGCGCTCGTTCGCTTCCGTGTTCCGAAAAAGAGGGGAGTTTTAGAGCGCTTGTGTGTGCGCGTTTGTGTATTACTACTTCATAAAAGCTGTACTAGGAGCGCAGCTGAGAAAACTGTGTCAGTATAAGAATGCTTCATCTCATTTCAGCTCAAGTCAACTCGCAACCACTCCGGGCACGCAACCCAACCCATTCCACCGCAAAGCAAATGTTGGATGGAGAGTTCCCGTTGGAGTTTCATATTTTGTGTCAATCGAATGGTTGGGGGTTTTTTGAGCAGTGAGGAGCGTCACGATGAAGTGGCAATTTTTGGGAGGCGAAAACACTAGTTTTTAGCCAGCCTTTGTATGTCAGACTGAAGCGCACAAGCGTTCGCAGTGAAGAAGCTGTACGGTTGGACGTGAATATGGAGACCTGCTTCCCGTTGCTGTAACGCGTTGGAGGGCAAGTCTGCAAGTGATATGTTATTTGTTTCGCCAGGATGTAACTAGAAAACTTTGCACTTTGTATGGATAAGGGTGGGTAATAGGTACAGGTACAGAGCGTGCGTTGAATGACAACAAGGTTTCACATTTTGGTAGTGCTCCAGAACATCCGTGTTTAAGTTTAACAAAAAAAAATCACTTTGCACTCTTGTTGTTTTTCTTACAGGTGATTGAAATGTTCGGTAATATTTGTTACGGAGAAACCGCTTTTCAAAAACAAATACCCAACAGTTGGACATAATGTTACTAAAAGACTCTTTTACTTTACTCTTAAAAGTCTTAGCTATGCAATACGGCTGAAACCATTTCTACTGAATAATAAAAAAAACTTAGTTGTTATGGAGAAAGTGTATGCAAGTGTTCCACAGGCAGCTGCTGTACTTGTAATAAATGTTGTTACTCAAGAAAATAACAAAAATATTTTTAATGTGAAAATAAATAAAGCAAGTAAAAAAATAAATTAGTCGCTTTTCTATATGAAACAAATTGATTATATATACATTGTAAAAGGCTTAGGAGCACTTCAAACTATTAGAGTGCAACCAGACATTCCGCCAAATATCATCACGCCGTGATGCGTGAAGCCAACATCGATGACATTCGATAATATTTGATGAGAAGTCAGGAGAACACAAACAGTTTCTCGGCGAATATTTTCATTCTGAGTGAAAAGTTCATTCTGAGCGGGCGCGTGAAAAATCAAACATTTCATCAAAAGTAATTGTATAGAGTGTCGAATGACATTTCATCGAATTGTAGGTGTGCCAAATGAACATTCAGTTTACGTAAAAAAGGTTCTTTTGGTACATGAAAATAAAAAAATAAAAATAACGGAGATTAGTGCAGACATTCATGATCAATAATGAACTGAAACCTCTTCCAACAGTTACAAATGTAGAGAAAAAATAAGAAATGATCGATTTTAAACTATTTATATGAATCCCTTTCTAGGGTTAAAAGATAGATTATCAATATTGGTTTGTTTTTCGTGCGATCAGATCAACGGATTAATATGTAGCTGTACCGATTTTCGAATAGTGTAACGATTCACAGAATTTACAGAAATTGCTGTTTGCAAAAGAACGAAAGAACCGAAATCACGTTCACAGCAATGAACGACTCGGTTCACTCACGCTCACTTAACAGTCCCGAAAAGAATCTCTACATCGAACGTCATACAGAATGACAGTTGGATGCATACATTTAGGCGCGAAATGTTTCAGCCATGTTGATTTTGGCTACTTTTTAACGCTTCACGACGTGAAATTGTCTCGATGCGTCTGAGCGCACGGTCAAACATGATTCTCAGCATTCCTGCAAAAAAGAAAAAAAAAATAATAAAAAAGTACCGTACACAATCGAGGGTTTGACGATTTCAGTCATCATTTTTATGTACAATTTGACACTTGATACCATGTTAATATTCAATAAAATACCACATGCTAAACTAGTGTTCAGATTTTCAGCCTAGATTATTTAAGCCTGAAAAATATGTGAACGAACACTGATTCGTCCCATGACCCATAACTTCGTCAAGCTCATGACTGGTTTTCGCTGAAGCATACATATCTTCATGAAATGCTAACATTAATTTGAAACAGTATGAAATACATAGAAATGTAATGAAAATAACAAATGTATCAAAAGTATCAAAAACTAATACCAAGCGGAAAAAGTAAACAAAACAACATTAAAATGCATCTTTTTTGTTTTTTTTTCACAATAGTGAAGTCCTATATGGCGGAATGCAACTGTCAAATGTACACAACACGGATGATGAATATTGTTCCACTCACAGGCTGAAATTAAAATGTTGTAGCTCATATCATATAATTTATTTAAGAAGTTATTTAGAAGGATATTTTAAAGTAATCGAAATATACTATAAGCAGAATTTGATTTGGAAATGTAAATTTGTAAGCAGACCTTGGATAGCACTCCTGCAAAGTCGGACTTAAACAGTTCCCACCAGAACTGTCATGTGGGCTGACTATCCGGCTACGTGACAACAAACAAACAAAGAAAGAGGTGCTATAATTAAAACCTCTTTAAACGTGATATCAACATCAAGGAGAACTGAACAATCTTCACGTAGTATTCTGTGCTTCCATACTGTTATCATGACATCTTAATAGCAGTAAGACAAACAATACTAACTAGCCGCCCTTTTTCACTGCGGAAAATAAAAACGATCTTCCTACTAATGTTGCCAATTTGAAATTCTCTTTACAGTATTTAATTTCAAACGAAAGAAGCGACCGTTTTATCCCGTGATAAAAACTGTCCTTGGTTCCTGCACGGTGCTTCCATTTACCGGGCAGGTAAGAGTGTGTTTGGCGCTAGCCTGGCTGCTGAATTTGTCGCCTCACAAATGGGGTACATTATTGTAGCCACTTTTTTCTACCGGTTCGTGCTTCAGCGGCAGCGAAACGGTTGCAGGAAACGTTAATGAGGTTAATTATTTAACGTCTTTTATTTAATTATTGTGTCGCCGCCGCTCTTTCACCTGGCCGACTCCGCCGGGAGGATACTTTAGCTGCCCCTGCTTAATGATCAGACACAGCGCATCAGATTTAGTAGCGGACGTACTGGGTCAGATTATTTCCCCCCCCCCCCCCCCACTTCTGCAAGCTCGTTGTGATTATCACCGGTGTGTTCATTCATTACCGGCCTTGGCCACACCGCCCGTGCGCTGTGTAAACGGCCGTTTCGAAAGCGTGAGCCTTACAAGAAAGCAAGAAAAAACCACCTGACGCCGGAAGAACGTGATGAAAGCAAATGCCGAACGCCATTAGCAAGTCCGGTACATAATCAGGATAACGTTAACAAGAGCCTGACGGGCTGCTGCTGGCATGATCGTGCAACGTTCAAGTTCTTGCACCGAAAGAGGTTTCCGAACAGGGAACAAGAGAAGGTTCTCGCACCAAACGACACGCAGCCATACCACCACCCGCTACCAATGGTTGCCGTTGGCGAGTGACTGCATAATTATTTCAAAGACAGCTGTTTCCCCCACTAGCGACACTGTTGAACGAAGGCACCATTTTATATAAAAGAATTCCAAACTTCTGCTCGCATGTGTACACGTGTACATGTTTTGAAAGGCAGCGCGCTCAAGTGGTGCTCGAAAGGTGCTAAAGCATTACGGTGCGTCTCACACTATGCCCGAGTGCGCGCGCGTTTGTGCTTGCTGCAGCGTTGCTGCTTCACCCAAACGGATCGAGTTCAACCGAGTCACTGTGGGAGTTCCTATTTAGCTAGCGCGTGGCCGCCTGGCGCTGTGTTTGTGCATACAAAGGGGCCAAGGATCAAAGACTTTACAAGCCGTGGAAGGAAGCCAACGATGGGGAGGAATACTCTCAAATGAGTGCAAACAAATTGCGGATGACAAATGCGGAAAGTGGTGTGGATTTATTTGGAATGTGGAGGATAAGCGGCTGTTGAGCTGGGTAAATCTATGCGAAGCCATCCAAGAGTACTTGAGTTTTTGAGGACGATTTAGCGCGCTGTTGATTTGTGCTTATGGATCAATTGAACTCGATCGTTCAACGGTTTAAGATGAAATCGTGCAAATGCATGTGGAATCTGTAACACTTATTGTAGCGCGTGAATGATTTCGTGATGAAATTTCCCGTGCGCGAATGATTTCGTCTGATTTCCGTCTCAAAGGTAGACACATAATTCGTTAATTTTAATTTGCACACATTTATTAATAACATTTTTAATTGCAATGAAGAAAAGAAGACTTCTGTAATGATAAGTGAAGCCAAACCGATTGCTATTTCTATGGTAATTCCTGTTACAATATATATACCTAACAAAACTATTACGGGAAAGGCATAAGGGAAGGCGCCAGAACTCTTAGCTCAATTATATTCAATTAGGTCTGTTATGGTGGGTTTAAATCAAGTTTGGAACGAGAAGCACCAGTATACGGAGCGTATGCGCAGATTATAGGCAAACCAATCAATCATGAACACCAAAGCCCGTAAGCTTCTTATAAACCGACAACGGGAGAAGTGCTAAATAATAAGTGCAAAAAATAAAGTTAAATAAGAATAACCAGGTATGCACATTGGTGCTACGGGTGAAGCAATCTATATTTGAGTTTAAATAGAAAGGATGACAAAATTCACAAACTAGCTTTCAGCGTTTGGTGATGTTCGCAGCGTAATTTTAAAATTGCTGTTGCCTATCCGTTTTCTAAATTGCGACTAACCGCGTTTCGCGATCAGCTGTTTGGGAATAAACTTGGTTGACCCTTTTAGTGAACGTCGCTAACCTTTTCTCTAATTGGCTTTAATACAATTGGATCTAATTGGCTCTATTTTTTAATTTTTTATGAAAATGTATTTATTTGCGTGTACAGAATAATTTCTATTTACTAGGGTAGATATTTACAAAAAATCTGTAATATAGCTTTACATTTCCAAAATTAGTGAACACTTAAGGACGACTAAATCTATCTCATCACCGTTGCTATCAACGATGTGGAAAATGTAGTTAGCAAACAACTAATCATATATCTGTTTCATATTTTTATCCTTATCTGTTGTTTTACCGTGGTGCCATCTGCTGCGATTCTTTCTACATATTCGAGCCCATGGGACAGGGCAGCTCGATGTTTGTAAATATCTGCCCAATTCGCCTGTCAAATGTACATATCGTGCCACCACACATAAGTAATGTAATAGTAGCAAATATACAAAATAATTATTTTTAAATTGTTCAAGTTGTAGAATGAACTAGTGTTGACCGTTCCGGTCCGAACCTAGTAAAAAAGTTCCGTTCTTTATGCAGGCCGTTCCGTTCCGATCCTTTATACAAAATCGTTCCGTTCCGTTCATTCCGTTCCGATCCGTTCATTCCGTTCATTCCGTTCATTACGTTCCGTTCATTTCGTTCATTTCGTTCTTTCCGTTCATTCCGTTCTTTCCGTTCATTCCGTTCCGTTCAATTCGTTCTTTCCGTTCGCTCCGTTCCGTTCCGGTCTTTGCCGCTTCAATATTGTTAGCAAGGTGCTATCGTTCGTCCGTTCCGTTCTTTGAAAAAAAAACCGGCTTTGTCCGGCTGTTGCTTGCTGCATGCAAGATAACTGTTCACTCTTTCTCGCACACAGTATGTGTTGCTTGTGCACACTCCAATGCTCACAGGAATGTTCATCGCACTTCGTCGCGTATCGTTTATAAAAATCGGTGATAAGCGAAACCAAAAATGGAATTGCATTTGGTATTATGGTGCAATTTGTAACATCTATTATACTTTTTGTTATAATTTTGCTTGTCTTAACTAGACAAATAACCATTATAAAATTTAAATCTGTACTCATATGGCAGAACGGGTTGGAAAAGATGTATTATAATATGCGAGTATGAACAACGAAAAATAAAATGTATTTATTTTTTATGCCACGATATCCACTTGATCTTGGCACTCGGCATGATTCCAATATTTGGCTATTCGATTAGAAGCATTCTGTTCCATTCGACAATCGTTTGAGTGCCGTGATCTTGTAAACGATTTGTGTGGAAAACTATTTGTTTTAAATAGTAAGTGAAATTGAAATAATAAGACAATCTCGTGATACAATCGTCAACTCGTAGCACTCAATAACATCGGCATGGGTAAAAGCCTCGAATGGATCGTGCCCCCATACGCTGGACTGATTATCCTGCTATGGGCATTTGATAAGTTACTGATAGCCAAGCCTATTAGTGGTACAGGAAGGCTTTGACCGCAAATGGTCGTCGTATCTAAAAATTTAAAAAAATGCTAGATAATAAATGCATGCTTTATATTAGCACAGCTGGTACAGCATACTGGGCATAGGTTGAACCCATCTAGATTTGGTGTGAGATATGATTTCAGATTGAAGAAACGCCTTTTCATATCCTGGATAATAAGTAACAACCCTCCCCCTAATAAGTAACTCGAGTTTATTATTTGAACTGATTTCCACTTCGCTTCCGTCACAGATTTTGTATTTTTTAAATAAATAATAAATAATATAAATAATAATTTAAAAAAAGTCATATTCATTTAACTCACTACTACCATACCATAGGGAGCAGCATTTCATTTGTGCGATAAATCACTGTGCAAAAAGATACAACAAATTTAAACCCAATAACTGAATTAAATTGCAATTGCTTTGTTGGCTACATTATTTCCAAATTGCGTTATATGAAAGCTCATCCTTCCCATGCGACTCATCAGACTCCATCAGGTTCAGTATCATTTAAGGTGACAATTACATCACCTGCCGAGCAAATTGCACACCACTTTTGATCGATAATGAAGCCAAAGTTATTAATCCTTCGCCTTTAGAGTCAAGCCATGCCCCAAAACCCGGCGTTTGCAACCCAATCAAAGCCGACGATAGGATAGAAGCCAACAAATGGGTGTATTCGATTCCTGCCCTGCATCAGCATGCAATCCTGGAGCATGCTGTACCACCACTGCTCTGAGCAACCACCGCCATAATTGCATCCTTCTGCATCGACAGGATAGAACAATTGAATTCCTAACGAGATTTCGAAGATTAACACCCAGCGCCACCACCACCCCCGGTTTGTCGAGGACAAGCGATTCCGAAACGGATTAGAACGGACGTCTTAATTTACCGTGTCATTCCTTTGGTTCCTCATCGTCCCTCCGTTACCCGGCTCGGGTGCATATTCTGGGGGAAAGCTTTGGTCGAGACGAAGTAGTGTTACTGCGCTTCCATTATCGACACTGTCCTACACACAACTTTGCTGCCAGTACGGTCGGAGAAGGTGATAAGCGGAACGGCAAACGGGGGAAGGATCTTAAATGGCAAGAAATTGGAAACTTTGTCGTACGAAAAGGCGGTTCTGGGTTGGGCGTTTGCACTACGAGGCCCGAATAGTGGAGAGATGATGCACTGTGGTAAGTATTGTTTTGCCGAGAAAATAATGAGGTTCAAACAAAAAGTTTTTGTAGAAGAAAAAAGCCTTTAATAAAACCAATTTGTCTTGTATTTGAGAATCATAATAGAAACTATAGTTCTAAAATTAAGAAAAGAACTTCATATACACAAAGAAGTTTAACCAAGCACGCAAACAAAATATGTTATTGTCAATTAAAATCAATTAAAAGTATTGACAGTGCTGCGTGTTTCGTTTTTCACGTCCAACTGAGACATGCGGCAATGCATTTAATCTGTAACTTTCATAGAATACTCAATTCTATCAACAGCGCAGACCGAATGCATTGCAATGCTAGAATGAATCTCCAGTCCTCGTTCCTCCTCACTCCAGAAGGAGGTGAGAAATTCAATTTTCTCCATTACACATCATCAATTCCCGGCACAAATACCTGATCTTATTTCTTGCCCGTCCTCCGGGGAGAGAATTTATTTTCTCCCCATTTCACAATTCGATTTCGATGCACATTAGGTGATGACGGTGGAAGCGGAAAGCTCCGTCATGGAAAGCTCCGATTCAGACGATGCACCTGCTGCTGTCACAGAATGTCTTTACCAGCTGCGGATGGGAAAGCCGTTTAGTTGGAGAAGGCTGATTCACGGGACCACGGTTTCTTGCCACTGCTGCTGCTGCTGCTGAGTTGATAATGTGCTACGGTGTTCCGTTTCGTCTTCGACTTTGTCACTCTCTCTATCTCTCTCTCTCGCTCTGTGAAACCGGTGTGTGAGTGATTGAGGCACATCAGGGTCCATTGTTGGATCAGGTGGCAGCAGCGATGCAACGTTTGGCTTTTTTTTGCTGTTGTCGTTGCTGTCAAGATGGGAGGAAAAGCACGCATTCGAATGGGAAACAGAATTGTAACGGGAGCCACATCGCCCTTTTTTGGGTGACTCGAGAGCGCTTACATTTCAATCCTTCGAAAAAGATTTTCACCTTCCCCTGTGTGTGTGTGTGTGTGTGTGTGTGTGTGTGTGTTTGTGTGTGTGTGTGTGTGTGTGTGTGTGTGTGTGTGTGTGTGTGTGTGTGTGTGTTTAGCCACTGCTGGTACGAGAACGAGTGGAAGCGAGTGAGTATGTGGAAAATTAAAATCGCATTGCAACGTTTTCGGATCGGGTAAAAGGTCGAAGCATTCTGCGAAAGGGAAAATAGTGCACTAGCTTAACTGCTGCTCCATCAACAACGTGCCCGCTCGCAAGAACGCGAAAATCGAATATAGGATTTTATGCTCAAACAGGTGACATCGTTGCTGCGGATGGCGATGGATGAGTTGTAGTCGGAAACGGAATTTGCTTCACAACTTGGGGGATATTGGGAAAGGTGACACAGAGCAAATTGTTCAGCAAATCTTTGCTGTCGAAACGGCATTATCTAATGGGATGTGTTTATTTCGACTTCGTTTCGGGGAAGGATAATGTCGGTGAGGCATGCAGGTTTGTAGAAACCGATTATTCATCATCGAAATACAAGTATATAAAAAAATGACACCATTTGCTTGATTTAATTTGAGTGCAGTTTTGTCATGGGAACTACAATTCGAGCACGTAATAACATGCAAAAGTCGAATAAAGCTGTAACGTACCAGGCGTCTCCATCAATTTGTAGGATTTGTTAATTCGTCCGTCGTAGGATAAGGCCTCGTATGAACCATCTCCGCCGTAGCAAGGACTGACTATATGAATGCGTAATACTAAGTAAGTCTCCAATACCTGTGTAGACCGTCATGACTCTGAGGGGTTTTACGGCAAAAAAGAGGCAAAAGTCAGAAGCCAAAAATAAATCATTCTTCAAAATGTTATGATTCAAAATAAGAAGATATGGGGATAAGTAAGAACAACACGAGGTTATTTTTCAAATGTTCTCCAATTGAATTAAATTTCAATGAAACTAATAAAAGATGTCGACCAAACATAATTTAAATTGATAATGAAATAATAATAATAACAATTAAAATATTAATAATAAAAATTAAATAATAATAAAATGGACGGGGGGAAGGTCCTGTGGTACAGTCGTCAACTCGAACGACTCAATAACATGCTCGTCAAGAGTTCAAGCCCAGAATGGACCGTCCCCCCGTAGCAAGGATTGGCTACCCGGCTACGTGGTAATGAAAAAAGTCTCGAAAACCTGTATAGGCCGAAATGTCCACGTAAGACGTTACGCTAAATAGAAGAAGAATAAGAATAATAATAAATTTAAAATAACAGTTGCAAGCTGTAGATAATGTTGAAGATAATAAATTGATAACAATAATGATGAAACCAATGACTATTCAGGAAAAACAAAGCTAACATAAAGCATACACTCATCCATTTCTTCCAGTTTTGTTTGTTGAATAAAAATAAGTCACAATTTATATATAAAATAAGTTTGTCACAAAATAAGATAATATAAAGCTGATTTTTTTATAAAAAATATAAGAAACAAAATAATACAAAAAAAAACAAATAAATGGAACAAACTCCTATTGAACAAACTCCGTTTGAAGTAGCTATTCTTTTAAACAAAAACTTTACCAAACAAATATTTGTTTGATTTTTCAATATCTGGGAAGAAACTTTTGCCTTATTGGTCCTTGTTACTGAAAAAATATACCTCAGTTAGGATGCGCAAGCAATCAATTCATTTTGTGGGAAACCTTTGCCATCTTATTCGCTTGCACACATTTCAGACTTTCCTATTGGACACACATTATCTCCAACACGTGCCAGCCCGATAATGGACACCCTCCATTACTCAGGCTTACAATGTAGATAGCATCTCGCTCGTGTGGGAAAATTTAAAACATCCTCCCCCAGGCAAAGATAGGCTCCAAATTTATGCACATTTGCTGGCACTTCTTGGAACGTAGCTTGGCTTGCGGAGCGGCTTTAAAGCCATTCCACCACACCCATAACATCGGGCTGGCTCGTCGATGGCCCCGACTAATCCATCCCAATCAACCATGCAATCAACGTTGATTTGAACCGTCCATTGCGAGCATAGCACATACGGTCGCCACACGAGTGCGCCAGTAGTTTTCTTGGTGCTTTGTTCATGCTGCTTTCCCTTAGGCTGTACCGGGCCGTTGCCCCCAATGATGCTTCAGCTGTCGATATAGCGGGGCGCAAATAAATAGCACTCGTCCTTTCCGACAATGGAATCGGCCGAGGAGAGGCAAAAACAAAATCCCACCCCCTCCCCACTCAGCGTAAACCCTGGAACGAAGCCACGTGGTGATGGGGAAAGTATACCGGTCTCTTACCTTTCGGTATGCATGAAGCAACATAAGCCCGAGGCGTTACTGAGACTCAGCCTTGCGTTGCGCTTTGTTTTGCGAGAGCAAGAACCGACGACGATAAGCAATCCGGTTTTAGCGTAGGAATGATAATATTTTTTGTTCTTTTTGTTGTTGAAACCATCCATTGCATATCCAATTGCTTGGTAGAGATAGTGTTTCCTCTTTTTTCTGTACCGGGTGGTAAACTGGTTGGGCGAACTCCGATCTGGAAATTTTTTTTAGATATCCTTTGTGCATGGGTATTTTTTTATTTCATTATTTCTAGTGGAATAAATTTAGTTTTTCCGTAAGGTGGTAAACACCAGAGGCAACCAACACCCCATCAGTGGCTGATAACGTTTGCTTTAGAAGGTGTAAATATGGCTCTTTGTCGATGATTGGGCGAATCGACCGAATCGATGAAAAGTATTGCAAATGGAATCGGATGTGGAAAACAGAGCTCGAATGAGTAGTTCAGACATACGTCTGGCGATGTGTTTGGTTTAATTGATAGGTGTGAAGTTTGTGTTTGTGTTTTTCCAAAGCAAAATCAAATAGCATCAGTACATATATAGAATTTTTGAAATTGTATGAAAAAATGAAAGAAAAATGAAAGAATGAAAAAACACCAATGAAGTCTAGGCTTGTATCAATGTTATGTTAAATGAACAATTAGTACAAAAGTATGATATGACAGAGGAAAGTGAAACATTCAAACCTCCGTATGCTTCTATGATGGCACTCTGACCTCCCTTCTGTTGGCGTAAAGGTATTCAAGATATTTTTTTAAACTAGGTTTAAGGCTTAAAAACATTGTGCAACAGGTTGAAAATATAATATTTAAAATGAGTATAACAACATAAAAAAGAATAAAAATCACAGTATAAAAAACAGAATACAATGATTTTTATTTCATCAATTAATATAATTCATATAAAAAAACAATTTCACTAACTTATTCTACCTTCGCTATAAGAACAAAACATCAAATCAGAAGAATGAAGCTATCTAAAAATTGAAATTTTAAACCAAGATTTTTGCAACCAAGAATTTTGCGACCAAGACTTTTGCGCCCAAGAATTTTGCGACCAAGAATTTTGCGACCAAGAATTTTGCGAACAAGAATTTTGCGACCAAGAATTTTGCGACGAAGAATTTTGCGACCAAGAATTTTGCAACCAAGACTTTTGCGACGAAGATTTTTGCGATCAAGACTTTTCCCAAGTGACATTTGCTCGAAATTGTTTTCCCATATCTGCTCGATTAGTACTCGATACGCCTGAAATTGTGGATTTGTGTGTGATCAAGTGTGTTGAAAGCGCTTAAATTTGGTGAGTTCGAAAATTAGACTTGCTTCTATCGATTGACGATGCCGTCGAGCTCATTTTACACACATAGCTTAGATTTTTGATGAAAAACAAAAGCTAATTTTGTGTGACGTTATTTTATAAAAAATCAATATTATTTAAGTATAAAATGGCTACCTGACCAATTATAACGATAGGAAACATCATTTTCGAGCGAATCTAGAAGAAAACTACGAAAAACCCGCATCACAGTTGATTTTAAAGGCCTTTTTCTAAATTCCCTTAAACTGGTGCAGTTTAAGGGAAGTATAAGGGTCCAGTTTAAGGGAATTTGCTCGAATTCCCGATTATTCGTGCTCGAAAATGTCAATTGTGTTGCGACCAAGATTGTTGCGACCAAGAATTTTGCGACCAAGACTGTTGCGACCAAGAATTTTGCGACCAGGATTTTTGCAACCAAGAATTTTGCGACCAAGACTTTTACGACCAAGAATTTTGCGGTTATATGTAACTTTTACTCATTTTTGCAACAAAAAATCCTTTAAAACTACTTTCATTCTTTACTACCCAACTGACATTTTATAGCACGAATAATCGGGAATTCGAGCAAATTCCCTTAAACTGGAGCCTTAAACTTCCCTTAAACTGCACTAGTTTAAGGGAATTTAGAAAAAAGTACTTTAAAATCAATTGTGATGCGGCTTTTTCGTTACTTTCTTCTAGATTCGCTCGGAAATGATGTTTCCTATCGTTATAGTTGGTCATGTACCCATTGTATATTTTAAAATACCCATTTTTTTATAGAATAACGTCACACAAAATTAGTTTTTGTTTTTCATCAAAAAACCATAGCTATGAAGAAAAATGAGCTCGACGGCATCGTCCATTGATAGAAAAACGTCTAATTTACCAACACACCAAGTCTTGGCGCTTGCAATACACTTGATCACACACAAATGCACAATTTTAAGCGTATCGAGTACTAATCGAGCAGATATGGGAAAACAATTTCGAGCAAATGTCACTTGGGTATGCCCTATAAGAGTCGACACATGGCTGTCGACAGTGAGGGTTTACTCGAATGAGTATTAACGCTCGACTGATAACGCGATTACGTTGCTAGATTGTCTAGGTAAACCCTAGGTAAAATAAACAACAACAAACAATTACTCTATTTTAAGATAAAAAATCAAGGCATCATCATTTGTACCTAAAAGTAAATGGAAAACTTTTTTCACAGCGATTTTAAGCCAAATAATCAAGATAGATGCAAGCCGTCATACTCAAAATTAAATAAATAATTTAAATAAGCAAGATAGATTACTATGCGCACAGTATGCACTACCGTAACACAACTGAATGTAATTAAAATGTGCAAGCTCATTAGGTGCAGATTGAAAAGGTTAAAAGGCTTACCGGGGCTAAGCATGCTATTTATAGCTTGCTTCGGGCTGAAACTTCCAGTTTTCGGACATTTTTCTTCAGCTTTTTTGTTTTTTTTCTTTCACATTCAATCCACTCACGGCTAATGCTCGGGAGCTGTGTATATATGTTTCATGAAAGTGTCGTTAAACTTTATTTTTGGACTTTTGCATATTTTTTCTTCCTGCTTTTTCTCCTCCAGCTCCTCCACCTTCTCTTTGCATGTCACTTTGACTTTAATGTTTTAGCCGACGTTCGTAAGCGTTCGTCTTCTGTATGATCCTCAGTTTTCTTCTCCTTCCTTTCATTTCCGGGCTTTACACACCATTTGACGGAAGCCATCAGTTAGCCAATTTGTTGAGCCCTTAGCGGGCTTAGCGGGCGAAACGAACGCATAAAAATTAGCTCCGGGTGGCAAAATGGACTTGGTTGGGGTTGATTTGCGTAAAAGAGATTCATTCGCCCTTTGCTTACACGTACTTCCTTTTACCGTTTGCTTGGTGTATTGAGCATTCACCCGTAACCTGTTACGGCTTTTCTCGCTAAGCCCGTACTTGTCTCATCGCTTGTTTTCTTTCGTTTTTTTTTTCTTTTTCTTCTTCTGCTACCCCTACTTGCTGTCTGCGTTCGTTTGGTTTTGTGTTGCAATAATCCAATAAATACTCAAATAGTGTTAATATGGGTTTGCTCGTTTGGTTTTACATACTTTTTTTCCTATTTACAAACACCTGGCTTGCGTGTATCACACACACACATATCGTGTATATGCAAACGCAACGCCAGACTGTGGAAGCACATCAGTGTATCTGTGCTTTTGAATTATCTCGTCTTTTCTTTTCGTTTTTTTTCTCGCAAGAATAGAAGTAAAGTGAAATGGAAACGTATTATAAATTATTGCATATAAGTTTTGTTTTGATTAAAAATCTACCATGCAAACAAGAGGGTGGAGCACCGCTCAGGAGTTCCCTTCAAATAAACTCAAACACACTCAAATGTCTTTCATAAAAAATAAACCAATTGATACATCTGTTTTTTTTTTTTAAATTTTGTCTTGCAACATAGGGACGTGTTTGCTCTCCTATCGTCGCTCATCGTTTGCATCTTCATCCAATGCTGGTTGTGTCAATGCTATTTTGTATTTGTGTTGAATGTCCCGATGCTACTCGTTTTTTTTTTGTACCGACCGACCAGCAAGCTCGGTTTTGCTATGCCGGTGTGTAAAAAGTGGTAGCAAAAAATGGTACACCTAAACTAAGACCTTTCCTCCCATTAAACCGTTCAGCCCGTCCCTTTTAAGTCGAACATTTTCTTCCGTTTCTGCGCTCCGCAGGGCTCATTTACGAGCTTTCGCTTTCGATTTGCCTACTGAAATTTGATTTTAAATGTATGTGCTTCTCTCGCTCTCTCTCTCTCCCCCCCTTTTGCTAAACCATGGTTTTCCCTGTATAGAATATACGTGTACATATATTCGTAGAAAAAAGAAACAAACATTGCTCGAAATTGACTCCTGAAAATTCGGAGCCACCGCACCTTGCTACGGGTGGTACACACTCTGTAAAACTCTCCTTACACCGTGATGGAACTGTCTTTCTAGCAGCAGACAGCAGCAGTGTGCTCAGCAAACACCGTTCATTTGCGTCAGCGTTCTATTTGCAGCTGTCGGTTGTGAATGTGAGTAGAGCTAAATGGGGGGTTGTTTTTCGAATGATTCCGTTCGTTAAAATCATCTACGAGCCCACTGCCCCGCAAACACACGACTGGCGACAGCTCTGGTAAAAAATCAATCTCTCTGTCATCCCGGGGCAGCCAAGGGCGTGCTTTCGGCAGCAGTCGGAAGTTTTGTCCGTTTCAGTTGTTTCATGTGGCGATAAAATTGTGCTAAACTTTGGTTACAGGTGTGAGTGGGGGTATGTGTTTTTTTCGGTTTTGTTTTCTTTGCTTACCACTCACTGGTTTGAGTAATACTAAACAATGGATTATTTGCTTCGCTTATGTTATTTTACGCACATAGCTTTGCGTTTGCGTGTGGGATAGTTTATATATTACAGGTTATCATTTTTGTGGCGTTTTTTTTCATTTCTTGATTCTCGTGATTCCGGCAAATGTGTGAAGATTCTCTGAATGTTTTTCTGTATATCTTTCTACAAAAAAAAAATCCTTTCGATGCCAAAACTTTCGGGTGAGATGGGTGATGAATGTTTTGTGCTTTTTTTAATTCGTTGAATAAACTATAAATCTTTACAGAAAACGAATGTATGCATATGTCGGTGTAGGTGTTCGATCAGGAATAAAGTTTAAGGCATATTCTTTCGTTTATGTTCTAGCGAATGGCGTAATCGTTAAGGAGTACGGGCAGATTAAGAAAATAGAACAATGGTAATGGTTTAAGGGACATTGAAGGAAGTATGAGAGAAAAAGGTGTGTGTTTGGATGATTTCAGTCAGTTTTCATGTATAGTTGCAGTGTAAACTCACGTCGGCTGAACGGAGACGTTAAAAAGGAGAAAGATTGCACAACAATTTGCATTTGCAGCAGGGTGAGTTGATGAGAGACGCATGACGTATGACATTTTTTTCATTTATCTACATTGCACGTTCCTTGCGCGTTCGCCATATTTGAGTTAATAATAGTTCCGTTTTTTTTCCTGTTTTGTTATGTTTAACAAGTTCGATTCGCTTTTACTACAGATACTTTTCTTTCGGCTTTGCTTTTCTCTCAGTTTTGTTTTTGGCATGTTTTCTCTGTCAGTTTTTTCTCTTTCAGCTTTGAGATTTGCTCCAGTTGTTGTGTGTTTCTTTTCCATGTATATGCATTGTTTTGCATGTTTTTATTTGTTATTTACAGAAATCAATCGCTTACTCGTTTTTTTTTTGCACAAAATCCACTTTTAAGTTTGCCAACGACTGTTTTTCATTTTACATGTTTACATATCTCTTCTACAAAAGAAAATGATGCTGGTGACATTTTTGATTTGTTAGAAAATAGATTCGGGATGCACAAATATTTGCACCATCTTCAACCTTCATGGCAATGTTCAAATATTGAAATAATGTCCAATCCACATCTTCCGTCTCAACAAACAGTAGCGACACAAAAGCCATCAACCAATATCATCAACCCGAAGTGGCGGTGTTTGTTTTAATCTCTAAAAAATATGTTCACCCAAAGACGAAACACGTGAATACACGCCATCTACCTGGCAGAGGCAGAGAGCTCAATCGTAACGATCAATGTTTATCACACAATATCGATTGTATGTGTGTGCGAGTGTCACAAAAGTTACATCTCGGTGAAACACAACTCGGTGGATGGGAAATATTTTATTTACCAACTCTAGTGTAACATTCCCTAGATGACGGAAGTCTATCTGTTTTTACGATTTTCCACCCACTTTTGGGGAATGTGAAAATATATATACCAACACACAGGCCCCCACACCAGAAACACTGCCACAGCCCCACTCGCTCTCATCGGAAACTTATTATTGTTTCCCTCTTCGAGGGGTGGAGATGCTTTGCTACTTACAAGGAAGCAATTCTTTCGCATCATTGTCTCCATTTTGTACCGTTTCCTCTTCCAGTTTATCCCCTCCCTTCGCTTTACCCCAACATAGAAATGGATTCCGTCCGCACCTTTACAGCAGAAGACGGTAAAACACTTGGAGAATATGTTTCCATTGTTTGCACCTCCCTCCCTCCCTTCTCCAATCATCACTGCGAAGGTGTGACGGTGATGACAATGGTAAGGAAAATCTTCACCACGGTACACATTCACACAACTTCACGGGGTCCAGGTAATCCATGAATGGGAACGGGCCACGAGTAATGCCTTCCAGGATCGGAAGGTTAAATAATTACAATCAAACAGAGCGACGCGGCGGCACACCGGAGTGAGCGGGCGCGCTCAACAATACGCCTGCAGCCGGTACAGCAGACCCAACTGCAATTCGTTCTTTTCCGGACGTTTTCTTTCCGTTTTCGTGAGTGCCGTTCCTTCTTCCCGGCCCGGCGGTGGCATCAGTCGTTGGTGGGATTTCTTGCAATGTAAGCGATCAATTTTTATGTCTTTTCTGTCTCCGGGTAAACTCGCTCGCGGCGCGAGGAGTTTGCTGCTTGCTTGTTTGCTGGGGGAGAGCAAAAACAAAAAGCCACCCCCGCTAGCGCATTTGTAGGTGTGTTTGCGTTTTTATATTACAGCATCGATATAAGCAATGCTTCTTACTGCTTGCGCCAACGTTCCTAGTCGAACGTGTTTGGGGCTCGTTTTTAGGTAGCAAACTAAGGACAAAAACCTGTACAATTTCCACTAACGTTTGCAGGAGTACTGGGGTTTTGGTTGTTTTGATTTTCTAGTTTTCTGTTTATACCATTCGTACTGACTAACATACAAAAACAAATGTTTTATACTTCATAATGTTATTGCTTTCATTGAATGTTTTTGGGTCTGTTTTTTTGTTTTTTTTGCTTTGTTGTTGTCGTTCTTGGTGTGACTATTTCACCTCGTTCTCAACACACTGCAGACACGTGCGCTTAACGAACCTTAAAATTAATGAAATTGTCTGTACAATACCTTGGCTTTGCTGCTGCAGGTTGTGTGTTTTTGGTTTTACGATGAGTTCTGCAACAGAAAAGAGATGAGAAATAATTGATGTAAATCGGTCAGTGAAGATGGTTTTGATAAGGACACGATAATCAGCATATGAGCCTAAATGTATGTAATGTATTTTTGATTGTAATTTAAAAATAATAAAATAATATTCCAAACCATTCTGATGTACCAAAATAATAATTCTTAACTTACAAATTAATGTTAACATAAATCCTTGCCCGCTTATCATAATTACAGCCTCAAGTGCTTAACGGCTAAAAGGTAGGCTAATATTGCATCAAAAGAGGAACAGAGAATGATATGAATAAAATACCCCAATATTGCATACATTTAGGCGTTCATACTTTAATCGACATTACAGGGGTTTTCCAGGGGTTCTCATAGTTGTGGGACTCTTTCTTGACCCTTTTTTATGGGAAGGGAACTTCATACGATGGAATTTGGGCTTTAAGGACATGCCCAATCCTATTGGATTTGTACAACAAGAGTGCCATTGCGTCCAATTTCCATTACATTAAGTTCATTTCACAAAAGAAAGAGCGTATAAAGTGTCCGACAGCTTTTTTAACATTTTTTTAAAATGAAATCAAACATTCATGCTTACTCACCTTAAACATAAAATGCTGACCCTGTGCGTCCTGCGGCGAGGTGCCACTCTGGTAGCCGGGGCTGGGCGATTCGGCATTTTCCGGCACGGGCGTGATGTTGGCGTAGTTGGCCGAACAGGAGAGCAGCCCGCGCAGCTGGGACGGTGTGCCCGGCATCTTGATCGCGTCCGTCGTGCTCGCCTGCGTGAGCGACAGTATCGAGCGATCGATATTTTGATACTCTTTGCCAGAGCGTGGCCTTAGCGTCGATGTCGCCTGTCGGATGTGCCTTTACGTGCAAGGGGGGGGGGGGGGGGGGGGGGGTGAACAAAAAAAAAATCCAGCATTATTAAGACACACTTGGAATGATGAGCATTCACAAAACACAACCTACCTCATGCCTTCGGGCGTATCGGAGGAACTGTGACTAGAGAGGGAAAGCGTCTCGATGTAGTCGGACATGTCGGACGTGCCGCTGCTGGTGCTGCGCGAATCAATGTACGGTGCACCAGGCACACCGCCGGCCATCATCGCGTCCTTCGCCTTGGGCGGACAGACGGGCACCTCCGCCTCGGCCGAAGTGCTCTTCTCCGGCACGCGCACCTTCTGGAACTGGAAGGAAAGCTCGCGCAGCGGATCGAACGATTTCGAGCGGCGTGGCAGCGACGCATGCACACAGTTCTGGGCCGGCAGCACGTGCCGCTGGTGGCGCCGGGCCGACATGGCCGTCGTCAGCGGAAGCTCAAAGTCGGTAAAGTCAGTGCCGCGCTGCCGCAGCGAGCCAGTCGAGACGCCGGAATCGTTCGAGCTGGAGCTGTCCCGGTTCTGTGCCTTGCACGGCACACTTTCCGACCGCCGGATGTACACGGACTGGGAAGCCTGACTCGAGGCAGGGTTCGTCGAGGCGGACAGGTCGTCCTCGGCTTCGGTGGCCGCCGCTGCCGATTTGTCGCACGCCTCCATCTCCTGGTGGACGCACGGCGAGGACGATCGCCGCAGGGCCGTCGCCGAGCCGGGCGTTGGCGTCTTGCGCAGCAGCGTTTCCGTGCTGGGGGACGCCGTCCCGCTGAGCGGGCTTTCCAGCTCGTCGCCGTCCGCGTCCAAAAAGCGGGACGACTCTGCCGACGCGGACCGTTTCCTGGGCGAGAGACGGGCCTTCTCCGCAGCGCAGGCGGGCAGCAGATCGCTACTGTCCATGAGCTGCTTGCGGGCGTACGGGCTGGCCAGGGTGGCACGCAGCATCGCACTGCCCGGGACGCGCGACTCGTCGTCTATTCGCTTCCGGCTGCGATCCACCGCCGGCCCGCACAGGCTCGGATTGCTGGCCGACTTTTCGCCGATGATGCGACTCATGCGCTGCTTCAGCAGGTCCGATTTGGAGGGTAGCGGTGGTGCGGTAGGGGATACCGTTCCATCGCCCGGTTCGGTTGCACCGCACGCGCCGGTCGGAGCGGCCGGCGACATGGGAATATAGCCCGGGAACTTGGACTTCTTGTTGCCCGGTTCCATCATCATGTAGTTTTCTTGCTTATCGTCCGTTGACGTTGTCGCCGTTGGTTGCTCCGTACCACCAGCACCGTCCGGTCGATTCTCCGTGTCCGTGTCGGGCGTTTTCACACTCGGATGTCCACACTTGTGGCACAGGCGCGGTTCTTCCTCCTCTTCGTCCTCGTTCGATAGCCCCGCCAGACATAAGCCAGCGCGCTGCAGTACCTCCTTGGAGTTTTCGTAGTTCTCCAGCGACCGCTCAAACTCCAGATTGGCGTAGTTGGCTCCCGCTGCTGCTGCTGCCGCCCCCGCCGCTTCCGGTTTGATTTCCACATCCTCGTAGTTGTCGTAGCAGCTGGCGGGCAGCTGCTTCGGACCGCTGGCCTGCGGCTGCGTCACGAGCGGTTCCTCGCACGCGCACGCACCCTGCTCCAGCCTTTTGCGGATCTTTTTCGTCACATCGACGGTGGCGTAGATCGCGCCGCTCGCCCCATCGCCCGCACCACTCGCATCCATCACCGGCATCTTGCCCTCCCCGCTCAGCTTCACCTTGTTCACCTGCACGTCGGCAGTGTTTTCGATCCCGTTGCCCCGCTTGCACAGCGGCAGCGATATCCAGTTGTCCGCCCACGACATCACCCGATGGCAGGTACAGTCCACCCCCCGGTCGGGCCCTTTCAGTGGCGGTTGTAGGGCTGGTGCGTCCGCCCCACCGGACAGGCAGCTGCACACTGCCTTCGTCAGGGACATGGGCATGTCGTAGTTGCCGTAGCTGCCGGCACCGTCCACCGCATCCTTGCCCTCCTTCGACAGGTACTCTTGTATTTTTTTCGGCGTATCGTAGTTCTCGCCCGGCGTGCAGCCGGACGACGAGCCATCGCAGGCGACCGGCGTCTTCGGTATGTCGTAGTTTTCGTACGGGCCGACGCTGTGCTGCTGTGGGGTCTTGCCGGTCGACATACTGATGGCGGTATGGATGGGGGCCGTTATGTGCAGTGCAATGTCTCGCGGTTTCGGCGGTCGGCCCGGAACGGACGGACAGCTGCAGGGCGACGTTGAGCGATGGTGATTGCAGGCGGGTGCACCCGGCTGCTGCTGCTGTCCGCTCGGTGCCTTCTCGTACCAGCTCGATTCACCCGGGCCGCCGCCGCACGTCTGCCGGGGGATGGAGTACTCCGAGTTGTTGCTGCTGCCGTGCGAACAGAGCGACATCCGGTCGAGCGCTAGCTGCGGTGCGGGCAGTTTGTGCGTTTGATTGATGTGGTTGTTGTGCTCGGTTAGCATGTGCCAGGCGGGCAGTGGGGCGACGGCCCCGGGCGTCCCGGTGACGGTGGAGCTGCGCGACATGGAAGGGGCGCCGAGCTTGGAGATGCAGCTCATGCAGCGTTCGAGATTGGCCACCGTATTCCTGTGTTTGTGCGAGACAAGGTTTATGAGGGATTGTGAGCATTTTCTAAGCAGAAAGATTCTTTAATCACAAACATAGTTGGTGCCGTGACCAGGATAATGCATCAACGTTTAATGAAAACACTGGGTGGGTTGGTGGGCTGCAGCAACACTTACCTTGGGAACGAGTCCAAATCGTTGATGCTGTCGTGGCACTCGGAGACGGAGGCCGTATCACCGCAGCCGTAGTTGCTGTCCAGGTCGCGCGATTCCGTCGACGGCCAGTACGAGTTCCGGCAGGTGCAGCTCGAGTTTTCGATATGCACGGTGCAGATCTCGTCGTTGTAGTTCGTCGAGCGTGATTCTGCGCCCTTGCGGGGACTGTCGAGAGCTTTGAAAAATTGCAAACATATTCCATTAGCTCCGGTTAATAAATCCACTTTACCAAAAACAAAAAGAAGGAAACAGAAATGACTGTGCCTACTTACCTGCAATTTTCCTCGCCGTTGCCCGCTTCTTGCTCGCCAGCTTGCCCTGCGACGCCAGCTTAAACGTGTGCGTTATCTCCTCGCCCAGATCCGTCACAAACACGTACAGGCCCTCGCCCTTCCCGCAGCTCGAGCCACCTTCGAAGCAAAACCGATTGTCCACCACACCGTACCGTCTGTTGAGTTGTCCAAGGCATGAGCCAATGGCAGAAAGAGAGCAAAGCAAAGGTTAGTTTTATTGTATATCCAACAAACGCACGTTTGATGTGTTTCGCTCACCTTAAGTGCTCGATTTGCCATAGCCCGGTCAACCGGGGAGGAACGCCCGTGGTCAGACAGAACCGATGATCCTGGATGTGCATCCGGGCGGGTCCGGTGGATAGTTTCGCTTTCGGTGGTGCCGATGACACCAGAACCAGGTACTGGAGATCGTCCCCAAGATTGTTGGATATCTTCACCTGCGGGTATAACAAAGCATCGATGCACCAGGGAGGGGTGGTGTGATTATCATAGAAGGAACCAACAAAAACCAAAACCAACCTGCCACTGTATCAGTCTTTCGCGGGTATCGAATGCCAGCACGACTATCACGTCCTGGCAGATGATTGCTATCGTGTTGGACTCCTTGTCCAGCGTGAAACCCGACTCCACGCCGAGAAAGTGCTGCAGCGAGAGCGATGCCTTCGTTTGACCGTTTTTGTAGCGATCCTTCGAGTCCCGGTAGAGCTGCAGATGAAGGCAATCTGTGAAGCGGATGAGGAGAACGAGAGAGCAGAAGAAGAAAACAAGCATTAGTACAAACACAGTATGAGAACGGGGAGAACCGGAACGGAATCAAACACTGCCGCACTAACAAAGCTGATTGCTCGGGGGTGTGCCAAGGTTTGGTGCGCCACAGAGCATAAGCATCAGCACCAAAGCGAATGTGCCTACAACCACCGAAACCGCTCAGCAGCCCAGACACGTCCACTCTGCAGCTGAAAGCCGAACCTGCCCTGCAGCAGCATCGAAAGAAGATCCTTTGAGCTTTACCGGCGTGTCTACTAGCGTGGTTTTGTTCTTTCTTTGAGCCCACAATTTCCTTTCGCTCCCCTTTGCGTCAGCATATTCGAATCCCCGCAGGGATATGTTTCCGTGTGCGTGTGTTTTGGAAGCGTGTGCTATATCCTCCAGGAGGCAGAGCTGGAGCATTCGTGCGTAGCTGCCGGTAAGTAAGAAACTTCCCGGTAACGCACCCCGGAGGCAGTGGTGAACGAAAATTGGTGTAGCTGCGGCAGACTCCACTCAGTTCCTCCGCCAAAGAAACAATTAACTTCCGTCATATTCAATCAAAAATGAAAATTACTTTACACCACGCGTGACGCGAAGATCAATGGGAAAGCCAGCCAAACGAAACGTACGCCCATCTCTCCCCGGTTTTGCCACTGAAGTTGATTGACAGACTTGGGGGATATTATAGCCCGTATGTGGTTAAGCGGACGTTTTCCTCTCCGCAAAGCCAGCTAAGCCACATTTCAATCGGCTTTCGGCAGCGAGGACGTGGACCAACGCTGGCGAAGTCAGCGAAATCTGGCTCATATTTTAAGCTTAGTTGCTGATTTTAGCTTCCCACCCGGCTCTCACAGACGCAATGGGCAATAGTTTCCTGTCCCGTCTTGCATCTCGGCAGTACCCATTCTAACCTTTCTTCATTACCGTGGCCCAGAGTTCAACAATGTTGTCTACATGACATTATGACCGTTTTGGTCACACATACCAGCCGCTTTAGGAACGTGTTTCATTACTCTCGTTAAGCTCTTGTTAGTGACAGAGCCAAAGGAGCAGCACGGTGGACACACGAACACACATACACAGTGCGGGTACGGGTTGCATGGTTTGCATAGGTCATCGCCATGAAATCACACGTACGAAGTTCACTTCCGGCCACACCGCACATTCCTTCGCGTCTGTGCAGCCGTGTGCGATGTGAAAGCTCGCCCGGAATGCTCCCGGAATGCAGAGGAACCCACCTCGGGTTCTCGGGCTGGACTGTGAGCCTCCCCGGGACCGCCCAGAGAGACGCTGTGTGCAGAGTGTTCAATTTCCATTCCACAACACACCACAATTATAATCATCATCATCGTCGTCGTCCGCCACACGTGCGGGACCGACCGACCGACCGGCGATGAGAGGGCGAGCCTCTGAGAGTTTGGGCGATTGCGGGAATGTACCTTAAAACCGTCGGCCATTTGCAAATGTCAACCACGTCTGGCTGTGCCGGCGGTGCAAAATGGAGCCATTCAAGCAGGACAATCGCCCAGGACTCTCCCCGTGTATGGTGACGTTAAGTGTGTGTTTTATCGTACCTTCAGGCGTCGCTCGGCAGCCTCGGAGAACAAAACCCGAAGACCTTTGGGTGATCTCCCAGTGCACCGGACACTGATTGGAGTGGCTAGTGGAAAACCGCACACACACACACGCACACAGGGCATTTTGGTGCACACATTTTGCGCACCCTGGCAGAACTGGCAAATCACCCGCGGGATGTTTTTTCGATCATTTTTTTCCTGCTCTCATCCGCTGCTTAAGCACGCGCGGTTTTGGTCCTTCGAACCGGAACGGGCTGTTGTCGTCGAATTGAGCACTGAACACCGGTGGATGCTTTTGTGTCCGTCCGGCTCGTTTCGGGTGCGATCCTGGGCAACGGTTCCGGGCAACTGTTTACGCACCGTTATCAATGTGTTATCATTATCATCATTTATCATCTTCTCCGGGGGCGGTCACACGGACCAAAGCAGCAGTGCATACTGGGGAGACTTGTTTATCCCTCCCGCACCGAACACGAACGTTGTGACCCCGGGCGGTGCTGGACCGCAAAAAAAGCATGCTCCGTAGAGCAAACGGAAAACACAGTGCGAGCTTCGAGTTTCGGGGATGAGGCCTTTTTGGGAAATCGTCGCTCAGTTTTTTTGTTCAAACTCAACTTTAAGGAAAGCTTTCGCTTTTTAAAAAACAACCTTCCCACACACACACACACAAAACAGCAACCATGTGGCGGAAGCTCCCGCTTAGCGCATCGGAAGGACGGAGAGAAAAGCGACACAGTTCGGAACTGTTTTTGTCGACTCCGGATTCCTTTTGGTGGTAGGAAGTTCAAACAAACTGTGGAAAGTGTTTTCTCCCGCAGGGCATTAAAAACGAGCACCTACTTGAAGCGGGACTGGCAAAAAAGTAGAAACAGCAGCAGCAGGAACCCAAACTCGATCATTGAACCCTGAAAGAGCTCACCGCGAGGGTTCGTCTTTTCGGTCGGAAGCTGTAGCAGATGTTTTTTTCGTCTTCTTCTTCTTTTTCTTGCCCTCTCCCGGAGATAATCAATTTTCCGGCCATCCGTACTCCGGTGGGTGGTTTTTGTCCGAGGGAAAGATGTTGATTTTAAGGAGTTCGAAACCGCTTGGAGGCGTTTTTCGTGTTCGTTTGCAGCACAACCGATAATAAACGTTGTTGGCGCTGGGTTTGCTTTGGGTTTACGGTTTTACGGCGGGGGTTTCCCGTCGCTTGGTGGTGATGGGCAAAAAGTAGCAAAACTACAGGAACACGGAAGACAGATGATACTTTTGAATTACTGAGCAATGGTGCGCTTGGAGCTGAATTGGAGCTATTTTTTACATTTTAAATTCCAGCACTAAGTGTATTTTCCAGCAGTTATTAAAATACTTTTCAAATGGTAAATTAGTTTTTCCTGATAAATATTTACCGCCACAGAGTCGTCTAGTTTTGATTTCGTTCTACCTCATCCTCTCCTGTCAGCAGCACCGTCAGGAACCATAGCCACAATTCCCTTTTTAGGATTATTTAATTTCAGCGCAAAGGAAAAACAAATTTTATTTCCCCCGTTCACCTGTCCACCACACCTAGTCCAACACCAAGTTGTGGGTTGGTTTTTCAATTTCGCTTCCTAAATGCAGCTGTCACCCATAGAAAAAAAAACAAACTCTTTGTAGCTCATTTCCATTCCCGGAGTTGCAGATCTGCTGCTTAATATTCTTCCGCACGCGAACACCGTTGAATAACATTTCTAATTGAATGTCAGCAAAAACCACTCACTGTCGTCCAGCGCTCGCCTCTCCCCCGTCCTTTTGGCGTGACTGTGCTGCAGCTGGTGTCACAGTGATACACACACATACACCTTGACAGCAAAACATTCACTTTGTTCCTGGGAAATGCTAATTTCTCACTAATTTCTGGCCTTTCTCCTGTACCTTCAGGGTGGAAGGGAATTTTTCCGCTCTCATTTTCCACCGTAGAGAGTGAGAACCGTAAACACAGGATCTAACTTTTTCGGACAATCGGCTTGATGACAATTACGTTGCCCGTTATGGTTTCTCCAGCCTTTTTTTCAAAAAAATGCTCCTCTCTTTCTCCACATTGGTCAAACGTTTATAATGAAGAACTTAACGACAGAACCCCAGTGATCCCTACACCATTGCGAAGAACGTTAAATGGCAACTCGTTCTCATTGCATCCTGTAGGGGAGGATACACCATAAATCCAATTAAATTGATTGTAAAACTTTTACCAACTATTAGCCGTCGGGTGCTAAGCGGTACGCTTTGCTAGCTTCAACCGGAAACGGGCGGTGGACGAAGTTTCTGTTGAGGTTGACGTTGCCCTTCAGCCGTGCAAAAAACGGTGGTGTCGGGGACAAGTTGCGTCTGCGGACAAACCGAAGGCGACAGAGAGTGCGAGAGCACAAATTACAAACAATAAATGCTGATGATGAAGGACGGGGCTGCGCCTTGTCCACACGAGCCGGCAAATGGATAACGCCAATCAGAGAATCAGAGAGAGCGCGTTCCGAACGGGCGGGATGAAAACGAAACGGATTACGTACATGAATTATTTATCGGGAAGTGTGATGTCGGTGTTGCCTTTTTTTCTGTCACTCTCCCGTGGGCAGAATGTGTTTGTTCTTTGTTCGATGTGCAGTCCCACTGGGGTGGAGAAAAAAAAACCCAGGTGACTTGGAGCTGTCTGTACTGTATGTGTACATTTTTTACTGTTTAATTTATATCCTTCGAAATTGTTTAATGCGCCTTTTAAGCGTGCATCTGACCGGATGGGGAGTAAAGCTGATGGTGGTGTAGCTGGGCCGAACGGGTTGGATTGAATGCATGGCATAAGGCATAAGTGCATGTGTGTGTGTTTTAAATTCATCACACCATTCACCGGGGCCCGGTAAATGAAGCAATTGAAAAGGTTTAAAAGGATATTTATCACGTCTAAAGTGGGCACGATTGAAGCATGTTTTTTGCCTTTTAACGTGACATAATTTGTCTGATTTTTTAATTTTTGAGGCGAAATTTGGCGAAAAATCATTAATGAGATGTGCACGACATTATTATTATTATTATTATTATTATTATTATTATTTTTTGAGAAATTATAGCCCATTATTTGAGATGATAATTTTTCATACAAACTTACCCTTTTAGCTCAAGTAATGTCATAATGTATTTCGAATTGCATAACGACAGGCGTTATACACTTTTCATGCTTTGACAATTGCATACTTTTAGGCGTGCAACATTTGGAAAAATAACAATTTTACGTTTTTAAATTTGGTGCATTACTCAATTGATTTTTTAAATAAAATTACTTTTTTGTTTTTTTCAAAGGTGCATAACTGATGGCGTTGTATGCCTTGTTCTTGAATACTAAAGTACATACACACAAGAAGTACATACTTTCCTTGCTTTAAACATACAAAATGGCTCATTTATCGAACGGAGATCTCAAAACAGCAGATATAACATTAAATAACGAATTTAAGAAATCTCACAAAAAACTTTTGAAGACTGTCTTTAATGTTGCCTTAATCTAAAACTACCATATACACTACACCCTTCCTAAATGTTCTTCAAGCACTTTTTCTCTATGTTCCTACAGCAGAGCCGCACTAGAATCGCAATGCACAACAGCTTAAATGCGTTTTACGTCCAATAAATCCCAACCGAATTTGGTACCGCCACCGGAAGCGCATCGAAACAGACCGAAAAAAAACTCACCACCAACGAGAAAAAGTGCCGAATCAACAGAGATAGAGAAAGGTAGGAAGGGTGAAAGGATACATTTTCATTAAATTTAATGGATTCGAGCGATAAAGTGAAGATTTTAAAACATCGATAAGAACCTCCAAGAAACCCTCGGCACAGAGCAAGGGGACTGAGTTTCCTGCTGCGAGCGATCGTACGACACACATACTGGTGATTTCGCGTCTTCTCGACTCCATTCGTCAGCCAGTGTGTGCGAGCGAAACCAAGGACACAGTGCTACCCGAGCTCGCGTTGAGATGTGATGTGTTTTTAGATTAAACACGTTTTGTGGTGGCTGATCTTGTCGCAAAAGTTGGAGCGTGTGTATGTGTGTATGTCAGTTTGTGTGTGCACTAGTCCTGCCCAAAACCTCGAATCAACGAATGCTTTCAAATGTTTCTTCACCTCCTTCCGAAAGACCGGTTCAGAAGGCAGCAGGATGCAGTTATCTTTCCCGTGCTGCCCTCCTGGGCCCGTAAACCCCATTTTCCCGAAGGCCAATCCTTGCACCGGTGGTACACCGTACCAAGGTAAAAAGAACACACACACACGTGCACAGGTGCTTTATCCTTTTTGCGACACGGTAAAGCGCTCGGGGGAAAAAGCCGTACGTCTCGAAAATTCCCATTAAGGGGAAACACGGCACGCAAGCCCGCCGTAGAAGCCCGTGGCTGAAGAGATAAATCGCACCCGAGAAAATAACTGATGTCGCCTTAATTATTGTGCGCAGCCGAGTTCGAGCTTTTTCCGGCAGGATGCATTTCACATTATGAGCCAAATGCCGGATGGTGGTTCCCTGCTCTTGCGGTGTGTGGTGATTATCCGGCTCGCTTCACGGGGACCACCGTCCCCGTGGTCACACACGGGTGGGTGAGGAAATTAAAAGTAAAACTAATTAAATTAATTGAAACTATCAACTTGGTTGGCTGCTGCGGACGGCTTAAGACGCATCGAAAGCGTGGATGGCTGGGTATGTCTTTTTTTGTATTTTTGTGGTTCAAATACTTTACGTTGCTCATGCCTCGTTCCATTGCATATTCGTGTAGCATTCACAAATTGCTCCGCGCTATGGGAGGTGATGATGGAAAATGCGGCAAAAATGTCAACTCTCGAATGATGACAAATGATCCCCAGGAATGGCTATCAGAGTGTTTTCCCGTTTTTATTTTTCTTTCCTTCCACATTCCGTATGCACGGATGTGGCGGTGGGAAAGTGAAAAATAGTTTTCCGTCGAACTTCTTCGAGCAGCGGAGCAGGAATTTCCCTTCCCTTCGGCACAAGCCGGAGTATTGGTCCCGACAGAGAGCAACGGAAAGGTCCTGTGGGGCAAGTTCAAACAATTCCATTTCCTAGCGTTTCTGTGTTTGCGGAGTTTGCGGAGGTACTCGGGCGCGCTGCTGCACTCGCAGGCACAGCCCGGCTGCTGGAAGTTTCTCCTGCCTTGCATTCGCAAACGGTAATGCAAATTTCATAGCCCTGTCTAGACGCCTCAAACTCGGCAAGCGCTCTCGGCAGGCAGTTCTCGGAGGTCCGTTTTCTTTCGGACGGAAAATTGAACGGCAAATGTTTACTCTGAAAGCAATCCTGGGCAGCAGGCTAGACTCTCTCGAGAGAAAATTCTACCTACTTGTGGCGGTAGTAGTGGAAAGGAGGGGATGTATAGAGTAAACCAAAGACGCAAACCGCTCGACTGCAATCGATCGCAATCGCATGCAATCGATGATAGTTTTAAAAGAGGGAGCGCTTTCGTCGACACACCGGAGACAGAGCGATTTGCTCGTGATTGCTTTCACCGGGAGACGACAGTGTCAGTGGTTCGGTAAGATATCCATTGCCTGCCACGACAGGCGTGATTAGTTTCTGCCAATTGATTTGTTTTGCCGCCCTGGCCTGGACAGCTTTATTGTGTGTTGGTTTTTGTACCGCAATCATGGGCTCTATTATGATAGATAGATTCAATGAAACATTTGCGCACTGATTGGCAGGTGCAGCAAATTGCATTAATTGGTAATGCTGTTTGCTTGATTTAAATTTGAATGATTCATGCAGAAGGAATCATGTGCCTGATGTGTACACTTTAAGTTGAGATGAGAAAACAAATATGAAAAAATAAAGAGATCTTATGAACACCTAAAAGTATGCAATCTGCATTTCATGAGAGACTTCTTAATCAAACATGTCGGGAGCATCCGCCAATTTCCAATGCTATCCCAAAAACTGAAGAAATAAATATAAATAACGCTTCAATATGCTCAAAAGAAATATTTGTAGTTCAGTTTTGGTTGCGCAATTGTTTCGGAACAGTTTCACCACACTGATAGAAATAAACTTTATTCTTCTATTTTTGGTACAACTTCTTTCCCAGATAAAGATTTTAATGATATCTCTTTCTCAAAGATAAAGGAATTGTGTTTCTACTGTAATTACAAGAAACATGAAAGACGAGCTGTCGTTCACAAAAACAGACAGGAAAAGAAATCTTCACAGGACAGATCATTAATTTCCTTCCATTTCGTTTGATTTCCTCTTTCGCTCTCTCTACATTTTTTTGTGGTGGCAGAAAATCTTTTGTTCTATTTTTTCCCTTTTCACCAACCAGTTTTTCCCCCTATTATGTTAAAGTGAAACCTCCCGGTCATTGAGTCAATCGAAGCCGAACTTCTCAAAGGAACCCCAAAGTATAAAACTGAACTGAGAACGTGTACCATTAAAGTGCAAATATTTGCCAAAAGGATTATCATTATACGACCCATCAGATTTCCGACCAGATCTTCGGCCGGCGGTATTGTGTTACAGCACAAAACGGCTTTGGAATGTCTTACCCAAAAACCGCTTGCGGCACTTGCCAAATCGGATATTGAATCATATGTCAGGCAAGAAGACACGATTGAACTCCAAAGAGCCGTGTTAAGTACAGGTCCTGACAGAAACCCCCATCGACGCCGGACGCGCCCCTAGCTAGCTGCGGAAGAGTTGAACAGCTACCGGTGATTAATTTTCGCTGTCGTTCGCCGAGCCATTCCGACCGAGCCAGAACAATGCAATGTCACCGGTGGAGCAGGGTGGTGGTGATGCCGCGCCCTGCGAACTCAAAGAAGTGCTGCCAAGGAAGTGAATCATACCGGAATGATTGTCGTTTACCTTCGCAGCAGTGCGGCGTTTTTGCAAGCAGGCAGAAGCTGAGAATCTTGTCGGGCTCGAACTCGCTCACACAGCATGGGAAAAACCACGCTGCACTGGAGAAATAAATTCACCGTCATTGTGCTTTATGAAAATGTCAGCCATTCTGCATAGTCATTTGTAAAATATGATTGGGAAGGAAGGCAGTCAAGGCGAACGAAGCTGCAGTTTGAGTTTCACGGGAGGATTGTTAAACAGACGTCGGTTTTTTGTTGTTGCAGAAGAATGGTCCGAAAAGACGGGCCATGTTGAAATGAGTCTTAAAACCCACATCTTTAAAAGGGAAGAAAATTATTCATTTCAGAATTGCAGACATAGCGTGGAATACATTCTCTCATCCAAATCCAAAAGTTAATTATACTTTTAAAGGAATTTATTTAGCATTCCATACTTTTTTATAAACTTTCACTTAGGCCTCAGGCCGGTACTGGTTAGCATCTTTCCAAAAACCATTGCACATGCGAATTTAGGCTCGATGTACTCCAAACATAAAATATTCAGTGTCCAAACCACTCCTCGTAGGCTCGTTTAGCTCGTAGTCATCGTCGACGCGGAGCATATTGCTCCACAATAAGCCGCTCAATAATTTACCAGCCACCAACTCCAAAAGCCAATCTACCGTGTGTCCTCTGCGTGCGCTTCGGCTGGGCTTGATTGATTCCTCAAGAATGCCCGGAAGGCTTGTTGATTGATTTCGGCCATTTTCATCGTGCCAGCTAGCTTCCTTCTGCACAAAGGCGATCAGGCCGCATGGCCTGGCCCAAGTCCGAGAAGTGATTGAAAAATGTGGTCCAATCAAGGCATAACTTATGTGTTTGCTTAACATAAAACCTTCTCCGGCGTCTGGTGCATGACCGACAAAGGGAGCCTCACCCCAGAAAAAGATGTCCACCGAAGCGTTTGATTGGAGAAGTCCCCCCGCTCACAACGGTGCCGAGACTTCGACCATCGATGTCTTGCAGGTTCTTTCCTGTCCCTTGACTTCCAAAATTGTGTGCTCTCCGCATGCTACTTGCCCTGTGGGAAAATGAGTCTGTGTGTGTGCTTGTAGCTTCTCCGTCATGGAAAGGACCAAGTTTTGCCACACGGTCCAGAAATTATTTCCATGCAGGTTCTTTTCCCGAGCCAGAACCAGAACCAACAATGAATTATTGTACGATAATCACCGTCCATCGTCGTGCCTCACTCCGAGCAGGCGAGGGTTTCGAGAGACGCTTTCGAGAAGAACAGGGTTTACAGTGCTGGGCGGAAAATTGGCATCTCCAGCCCAACCTTCGGTGTCCCGGTGGGAAAAGAGGTCTTCTTGAGTTTGAGAGTGTGTGTGTGTGCGTGTGTGAGAACAGAAAACCGCTAACAATGATCCTGGCGAAATGCTAAAGTCACCTGGGTATACATATACACATGTACACTTATTTCTGTGTAACCGAGGACCTCTGTGACGCCGGAACAACTTTTGAGCAACACTGGAGGGCCTCCACAATGGAGTTAGGGGGGCAAAAGGTAAGCCTTCTAATCGGTTGACTGACCAATGTTCGATGTCGTACGTGATATCCATGTAAGGTTTCCAGCACACACACTCACGCCACCGTGTGGTGGTCGAGTGCTGTTCAGAGCTTTCACCGTAAATCAAATATATTTCAAGCGTTAAAACGGCTCCCCCACCGGGCCACCGCCCGCAATACAGCTCTGGACGCTCTGTGGCACTCAAAATGGAGCAAAACTAGAACGGAACACTCATGTCATGGCTGCGGTTGTGCGGTCGAACGGTACACAACAGGGTCGGGTCGGACCGAGAGTGTGTCGTACGGTGATGTACAACGGTACAGCGGACAGACGGATGTAGTACCCAAGCCCAAGCCAAGCCTATTCGGTGTTCGGAACTGTCAATTTGAATCACGTTCGACTAACAACTTCAATTTTCGGTCATTTACTAGTGAGGATACGCATTTTAAACCCGAGATTCCTTCGATCTTCTAGCCCTTTTCTCCCCCCTGTCCCTCGTCCCTGTCCCTGCGTAAGGAAAATACGCTCTAATCTGGAAGGAATTCGCTAGGGACTAGTTGAGGATTATGAATTCAAACTGGAGCGGAGAAGGAATGTTGCTGTACGTTTAATCTGATTTTTGGGACAGTAAGGAATTTTATTTCGGATTCGGTAGGGCATTGTTAAAACAACCCAAAACGTAGATGTCCACTAAGGGACTTTTTCACAAAGGTTAAGTGAACCTTTTCACCCATTATAATTCTCAGTGGGATACACAAGCGCAATCATTACGTTTTAATCGTTTAGAAATGATCCATCTCTTTCAATTCCAAGCGATCAGGACAGTTCGAGTCTTTAAATGTAAGCTGCGTTTACTCAACCCCAGAGCAGGTAGATTCTACAGACTTTAAAGAAGATCTCGCAACTCACTGACTCCGAGCAAACGTAATCCCTTCTTCTGAATCGATTCACTTGCCCAAACTCACCTCGGGGCCATTTAGCCATGCGGGCTCACATTTAAGGGTTTAACAACGGTTCGTACTGCCACTGTCTGCACTCAGCAAATCCTCAAACGCTATTCCCAGCAGTTCATTACGGCCACACCGGGAAATGCCCCGAGGGCGCAAAACCGGCCAACCTCTCGGTCTGTCCACATGGTTGAAAGTGAAAATGAAACACATTCGCGCTGGGCGACTCTTTTGCCACTGGTCGAGACATAGAATCAAACAGAAAGCGGGAAAAACACACACTGCATTAGGCGCAGACCTCCGTGTGGGCTGGAGATGGGAGGGTGGTCTTGTGTCCTCTCCTGTGCCCGTGTCTGCATACATAGGGGTAATTAAGCTGACGATGATGGTTTTTTTCCGTGGCATCACAGCAGGAAAGGGTAAATTAAAGCCACACCCACGATCGACCTACGGGCCGGCTCGGGGATCGTTCGGAAATGCAGCTAGCACTGGGGACACTGTACCGGGCCTGAAAGTGCACACACAACCACAGTGCTATCGATTTTTCCCGTGTCCGTGTTTCCCCGTTTTTCTTACTCGTTCTTTTTGGGAGACGTGAGGGATACAACGACACTCAGCAACAACAAAAAAAGCTTTAGGAAATGGATTTCTCATCATCACGGCACACAAACCTCGGGGCAGTGTGAGGAGAGCAAAAAAGAAAAATACCCGCAGCACAGTGGAATGAACCTTTTTGCACCTTATGGCGACGCTATTCTCGACCCTCCCAAGGTCCAAGGCCACATGGACACTAACGTAGAAGCGAGCAAACGAGCGAATGGCACTTGGCACCGTCGTGCAGGATGAGTAGTACCCCCTGGCTTCTTCGGCTTCGCCTACTTGTTTGATTATGTTTATTCTGCTGATCAGCGGGGTCGGGTTTGTCTGGCGCGGCAGGGCTATTGACGGCCGGGGTCGTGCCGGGAATGGCTGATAGGATAAAAGGATTAACGCCGCAGGCTAGTGGTGCCGGGAAACTTATTTATTTTGCCCCGGCTAAGAGTGTTTTCTTACATTCTAAAGAGAGCGCTGGACAAACAGGCGAGACTTGGAGGGGGAGTTCTAGTTTATCTACAGGATTCGAGGCAAATCGAGACACACATGTTGTTAATATTGGACCACGCGGTATAAGTCTCTGGGTGAAGCAATGTTTTGGAACTAACGTTTATCTCGAACATACTAAGCTTTGGATCTTGGAACGGACTCTTTTTTTAATACAATTTAGAAGATTATGTGCAAAAATTCATTTGCGTGAGTCTATAACAACATATTAACTAAGACTTTTAAATAACATTCAAACTAAAACTACACATAAAAATAATATTCTCAAGCTGTTGTTTGCAAATTTATGCTGCGTGAAGCCATTTAGAATTGGACGCACGCTGCTGTAAATCATTCAACAGGAAGAACCGGGCCACTCCCAGCGCGGTGAAAGCGCCTCGTTTCAGTGCCAAGAAAGTGGCCATTCTTTCTTTGGCAACTACACACACACACGCACACACAAACTGAAGAATCACACCGTAAAACCTGCCGAAATGCACTCGCGCAATAAATATTGTTTTCCGGCGTAGAGTTTTCCGTTGCGCGGCGTTTGTCCCCCCCCCCCTCCCCCTTGAGCGAGCGCATTATCGGGGTCAGTACGCAAGAGAGCAGCAGCTGTAGCTGCTGATCGGAAATGGGGTTTTCGTGGTGGTCGGTTTCCGCAAGATTTACGTCGTAATGCGTTTTGTTCCAGCGCAAGGCCCGAACAGACAACCAAAGGCGTGGAGCGTTGCCAAAAGAGTGAAGCGAACCAATCCGTACAATTATTTCACCGAGCGGTGCAGTGAGCGTAGATACAGAGAGAGGGAGTGAGTGCGTGCCCCGTTAGTCGGTCGTCTTATCCTTTTGGCCCTGGGAAAGCAAACAAATGTAAGAAGCCAAACAGTGCACGAAAAAAAACTATAGAAGCTCGGTAGCAAATCTGAAGAGCATTAGGAGTGCAAGCAGGGAATGGTGTGAACGGTAAAAAATATACTGGCAGATAGTGCCAGCACACTGGTAAGTGGTGAATTATAGACTTTCTAGCGCTTGCCTTCGCCAAGGCGGGCGCCCACTGCTGGACATGCTCCAACACAGCTAACGAACCGAAAACTGTTGAAAAGCGCTCACGAGGAGGTGGGAACATATTTTTTCCAACTCCGATTTTTTTTTTGGCATCCCCCAAATGGATATGAGTGTCGGAAAACAAAGAGCGATTGTCTGGGGCGGATTCGGGGCGGAGAGCAAAAAAGAAATGTGGTGAAGTGATAGGATCCGACAAAAACAAAAAAAAAGGAGCAGCCAAAGGGAACGACGGGAAAGAAAATCTTCTTGAACTGAGGATTGAAAAATCAGTTTTTATTTCTATCCTTTGGTTGCGTGAGACATGGGCCAAGCCTTTGCTCTTGCAGTTCCCAGTAAGAAATGGCTGGAACAGATTGGCAAAGTCGATAAATGCATTATCGCGTGCGAAGCAAATGCAATCATTTCATTAAACACTCATCATTCTTATTGACCTTTGGTGGGGTTGGGTGTAGAAAATGCTTATCAAAGACCGCTCTATGGATGCGATGAAAAGTGTTTCAGCAAAGAACTCACTCGGAAACCACTTATAGCTCGCAGGGAGTGAAATATTTCAGCAAAGAACATTCGGAAACCACTTATTGCTCGCAATGAGTGAAATATAATAATTCACCAATGATTGGTGTAGTTTAGATGGATAAAATTCATTGCAACAGTGATTTATCAAATTTTAATGAGAAGAAGTGATAAGTTGGCCATTGATATCATCATAATTGACGAATTTAAAAGTGGTAGGTATTATTTTTCTAATTTCTATATAAAAAGTTCAATACGCCTAAAAGTATGCAATCCACAAGGCAAAAGGTACTTAGCTAAGTATTTTACTCTATAAATCTTTCGGCTGAAGAGTTTTGGAACAATTTGGAAAAATATGAACCAGAGTTGCTTTTTTAGTAGACATTTATATACTTTAGGATCCATTACTCTTAGGCAAACAAATTTCAGCTCAATCGATCGGATCGGAATGGAGACACACAAGATCGTCATAAATTTGACTCCCCCGATTTAATCCTTCCTTCACCTATATCTCTACGCTTACGCTGAAGCTGCTCCTGTGCTAGGCACACAAAAGCCATCCATTTCCTCGATTTTCTTATACCGTCCCGTCCCCGCAAGCCGAAGGAACGGAGATGAATGTTTCATTATGTTTGCGCGCGCGACTGTTTGCTAGCGCGCTATTTATCTGTTTGCCGGCTCCGGCGGTGATGGTCAATCCGGCAGCGACTCGGGCCTATTATCTTTATTATTTTTTTCCGGTTACGATTGAACGATTTTGGCTCTTGCTTAGATTTAGCACGGGTGGTAGAGAATAACATACTTTCTGTGCCAGTTTACCGTGGGGCCTTCGCAAGGGGCTGGGGTGCAATCTAATCGAGCGTATCTGATGGATTTTTAGTGATATATAGAAAGCAAATCAGGGCAAGAGTGATCGTTTTATTGTGAGTGTCCGCCGTCCCAATTTATATCCCGGCAAGCGCGCAGAGGGAATTGTCCAATCCATCACAAGAATTTGCTTCAAAGCGAAAGAAGTTGTTAGGAACAGCTCGCACCAGATACGGCTCAAGCGTCAGCTGACGCTTTTCTCTTGATCAACAAAGAAAATTAATAAACGTCCTCGCGAAGTAGAATAAACCACTCAGCAAATATTTTGACACACTTAAAGCGTAACTAGCGAGCGGTGAAACTGAGCGCGCTCCACACTGCTAACATGAAAACGCGGAAGTAGCGCCCGTACCTACTGCCACTGTCCTGCTAACCTACCACAAAATTCAATCAATGCGAAAATTTGCATAACAAATCCTCCACTTGCAAGCGCGGGCCATTTTGTGGGCAGCCGCCCCTTCAACCCAAAACGCTAATGGGCCAACGACGGACTTCCGTTTCCGATTTGCTGCCAGGAGCGCAGGAGGGAATAAATATTTATCAGCCACTCGTTAACTCATCCTCTGCTTTGCCTCGCACACCACAATCATAACAACAGCCGACGAGCTGCAAGAAAGCATTCAGGCATGGGGCCGACTCTCTAGCCGATTTTACAACACCACTCCGGAACGGTTTCAATCATGTTTACAAATGAAGCAATTGACTCGATTCCGTTTTTGGGACCTTTTGGGGCTGGGCTTTTCAGGAAGATAATAGACCGTGGAGAAGCTTTCGCGGCTGCCCCTCCTTTTACGACGACCCATCAACTCCTGCGGGAAGAGACCGTATCGGAATTGGTAAAGCATTTCCTTCTTCCCGGCTTACTTATTGATAACAGATTTATTGATTCACAAATCACTTGGAACGGAGTGATAGAGAGGCAGCGAACGCGAAAGAAGACGAGTAACCGACGGGCCACGGCCTGCGAGGTTGCCAGTAATTCATCATTATGCTTCATCGACTAATCGTGCGGTCGGGTTCCTTTTCGAGCCGGTACGGTACTTCCTGCCAGCCTCATAAACATCGCCATCGACACCGCGCCAGCATTAGATTCATCATTCTATCGCATCCCAGGGGGAGGATTATTCTGGAGCGAGGCGAGGCTTTGGCTCGCTGGAGGAAGGTATATCGTTTTCGCTCATTAATTTCTCATCGAGTAAATCTCGGCCGCCCCGGAATACGATATTGATAGAACTGGGTCGTCAGACGGTACACATCTCCACCCGGTAAGGGTTGCTCGGGCACAGTCGTTGGGTGCTAATAGTGAAAAATTAAGATCAATCTGTTACTGAGCACTGAAAGCGGACGAGGGTTTGAATCTTCCAGCTAGTACCACATGTTTGCTGTCTGGTGCAATGCTTTAAGGCGCAAAGTACTGTGAATGAATTGTGGAATGCTCGTTTGGATTCACAAGCTGGGAAGGAACAACACAAAATCGCCACGAAACGATGGCAAAAAGGGTCCTCTGCACAGCATATGCTCTCAGTAAGTATGTAATAATCGCATAAAATAGCTCCATTCTGTGAACGGTGACAGTTTCAACAGCACACATTGGGCTGTGCGGAAACTGTGCGAGAATTATTCTGCACATAAAAAAGCGGCCGGGGTAAAAGAACATAAGCAATGTCCTGAAGCAGTAGTGTCCTTGAATGGAATAATATTACCATAACTTCCCATTACATACATTCATGCGGAGCTTCTTTTTTCATAGAGCAATCAAGTAACATTACTATGGAAATGAATTCACTGTTGTGTGTTTCAAATTAACGAAATGTCTTTAAAAGAATGGACTTTATTCTCAAAAAAAAAAAAAAAAACACAACAAACACGAGGGAAAAAAGCCTTTTGAATTAATTTCACTTGCTTCTTCTTTTCAATTGATTGAACGTTTACTGAATCACGCAAAACCAGTTGTGTACTTTCGCATCAAATGTTCGTGCGAAATTTCCCACCGCAACCGTAAACCTGCCGGAAAGTCAAACACAAGCGGCGTGGAGCGGCTGGGTCGCAATAAAATTGATTGCGTCTCAACGTTCCGCGGCGGTATTTGCCTATTAGCGGGCACGGTAAACCTCAGCAACTGGTCGGGGAAATTGAATTAGTTTACAATCCGCATCGCGCTGTCAAAACCGGGGTTGCACATGCGTGTGTTTCTACCGGCGTGAGGTGTACCTGGCGTGTCGAAAATCGGAAAACATACCCACAAACACAGTCGCACAGAGTTGTACTCTCTCTCTCTCTCTCTCTAAACAGTGCACGGTACCGAAATTAAGCACACAGGTGTAAAGTTTGGCATGCCTGGTTTTGGGACCCCAGTGCATACAAAACGCAGGGAACAGGGGAACAGCCACCATCATATCCCGGGGAGGTTACCGGGAGAGAGCAAATATAGCGCGAGTTCGCCGAAAACGGCAGTGATCCCGCAGATCTGCATATCGGCACCGATGCGCAAACGATGGATTACGATGCTGTGCCAAATGCTGTACAAATAAGCGGCAGCTCTGTCTGTGCACATGAGCCCCGATGGCTTGGCACGCAACGCACCAGACACGAACGGTTTCGATCACCGCAAGCTATGGTTGTGATTGAAATGCCGCACGAAATATCGTAACAGGGGCATTGAAAAGACTTCGCTCGCAACGGCGTTAATTGATAAATCATCGGGGAAGAAGATGATTTTCCACGAACAGTAATGCTGCCGCCTAAAGGTATGCAAAAAGGGAGGATTTAGCAACGATTCCAACGCAGATGATAAGGTGCAATAAATCGTATGGTTTCGATTTACCATTCATTACATCAATCTAGGGTTTTTGGTGAGTGCGATAGGACTGTTCGTGCCCAAAAGGTATTTTCAGCAATTTTGTGCTTTTGTCCAACGGAGCCTTTTTGCAATTGTACTGTTTATTATTTGTTGATTACTGAGTCAGCTCTAATAACTAGAACTTGGGACTTATTTTGAGTAGCAAACACAGCATCCTACACACTAGACGTCCAATCCCTGGAAGGTCAAGGCGTTCGTTTCATTGCCTTCTCGCATGAACTATTCAATTAATCACGCAGAAATTAAATGTAACGAATTGTGCATAATTATTTCATCCAGCAGCAGCAGCAGAATGTTTTAAATGAGATGTTTCCCATTAAAATAATTCCCCGAGCGTTTTGGGTCCTGGTAGCGCTGCCAACCATACACAATTCACCACAGTTTGCAAAAGGATCGCAAAAGTATCGGTGCCGAAAGGTACGCTTCTTAAAGCTCTGTTTGATGCCTTGCTGGCTCTACAACAAATTCATTTAATTTTTGCCTCTTTACCCTTTCGGTAATGGTCATAAATTAGACTAGAAAAAAGGATTCTGGGTTGGTAGGATACGGGGCAGAAAGTCAACCTTTTCCGCATGGTGTTGTGCTGTTTTCCCCGAAAAAAAGGGTCCACATTTTTGCTAAGGTAAAAGTTTACTTTTTTCACTTTTACTTTTTGCCCCCTTTGCACACGCTACACGTTTTATTTGACGTAAAGGAAATGCTTAAGATTAAATTATTCATAACCGGTTGCCCAGGTAAGGCACCACAGCTTTTTTGTTGGAAAATGCTTCCCAGCGTGTTTGTATGTGGGTGTGGGTAGCTTGTTTGCTAAATTTTCAACCCACCCGATCCGTTCCGAACCGAAAACATAATGGCGAGGCGTTAAAGCTCTCCGACATTCAGTGGAGCTTTGCGCACCACTGTACGGCTGCAGGTTCTTTGTTTGTTTCGGGGTTAGTTCATGTTTTTTTTTTGCTTCCGTATTGTTGGCGTGGCCAGCACCCATTGAACAGCAGAGCATCTGTTTCCGTTTGAATAATTCCAGCGAAGGGCTGCGGAAGCTGCTGTGCACGGCACACGGATCAAACACAGCAAAGGATCATAAATATTTTACATACTTTTTACTGGCACGGCGGGGCTTCTAAATGAGTTTACTGCCCAGCGGAGCGAGCACTGGCACACATACCTGCAAAGGAAAACAAAAGAAAATTTAGAACCAAATTCGCCGAAGGTCAGAGTGTATGGTTTAAATATAAGCGAATGTACAGGTTGGTTGAAGTTTTGGTTGGCGAACCTACTGCAGAAGGTTGCTGGTGGGTTAGCCTAACTGTGAAGTTGATGGGCAACAGTGAACGAGATCTTACGCAGCAAATTAAAATTGCTCATTATTATTCATTATAGAATTATTCGTCAGAAAATGCAGATACCAATCTCGCCAAAAAACAAACTTCGAGCAGCACAAAAAAACTTTGCACAAACCATCATTTGCAACCAATTGAAAATGCAAGGCTGCAATTCGGTTCCCTTTCCGCTCGCCTAATATTACCTCGGGCTGTTTAACTTTTCTGGTTGCAAGCAATCACTCTCTTGCCGCCACAAAAAGCAAAACTTTCCATCCCCAAAACGCGCGTTATAATGGTAAAAGCAACGATCGAAAATGATGATGTTGCCAGGTTGTTTCGCTTTTGTGGATAGTTGAGGAATGCAGTTGATTGTTAAGCAGAGAAAGATTGCAATAACTCTGGTAATTCGGGCAAGCGCAGCGCAAAAGTTATAATCCGTCGATACTGGGCGAGAAAGAAATTGAACAATTTTGGATGGAAAAGAAACATTCCATAATAGGCAAGTAATTTGAAAGCAATTTGTTGGGAGGAGAGTAGGGGAATTGAATTTATAGTTGAAAATTGCACAAAATATGAATCAAGGGAAGATAGCATAACCAACTATAGCTGAGTGAGGCTATAATTTCCCGATAGATGGCGTTTTTCGTAGCTTTCTTTAGAAGATAAAGCCATAAATCAGTATCGTCATCTGAACTAATAAATCTTAAAAATTTGCTCAAGTAAATGGCTGTTGAACTTTATAACAGCAACATAAAATCTCAAGATTTGATAAACTTTAAAGCATAATTTTCGGTGCAGTAAAAACTTCTGATTTCCGTAATTCTTCCTTTACTACACACTACACTATACATCTGACGAAGGATCAAATCATGCAACCGTCCTAAATCATGCTCTAGGCCTATTTCTTCACTTTGCTCTATTTCAACAATTCAATACCGCGCAGCTCTTTTGGCAATAAAAAAACATCATACCCAGGTAATCCTACCGTCCACTTCCATTTAGCAGCCAACCTTCAAACAAAAGGCAAAACCACATAAAATAGGATCAACGTGTAGACCGCAAGGCTAAAACTTTCTGCCGGACGGTCAAAATTGTGTGCCTTGCTACTGTCCGGGTTCTCGCGATGCGGACAGCGCAACTGACAAAGGTGCATATGTCTGTCTATGCTCCGGGAATTTTCTCACTCTTGTGAGTGAATACTATCCCGATGGTTGTAGTATCGAAAAAGTTTGAGCGTTCCGGTCGAGTGATTTTTCGATGTTTGAGTTAAAATCCGCAAGAAGGATAATCCTGCTCATGCGGTAAGATTTTTCCCGTGTGCAGCTAGAGAGTAGGCAAACTTTGTAGAAAACTAAGAAGTACCGTTTGCCTTTGTTTTTGTCCGTCAAGGGTTTTGTGACGAGAGTGACCAACCAGCAAGGTTGAAAGCTCAAAGGTGGACTCAAGTAACTTCTTACTCCATAGGTTATGAAGCAGCACTGTCGTTGCATAAGTTGATAAGTTGAACTAGAGCAAGAAGGATATTCTTTTTTTCTATGAGCAAATGTTTAAAACCCCTCTGTATGTGTTTTCATCTAGTTTCAGTTTCATACGGGTAAACTTTTGCAATGTATCCGCAAAAAAAAGGTTAAGCAAGAAAACACAGGAAGAAATTCTTTGTGAAGAAGTAAAACAAACCCCCATCCAAACATGATGAAAATAACAGAAGCTAAAGATCAATAAAATGGAACAAGATACCCGATCCATGCGGTCACCAAACGATAAGCAGCTAACTTCGAACCACGCATAACGAGCTCCATCGAAGAGCTGCACCACAAAAGCATTCTTTCGCGGAAGTTCCTTATCGAAGTAAACCCGAAAATTCCACTCCAATCGGAGTTTGTTTGAAGGATACATAAAAAAATAATACTGCCACCAGCATCACACTGACATTCCGTCTATCGTATTGGACATTAAATCCAATCACAGCGACAGACGGTGCCCTGCCATCGGTTTCGATGATACCACAAACGATGGTACGATTGTAGTAATTCAATTCCAATCGAAGAAACAGCCAAAACTCAGTGATACCATTTGGTAAGCAAGGAGACATAGAGTCGATCCCAGACTGGGCAAATGGTCACTTTATTTGTTAGTAGGGACATCTTATTCTGTTATATTATTGTGTTCTTTGAATGAGCTTATCAGTGTGAACATATTTTAGTAAGTTCGTTTGATACATTGCCGCTGTTTGTTAGATAGAATCAGTTTTTACTTAACTTAATTAACTTTCAAAGAGCTGATCAAAAATGTCATTTACAATACTTAGGCTAGACTTAAAACAAATGCTCAACTACTTTAGCACAATAAAAATTAATTAAACACCCTCTCATTACGAAAGATATTTCCCACGCTCGGGATCGATCACAACACGGTAGTCATCTTCAATTTGACCCGGTGTGTATGACATCACAAAATGAAGTTAATTTCCTTTCACCTTTTCCGCAAAACAAGGTCAAGCCCTAGGTGAGAATGAGCCGCTGATCCAATCTCAAAAACACCCGTCCATCCTCCAAACTGCCGTATAAAATTCCACATTTAGGCATCAGCAATCCCCGTGCAATCCCGGTGGGAAATAGATGCCTTGTCACCTGTCGGCATCTGCTGACATAATGACGTGCTAGAGCAGCTTCCCGTGCCGGGCAGAACTGCACGGTTCCACACATTCTGATCCTAAATTCAGCATCATAATCACACCAGGGGTCACACACCATTCTTTCGGCGAAAACTCTTTGACCTGACGTAGCTGTGCCATCGCAAATGTTTCCTTGCCTGGCTCCGTTTTCACTCTAACTTCCCCTATCCCAACAGCCTTGGAGCCGGCTAGTCATAATTCATTCGATTATTATCAGCGCTCATTTTCATTTGTAATGAGTAGTGAGGATCGTGCTTTCCGAGCGCGAAATCACGCGCCATCAAGCAGTCAGCCAGGCAGAGCAGAAACCGGTGACAAAAAAGATGGATTGGAAATGAATCATTCAACGCGCAGCGGATGTCCTGCAAAGTCGCGAGACTCCCTCGGGAACATGCACCGGGCTGCCGGATTTGAGATCTGTCAGCGGCAACCAGTGAGTGAAGCGTGCGAAATGCAATTTGCATCGTTTCGTTTTCAAAATGGAAAGATGTTGCACGGTGAGCTTGAAAAGGATGGAGTATTTATGCGCTAGCAGGCGGGTGCAGGAAATAAATGCAATCGATCTGAACTTGGTAAGATCGTTGAGTTTACTTAACAGCAAAGAGCTTTGAACTGCGATAACAAGCTCGAAGGCAAGGGAGCTGAGAGTTGGATGCAGACCAGAGATTAATGCATAGGACAGGCCTGGATTGACTGTAGTAGGGAGAAGGCGTGCGACTGTTCGTTAGGTACTAACCATATTCAATCAATGGTAAACGAGTCTCGGGGGAGAAATTTACTGAATGTTCGATGCATATTGATCTGTCTTGGGTTGTCATAACTTGGACCGTGAATAAATTAATTACTTTTAAGCGAGAATATTAGATTTGCGACTATTGTAATTATACGATTTGAACGTTCATTGAGGGATAATTGTGTTTTCTGAGGCAGGTTAAATGTGTCGAGTTTGCTGACATTCAGATATTTTAAATGTTATTTAATATCATGCAAGTAATTCGATGTTTATTTTATGTGTTTGTGATGAAGAGCGTTAAATTTGGACAATTGAAAAAGACAATTGAAAAGTTGATCATAAAACGCCTGCAGTTATGCAATGCGTTTTGCAAAAGTAACGTATTATTGATTTGAAACATTGTTTTAAGTTTTTTTTCGGCTGTCCAAAAAGCCAAATAGTCTTATGCGATACACGTTAACATATGTACGAAATTTCCAAAAACAAATCGTAAAAAAATCTAAAAGTATTGAGTTAAGAAAATCTTTTCCCTAGATGCCATTCGCCGGCCTTAGCTCTGGAAGTGATTGAAATTCAATTTTGCATTTCCCTCCACCGATTGGAATGGCCCCTACCGAAACGGGACCATAGGTGGTATAGGGATTTGCAAATTGTCATGTCCTTTGCATGTTGCCACACAAAACCGGGCAGAGCAAGCACACGGGCCCGGCGCTGCACAGAAAGTGTCTTTCCAAAAACTTGCAAAACAGTTCAATTCAATTCGATTTAACTTGATTCGATTGTCAAAATGTCGCACGAAGCGGCACGGGAAGAGGCAAAAAGAAAGATTGATGCGAGGCATTGTGTAGAGAGCGCGCGAGACCGGAGCAAATGAGATAGTCAACGGAGAGCCGGAGTAACTACTAACACCCAAATAGGCTTTTCCGTGGTCGATGTGTGTCTGTGCATGGAGTCGATAGGTACCAGCAAATACTTTCGATTGCAAGTTTTTGTTGCAGAGAAAAGCTCCATCAGCACAAACCATAACAATAATGGACAGCAACAGAAATGGTGACTAGCTAAAACTTTTCCATCTTTGCTGTTGTTATTGTTCCATCGTTTACGAATGTGACGCTACGCCCGGTGTAGTTGCTAGTAACAATCCATTTTGCTCTTCTTTTTCCCCCTTTTATTGCCAGCCCAAAAAGGTCCAAGAGTGGTAAAATATATTTAAATCTAATTTAAAACATGTAAATAAATCTTGTTTTCCATTTTGCTCGCACAGCACTAGCACCAAGCGGTGGCAGACGGCAATCACATACACACATATATAGCAGGAGGAATGGCTAAAAGCTGTCTCGTTTCGCTCGTCGAGAAGACTCGACAAGCTTTGTACGTAAAAAGGTTGCTTACGTTGCTCACACAAAGCTTTCTGCTGTGCTGAGTGCAGCAGAGTCTCGTCGGTTTTTTGTGCGCCCGGCAGTATGCAATCTTCTGTCCATTTCCAATCCCAAATCGGCTTCCAACCGGGGATCGGCACTGTGCGCGCGACTGCTAGACAATATTCTGTCCACAAACAACAACAAGCAGCTCCGGTGCAGCTGCAAGCAATGGCAGGGATTTTGCCCTTGTATTTGCCAACCTATTTGCTTAACTGATTGTACCGAGTGTTTCTTGGGCATCGAAACCATGCGAAGATGGTTTTGTACTCTGACGGCTGTGGACGATCCGTCCAGCAGTGTTTTGCTGTGTTTGCACAGTAATGATTCTAAAACACTCCAGGAACTATGTTGCTAGCGTTTTCTTGCCCGTGCTATGGATAACAGCAATTTCTACAGCGATGCAGCGTACGAGTAGTATAAGTCGTGTGAACATACGTATGCAGGTTCTCGGCTCTAGTTCAGTGAAAGCATTTATTGGCCCGCTAGTCTCTCAAAGAAAATAGAGTGGATTGTTTGTAATATTTCTTAAATGTAGTTTGACAGCTGTCATTTCATATTTATGTTCTCATTCTGTTTTATAAATAGCAGCAATAAAACCTGTCATGCTACAACCATGTACTTAAACACCTTGGAACATCCCCTTCAGGTGTTTACTTTAAACTAGCACATGTTCTTTTCTGTATAGAAACATTTTAATATCCTACCCAACCATCTAGTGTCAACAGCAAATATCAATCAACGACACTTCTGTGCACACCGGGCGCACCGAAAAAACAAATCTCTCGCCGCGTAGCGCGTTCGTGAATAATAGCAATTTCAGATGCATCAATCTCCATTTCTTCATGCCACTAACACACAAACACACACACACACCAACGAAAAACCGACAAAAGATTCATCTATTATCAATTTGACGTGCAAAAATTTCCACATCCACGCTGGTACTACGTATTTTACTGCGGCTAGATAAATGACAGCGTTTCACCGTACACTGGTGCCGTGACCAGGATACCTAGTAGCCGCTTTTGAGTGGTGCTTCAGTTTTGCGAACCGAAGAGGTTACGACAGCTCATCAGATGCATCTTTCCCCCCATATTATCTCCCTCTCCTTTTCTCACTCTTTGTTGGCTGACGGGATGGCGCGGAACCATCGTTACCGAGCAACGGAGATTGACGATGTCGGATGGTGTCGAATAAAAAGTGCGCCAGGAACAGTTTTTCTTCAGCTGTTGAAACGTTTACTCATATCGTGCTGGGGACGGGGACGGGGGGGGGGGGTCTAGCTGTCACAGGAGCATCGGATAAAGAGGACATCCGGGGATACGGGATGCTTGGATGTTTTTTTTTTTTTTATATTATTGTTGGAGTTTCCGAAACGTTCCAGGGAAAGGTAAGTGAACGACATAACAGGAACCTTCCAACAACATTCATAGCACGGGGAAAAAAGTAAACCCCTCGTCGGTAGAACAATTGAAGTTTTAAGGATCGAAAAAAGTGCCTTTTCCACTTTCTGGAAGCTTTCAGCATCTTTCAACCGGGAGAATAACGTCTTGGGTCGGAATCGGAAGGCGAAAGCATGAACTTGCTTGCTGAGTAAACTTGCCCGAGCCGTGTCCCCCGTACCAGCGAGGACGACGGCAGGCAGGCAGGTAGTAGTGCCAGTATAAAGTAAAATAAAAATGTTACAATAAAATGCACCCTACGTGTAACGCGTTAGTGGCCCCCTAGGAGAGCGGGTTCCGCGCTGTGGAACGTATTCGAAGGCGGGCGGGAAAAACTAACGTGAAGCAAACAACGAGGGTGAGAGAGGTTTAAAAGGCTCATCGGGGTAGAAAACTTTTTCCACCCGTTTAACGTCGATGGCAGGTGGGTTTTAGCAGTGCCCCGTGTCTGGCTTCTGGCGAGTGTATTTTTGTATTGCTTGTGTGTTTTTCCACTCTTCTTACAGCTTGTTAAACTCGTGGCAAACGAAGGAAGCTTTCGTTACGGCGTGATTTTCCTTCGACAAACGGTTTTTATGACTTCCATTCCCCCGTGGTGAGCGTTTTAAATGGGAGTGCAAGAAGAAGAAGAAGAAGAAGAAGAAAAACACTTCCCGTCATCGTTGCCAGCATTATCGCACCGAGAGTGTGTTGCGAGTTTCCGGTAAGCCCGCCGTGGTCATTGCAATGAATTTTCATGAGCAGCAGGGCAAGCGTTAAGTAAATAAGCCATTTTTATTGAAATCTACCCAACTTGTGGCCGTTTATTTCTTTCAATACACACTTTACGGTGGAGCGTTTGCAAAGAGCCCAGGCTAGGGAACACTGTTTTGGGGACACTGAATAATGGTGCTGGTGTAAAATCACTTTCAAAGTAACGGTAGCCGGATAAAGGACGGTTAAAGCCGAAATTGAATTGTTGCATACCTGCAGGGGCTCATTTAATGGATTGAAGAGAGGTCGTTAACCAACATAACATAAAGTTTCATAGTCTGTATTAGCACGTTTAAATTTTCTTTAAAGCTATTGCTCAAGATACTCTTCTAAATGTTAAACCAATCAGCTACAGTGAGTTGTATAGACTGTGTTTTTAATTGTATGTATTTCGGTAAATCGTTATCTGAAATTGCTTTTCTCGAAATATATTGAAATGAGTTTCTCTTTTCAATTTTCACACCCAAAAAGAACTCGAGGACAACTAGTATCAACTGGTACGAGGTACCTCTTTCAAAAGAAACTTATGAAAATCTCACTTTCGCTCCAGAAGACAGCATTTTAATTATTCTCGTGTGTTGGGTATTTTTTATTTGCCAAAAACAGCATGACATTTCACAAAAAAAACCCTCATCCAACCATTATACCATGGAAAGCTAAAGAGATGGTCTTTTTCATTCATTCATCTGTACCTTCGCTTTCACATTCCTCCTGTTGCCTACCGCTTCCCCAACAAAATATCTGGAAATAACTCTTGAAAAAAGCGAATCAAAATTCAGCATAAAAAATACACAACAAACCCATCCCATACCGCTCCTAAGCCACTTCTTCTACCGTCCTGGTCTCTTCGTGTCGTGTATGCAAACGAAGCAAAAAAAACACAAAGCCCCATCCAATGACATACACCAACAAAAAAAAATCGGTACGGAAGTGAACAATCAATGGAAAATGAATGATCGACTAAAGGTTCCCGCCGCAAAATAAAGCTTTTTCGGTGCCTTCGCCGTGGTCTACCGGTACCGGAAACTGACCGCCATCTAGTGGCGCTAACGAAGGTTAGGAAGAAATGAAGAAAAAGATTCTTCAACCCGGTGGTTTACGGTGTTTTGGGAATTTAGCATATGGTTGGAAATGGTTTATTTCATTCTGCCAAGAGATACAAAAAGCAACGTGATACTATTTTATGGAAAGATCGATTCATAGTTCTGGGAATGATGTATCATAGTAGTGTTTGCCCTCTGTCGTTATTTGTTACAACAACAACATGTCTATGCCACAACAAATGTGATTTTGATACACTGCTTGCATACATTCAGGCTGAAATGATATTTGTAGGATCAAATAAAGTACCCAAAACAGATATAAGATTACAGCTTAAATATAAGAAAAATTGTCCCAAAAGCTCTTTTTTGCAAACAAACTACCACCAAATATGTCGTCGTGCTTGGTTGAACAGGCCAAAAAATGCAAAGTAAATTTAAAGAATCACCCGGACAGTGACAATATGTTGTGCTGCGGAGCAAGCAACACGCCAACCACTGGGAAAAACAAGCATACCAGCCAGTCAGCTATCACAGCTCTAATTTGGTTTCGTGTTTGCATTTTTTGGTTTGCCGCTGCCACCTCCCGTCCACGGCACCACGCAGCGAATGCCGCCCATCCGTCCGTACGGCGGCTGTCCGCTGGGAACACGAGCCATCGGTTACCGCGCCCGGCGGGGATCCGAGGGGGCCAGAGTCCAGGATGTTATACGAGGTGGAAAGAAAATGACAATGTCATTTGTCATAAATACGGGTAGCCAACAACGGAACAGAAACCAAAACCAAGAAGCAGTAAAAAAGCGTGCAAACTCTCCCGCCGCTCTCCTTCGGTGTGATGTGTCCCGGTGGACGGTTTTGTGGTTTTGGAAAATGGATGATTCCATTTAAAAGATAACGATGATGCTGCTGCTACTGCTGCTGCTTCTGCGAGAAAGCGAAACCGTTTTGTCGCCAGTTGGGAATGTTTCCTTTCCACCTAGAGCTGGAAATGAATATGCTTTTCATGAGGGGGGAGGTGAATTTCCCTCCGGAGCGTCGCATGTCGCATCAGCGAAAGGTTGTATAAAGATAAAAACAGCAAACTAGCCGAAACCGACATCCTCGCAGCGCCAACCATCCCGGAATGCAACGAAAATGACCCTGCAGCGACAAGGGTGAGTGTAGTTTTCACACATACAAACCAATGTTCCATCGCGTGTATGTGTGCGTGTCTGTCACTTTGGCACTAAACTAATGACTAACAAATTTTATTATCCATCCATCTGTCCATTCCGCTTTTAACTTTATGCGGTTTTGCACCGTTGCACTGGTGCGCACTGGATTACACAAAAGGAAACGGAACGGTGCACATGATGGTACCATTTTCCACACCACGATACTTCCATGTACTTAGCGGGTAGCAGCTGTTAATCTGTCGTCCCGCAGCAACATTTAGTAGCGAGAAAATAACCCATAAACCGATTGACAGCAACTCTCGGGTGACTTCAAACGAAATGAAACACTGAAGGCAAAAAAAGAATAAAACAAAACAAACCCACTAACATCATAATCTGTGAAGAAAATGAGTGAATTATGAGCGTCTCGGGAAACGGATCTGCACATCCATCCATTGCGGTTGTGCAGTAAAAGGTTGCGAATCGTTAAGGCGTGTTACGCGAAAGTAACGCAAACTGTCATCCGGCGGTCGGCGCATCGCAATCGGCTGTATGTCGTGCTGTGTCGGTGTCGCTTCTTGTGACAGTCGATCAAAGGATGGTGTACCAGAGATCGTTAAGTTTCCGCTGCATCTTGCCGGCGGCACCGGATGTACTGACCGAATGGGTGGTCGTCGGTTGCAATATGCACCAGTTATGCACAGCTAAGAATAGACCTCGGATTGTATTACAGATTGTTTCCGGGAAATGTGTCCAATGACGCTGTATTGGAAGGAATACAGCAGTTAAATTGATGCAAAAAGGGTTTAATAAAGCATATTTTCAATATGCCAATTTTTGAAAGAGTAGAACTGAAATAAAACCATTTTTATAGGTTTTTTCAGGAATATACATAAGAAAACTTTTCACGGAAAGATTGTTTGATGCCGAGTTTTACTCCTTTCATCGACAAAAAAAGATTCACAAACATTTACAAACAAAGCTTCGTGCCATCCAGCTTACAGAAGATGGCAAACATTCAACGAAAAAGATTTGCCAAACTCCCTGCCTGCCCGATTTTTCCGTAGCCATGGAAAACGGTGATTTTGACAGGAGTTTTCAAGCAGAAATCGTTCCGTGGAATCAAGGCTATTCATATGCTGCTATTTGATAAAATTTTTGGATTGTATATTTTCGGTTTTGATTACTAAAATAAATCGGTAAAAATGTTAGTTGTAATATCCTTTTCCACCTTTAAAGTGCATTTACAGCATTTTGACCATTTTGATAAGAAAGCTGAAAGTTCTGTCTGAATAAATTGAAATATTCATTATTCTGCCATTTTTATGTACATTTTTATGGATTTAAAACATTAAAAAGGGTTCATGAGAATACCTTTGCTGAATTAATAGAAAAAATATGTTCTTTTTGTACTATCTGTACTATTTGTACTATCAATTGTGCATTAAATTTAACCTAATTTATTAAATCATCTGAGACCTATGGCGCATGATTTCTTGACGAAATTAAAATCACGAAAAGTCAATCTTCAAATAGTTGTCAAACTTAAATAAAAAAACCTTAATGCCTTAAAAAAGGAGTATAAACCCGACAGAAAAAAAAAGAAACCAACACCACGCACCAGAAAATCGAGACAATTTTCTTCACGCGACCAATAACGCTGCAAAGCGTTCCACTTAATCTGGCACAAATTTGCAGCAACGCCCCGAGCACGTGCACGAATTTTAAAACCCTCCCCACAAAGCGCATCACCCAACTGCAGCCGTTAAGCCAAGTGAAGAACAGAAAACAAAAGACCAGCAAACCCGAACCCATCATCGCCGGAAATCCGTTTGCGTGCGACGGGGGAAATGGCCGGAAAAAAAGAAGTCGCTGCAATTGATATTGATACGGCTTAATTTGGCACGCGCTTGGGTTTTGCGCACGGTCGAAAAGGGGTGTTGTTCTGATGCATTTAATGTTTTTTTGTGTATGTGTGTGTTGCTTTTGCTCATCACACTCATTCCCCCGCTCTGGTGGGAATTGATCGTTTTTCGGCGTTTTTTGTCGGGTGAGTTTGTTTTAACGCGTTCGCTCTGTACACCACCTCACCACCAAAGGCTTACCAATTGAAATATGCTGCCGCTGGGTGAGAAGCGGGTTTAAATAGGAATCAGCTGGAACCATGCAAAAGGGAACGGGCTATTTCCCCTGATACTTCATGAACCTGTGCGTCGGGCCAATCCGTTGCTGATGCACCGTGCATCAATGCATGCGAGCGGGCCAGTGTACTGGTCCACCGTACAGGATATGGGTTCGCTTTCTCTTGGGGTGAGTAGTTGAGCGCTGTTTTTTTTTCCAGCTACGCCTATTTGAACCAAGACGGGGGAATTGATTCAATTTAAACTAATCCCCGCAACGCACTTTGTTGTTAGTGATTGGATATTTTTTTGCTGCTGCTTCGTGCATTGGCAGTGCCTTTTCGATACCCTTTTCCCTGTAGAGAGTTTTTTTTGCATATAAATTTACACAGATGTAGCGCGCGTATTCTGCCGTATCATTTTCAGCATAATCTGCGCTTCATAAAACATCGATCCGGGATCCATTTCCAATCGAGAGAATCCGCGCCTTCGCCCGACGCTGGATTAGGCATGGGAAAAGCCGAGTACCCTGCTTCTTTTCGCTTGCACTGTATGCACCCTTTCCGATATGGTGTAAGTTCTCAATTAATTTCCTTTACAGTAGATCTCTTCAAGGGATCACAGGGTTTATCCTTAAGGGAGGTTACGAGCATAAAGACTGCTGTCGGAAACCTATTAAGCATGCAATTATTCGCTCGTACCAGTGAACGACTCTTCGTTTATCTTCTTTTTTTCGCCACGAGCTGCAGAGATCGAAAATGCATTTCACGGATAATAGGATTAGCTTCGCTCGATACAAATCATAGATTTATAGGTTAAAGCTATAATTTGAAACGGAACTAGACCGTGAGAAAGGGTATCATAGTTAAATGCGTTCCACAGAGATAGACTATCAAAAAAGGGTTGCAAGAACCTGCATATTCTACAAAAAAAAACTATTTATATAATTAAGTTTATTAAATATTGAAGACATTTTTAAAACGATTTAGGCAATAATGAATAATACAAAAAACTCTTAACATTTCTCTAGAATGATGCTACCAACAAACCCCAGAAGCACTCCTCCAACAACAGTAAAAAGTTGTGTTTTTAAATAAAGCAAACCAAGAGTACACGCAGCTGCTACGACGAGTTGATTTGATTCCAATTTGTACCAGAGCAACGACAGTTAGGATTTTATGGGGATTTCTCTCGTTTTCTTATTTGAATACACGTTTCGAAGCAGCAGTTCCTTTGCAGTGCCAGTGTCAAAGGGTAGCTGCTGTGCGATCGAAAAGACGTTGCCCTTTTCACTCACAACTGGCTGACGTCCCCGACGACACGCCCGTTGAAGTGTTTGTGGGATGATGGAAAATTTATTAATATTTTTCACTGGAAAATCCAAATAAACTCTCCCTCTCTCTCTGCCTCTCTTGGTTCTGTAAGGGGCATCAATCTCGTGTGCCAGTGCCAGTGGCTTGCATCTAATCTCGCACCGTGTCGTTTCGTTGAACTCCAAAACATGCAAACAAGCAGAGGCAAGGGATTGAATTTGATTGTCATCTCGTCGCCTCGACATTCTCCGTATTTTGTCTGAGGTTCCTCTCCTTCCGTTCCTCTACAACGATTTTTTGGAACAAAAAGGAAATTAAAAACAAAAAACAATCAGTATTCTTCACCTTAGTTTGCCGCTGCTGGTTGGCTTTACAAAGGCGTCAATTGGGGGAAGGTCGCCAACACTTTTAGCTCTGATTGGAACCAGATGTTTTGACAACTGAGAGTTTTTTGCTGCTGCTGTTGGTGTGGAACAATAAAGGTTTATAAGAGCAGTCTTGTTGAGTTGTGTACCCCAAAAGACTCACAAAAAATGGGCGGCCCTGCCGAAAAAGCACTATGACGCTTAGAGCGATTCCTTTCGGTACACGCCGCGCGCTAGATCCATTTAGTGTCACAGGTAAAGGCTCGCCGCCTTGTGGACGCCAAAAAAGGGAATGACCCTTCCCGGCCCGTTCTGGGTACGTGCAAAAATCACTCATCCGAAAATAGGTTTAATGCACTGGATTTGAATAAATTAACCCTTCACGATGGGATGAAAAGTAATTCACGGGACGCACACTCTGGGACGCCCCAACCCGCACGAAGCTCACCGAAGGAGTGACGCGAGCGAGCGTGGGCTTCAAATAAGAAGCCGCTTTCCCAAAAAACGGAAAAGGATATACCAACGATTTTCGCCCAGGAGAAGTAAAAAATAAGGTCATTTTGTTTAGCGGACTGAAGGCGCGGAAGAACTTAAAGTCCCAAATTGACCCGATAATTGGCTTTCTTTGTCAACTCGCTTAGCCGGGGTTTGCCTACTTCGGAACAGTAAGAGCGTAGTCGTCACCGGAGCATGCCGGAGCGCACGGGATTGAGGAAAAGCAGCCCACCCTGGAGAGTGGGTGAAACTTTTCATCCTTTTACCTTTGTGCACCAGAATTTGCCCGAAAGGAAAGTTGGCTTTACTGCCGACCTTATCGGAAAGGACGGCCCCCAAAAACTTAAGACCCGGTCGGTCAGGGTGGGGAGTTTGTTTTTGCAAGATTTTAAATGTTTGACTATCCAAGAAACTTCCAGGCTACAGGTTCCAGGTGAACGAGATTCTCAAGTCCCGAGAGACGCTCGTACTTCCCGGAAGACGTAGCAGGCACCAGGCAGCACGGACGCAACGGTTAACCACCAACGTTCACTAGGAGATGTGGCAGCGGTTTCGCTTTAAGGAGAAGGTTATGTTTCTTTAAAATTGCGAAAATATTGCACCGCTTTTGGTTGATAATGGAAGATGCTTTGGGATTTTGGGATGTATGTAGGCAGCAGGGAAGATTTCAGCCCAATGATGTTCTCGCTTAAGCTTACAGAAAATGGCTATTATTTTACCATTGCTGCCGCAACTGGGTCCCGATAGCCGAAGGTGCCGTTGATTCTGATAATTTGTTTATCCCCGTGTGGTTTAGTTGGCAGTGATGCATAGCAAAGGGATGGGATGGGATTTATATTTCCCCTTGAAACTATTAATTATAACCCTTTAATAATGTGAAATAGAAATTGAGGTTCAGATTCAGATTTTGAATAAAGTGCCGAAATTCCAAGCATGAAATTTTGACTTCAGAAAGAACAATATAGCGTGCTATTTTTGTCAAACGAAGGGGAAGTTTATCTGCTTCACTTTAAATATTAAATGATGTTATTTCCATTTGCTGCATAACATAATTAAATGACAAATCCGTTTTAGCACATGCTAGGACATTGACGAAAATAAATCCCAGACAAAGGAATGTCCATCCCTGCAAACGGCAGAGGAGAAAAACCTCCAGAAGCCCCACGGAACCACCGATTGTTGTTTGCCGGTAAGCCAGGGGAGGTCCGTCACCGCCGGTTTATGGGTGTTGCTTCTGACGCACTTTTATGTACGGATGCGTAAATACTGCCTGCCACCCCATTAGTGCGGGGAAGGGTTTGATACGCTTTGAGTGAATTGAATACAGGCGCCTGTACCGAAACAACACCAACAAAAAAACGGCATGCGTAAGCAACAGAAATATCTTTCTGCTTTTAGGGAGCGACCCAAAAAATCTAGGCTACAATATAAAGTAGAAAAAACACACACGCTTTCACCCTTGCGCTTACGGAAAACCTAAAAAACGGAGAGGCCGTTTTAACAACCGGGAAGCTGTGGCAAAAGGATCCGGAGGATCTCAAACCACCACTAGCAGCAGTAGCACAGGTAGAGCGTGCGTGTGCACAAAACACAACGCACCATACCTGCAAACGATAAATAGCGAAACCATTTTCCGCACAAAGAAACTCACATCATTTATTTTATGCGCTCGAAAGCATTATGTTTATGATTTTCTTCCGACCATTTGTTTTCGGGGGATGTTTTTTTTTGTTGCTGCCAGCCTGCTTAACCGCCTTTACGGTTCGGTGTGTTTCACTGACACGTCGTTAGCGGGCGGTAGCGGATATCAAAGAGTTTGTTTATGGCACATAACACAACACAACTGCGGGCAAACTCGACTCCCCGCGACAACTCTTGAAAGTGAGTGACGGCTAATGCTTTGTGACAGGTTGCTCTCTGTCTCTCGCTGTTGGTGTCGCTTTTTTTTGTGGCCGTTGGCCGTACGGGGATAAATAAGTACTTTTTTATCCCCGGCCGGATTTCCACCATCGATATACACACGTGTGTGGCGGTGTACCCTGCAGGGTGGATAGTAAGTATGTGGAAAAGGTGATAATACCAAGATTTGAGTGTTTTTTAAAGGATGTATTTGGTGGTCAACGCATGAGGGTCGTAACATTCTGCTTGTAAGTGACCGATAATAATGGTTTAAGCAAAATGGCTACTAAAATAAATCAGCATTTGGCAGAACTGACGAAACACGATAAGCGCTAGCAATAGTTGTGTCATTTTGGGAATTTTATGAGTTTCATTTTACTACTAAACATATCGGATAACAGATAGGTAAAAATATTTGGTTATCCACTTATTCAATAAATACAAACAATTTCAGCATCTGCTTCAACACCACGAGTTGTAAAAAAAATCCAATTGTTTCAGAACTTGCAGCCATGTTCATTCTATTTCTATTCTGTTATATTTTACAGTATCATATGTACCTTAGAAGCCTTTAAACCGGTCTCGTAGTACAGTCGTCCACTCGTACGACTTAACAACATGCCCGTTATGGGTTCAATCCCCAAATAGACCGTGCCGCCATGCGTAGGACTGACTATCCTGCTATGGGGGGAAATCAATTAGTCACTGAAAGCCAAGCCCACAAGTGGGTACAGGCAGGCCTTGACCGACAACGGTTGTTGAGCCAAAGAAGAAGAAAAAAAATGTACCTTAGATTCGTAAAATAGCAATAAGAGAAATAAATAGCTACCTTCTCAAATAAAAAAACAATGCTGTTGATAATAATAATAAAAATAATAATGATAATAATAATAACATTAATAATAATAATAATAATAATAATAATAATAATTATTATTATTATTATTATAATAATAATAATAATAATAATAATAATAATGATAATAAAAAAAATTGTAATAATAATGATAGTAATACAAAAATAATAATAAAAATAATAATAATAATATTAAAAATAATAATAATAATAATATTAATAAAAATAATAATCATAATAATAATAATATTAATAATAATAATCATAATAATAATAATAATAATAGTAATAATAATAATAATAATAATAATAATAATAAATACAAAAACTAAGAATAATAAAAAAACTAGTAAAAATGAAACAAATAAAATAAGAAGAAAACCATCACAGGTTCTAATAGTAATAATAAAAAAACAATAAAACTAATAAAAATAATAATAATATTAATATTAACAATTTTTAATAATTATTATTATTGTTGTAATAAACGACAACATAAATAACTATATTTTAAAGAGATAATAAAGCAGCAAAACTTTTCAAACCAATCAATTAAAACATGAATCAATAAAATAAACAATAAAAGAAGCAAAACTTACAATGAAATGGTAATGCATTAATCAGTTGAAGATAAAGTTGAAAGTGTTAGTTTCTATGTTAAAAAAATCCATTTTTAAACGTTTTTACTTGACGTAAAGGAAATATAAGAAAAAAATAACCAATCAAGCATGACAAGAAAAAAAGGTCAACTTGTTGGAATACCAAAAGGCAGCGCACATTTTCTCCTGAGCCGTCAAATCAACTCCCTCAACATCCAACACTTCTTACGGTGGATTTGTAAAAGGAAAAAAGTATCCATCAAGATTTCACTTCATGTCGTTTTTTATGCTCAGTGCAGTGCTCTTCAAAGACCCACCCGACACCGACGTTTGTGGGTAACCAATTTTTCACACCAACTTTCAATCTCCATCGCGCTTCAAAAAAAAAAGATCGTTGAACGAAAAAAGGATTTGTACGACGTTACACCGCAAAAACAATAACCAAAAAAAAAGTGCACAGCAAAGCGATAAAACGCCAGCCTTCCTTAACGAGCTGACAATTGAGAATGGAAAACGTGCCCGGTCGATGATACCAGGCAGCAGTGTAGCTCTTACCGTCCAACACGCGAAAGCAGACTCCATTCATACACATACCGTGCAGCCTCTGTCTGACTTTGCTTATGGATTGGAAAATTTATTTCCCACAGAGAAAGCCGTGTAAAAAACCATAAAAGCCCCATCTCATACAAACCAATGCCGCAGGCAGATTTTGGGGTGGTGTGTGTACTCCGCCCTTTTCAAATCAACGCGATTTTATGCGCTTCCTTTATGCGGGTGGGGCTGCGGCACAAAACTGACCAACATTTGCGTAATTTTCTTCTCCCGACTGCCCTTCCACGTACACACACAACTCGTTCCATTATATGAAGGAAAAATTGCTTGCCGAAGGTGAACAGTTCGATCCGGATGCGGGGGCCAAGATAGCGATCATATATCATCCAATGGCAATGTGGAGCGCGGGCACGCTGCATACCTTCCAGGCGCACTACAGTGTGCGCCAAAATGCCGCAAAAAACCAATCACCATGCGTTTCGCGGATTCTGCATGACTTCCGTCATAAAATGAAAGCCTTTTATTGATCACCTCCACACGGCAGTGTGGATTGCCCACGGATGCTCGCGTCTGTTAGCCCTAACCAATAGCGGATTTCGGCAGGACCATATGGAGCGCAATTTCTCTAAACCAGGTACCAGAGACCTGTTTCCCATGCACCACAACACCACGACCGTGTCCACCACCTTGTGTGTGATGAATGAAATTATATTGCATCGCGAGAGCAATCCAAACGAGATCCCCCCGTGGAATGAAAAACGACTGGTAAGAGCGCACTTCATCGGCAGGCTGTTGCGTTTGACGCACCGAAAAACCGTGAAGCGGCTGGTACCGGGGGCAGCCCTCATGTGTGTGTGGGTGTGCGTTTGGGATGGACCTGCAGACCATCGAAATCGTCTGCACAAAGTATAATGAGAATTTTGAACAATAATAGCGTACATTTTGCCCTGCCACCGGACCTCGTGGGAAGCAATTTTAATTAGCCCCGAGCGTTGCAGATGTGACGCGGTGACATTTGCCGTGGTGTCTCGGGTGGAATCCGTTTGAAGAAGGGTTGTGTGTGTGTGTGTTGTGCATTATTTAATGGGGGCGATTTTGGAAAGATTTCCTCCGCGCAAGTGGACTCCGTCATCGCCAGAAGGTAAACAAAACCGAAATGAGTGCGTGGCAGGGGATTATTTGTTCTAAGCAGAGCGAAGAGCTACGGGTTGCTTACGGGTGTATTAATTCACGTTTCGTTGCCATAATCGGTTATTTTAGCAATGATTTTTTTTATACATTTGTATATCTAAGATATCAGAATATATAGTAATGCTTCAAAAAACGGACACTTGAAACATTGGGCCTCATCGCGAACGAAAGTCGATAACGGAGTGGATAATTTAGCCGATCGGTTAGCAAAATTCCAATGTTATCCAATTGCGTTTTCTCAATCAGAATCTTCGCTAACCGATCGGTTTGGCAGTGGAGTGGAATGGTGTTTGCCGCCATAGCAACGTGGTTAAAAAGTTCAGCAGTGGGATATGCAGTTGAAAACTTCATATAAAAAAAAACCTTTTCAGTCGGTTAGCCATATCTACTGCTCCACCCCAGTTGATATAACAGTGGAAAACTAAATAATATTAAAACCCATGTTTAACAGCTAGCAAAAAGGATGTTTTATCGCTGTATGAGGTATTTGAGATGTTTTATCACTCGATTTAGCTAAAATATTATTTTTTAGAAAATATAAATTTACCTGGTTTTTATAAACAATCAAAACACATAATTTATAACAGGTTTTTATGGTTCAGGTTAAGATATAAGAAACCAACAAAAGAAATCAATTTCTGCTAATTCTTCTCTTTAATCCAACCTTTTGTTATGGCCTTATAGCATGTTAGAATCGGTTCCGAAAGTAAATGCAAAGAGATTGAGCAGACCAGTAAGATCACCAGGTACAAGAAAGTATAAGCAACTCATATCCGTTGGAGCGGCGAGTTCCGGTCGGAATCGTTTGCGTTGTCTTGCACCTATTGAAGGTGTTGTGATTACTTATATCTTCCGCACTATCCCCAAAAACTCGGGGTTGTTTATGGATGGATACAGCCCAAGAATGCTCGGACTGACTCACACATCGCTAAGATTCACGCCTCGTGACAAACGCGTCACCCAATGAATTTTATTGTTCATCCATTTAAACGAATATGTACACTTGAATAGCTTCTCTTCTGAATCACATACATTACAATTTTAACGTAGCTATTTTATTTTTATCAAATCTGACGCAATTATCATCGTACGTGTGGAAGCACACTCATTGTCGTATCAAGCTCGCCAGTCTTCAGTGGACGGTCCTTGTTCAAGGCATGGAAACGATCGTCCCAGGTGTTGTGCAAGGAGAGGGGGTGGGGGGAGATTTCATCTCTTAGCTTTGAATCAAATACACTTTAATTTTTTTCTTGGGGGAGTGGGGGGTATTGGTCGGAATCCCTCATATATGGGCCCCTGTAGTCTTTTAGTCTCTTCGTCCATGGAGCCCCTATCGTTCATGGAGGTCCACGATGAGACTACTGTGCACACCATATATGCTGGACTTTATATCCACGGAGCCTCCTGCGGCCAATCAGTCCGCTTACGGTTAAATCCGCAATTGCGGAGAGGGCGTAGTAGGTTTAAATTTAAGTGGCCAGATGACTTGGAGGCGTCAGTCATTAAGGCCAGGATAATGGACTGGCGAGGGCGAGAGACCGTGAGCGGTTTCGGACACTCCTAATTGCACGGAATAAGTGTACCGCGTTGTTTCAATATATTTTTGCACGAGGGCGTAAAATACGGACGTTCACGGATCCAACGTTCGCGGTGGCTGGAGTTGATGGACGCACATGGTATATGGCACAGGACAAGCGTCAGTGAAGGTGGCAAGCTCAGAAAGGATTCGAACCTCGTCCTCCAGTTCATAAGATTTTGTTTCAACTATACTTGTTCAGCCTACAACCCGTTTTACACTTTACCCGGATTGTTTGAATAGGCCTACAGTCAGTACTGTCTAAGGCCTGGTGTGGATTCTTCACTAGATGGTCCGTAAATAAGCAAAATTTACTATTTTATTCCTTCCGCAAAACAACACCTCTAAATGTAAACAAAAGTGTGATTGACAGATAGGCAAAATCAATGGCTACTCGAATCGGAAAGAGTTATCCACCGGTGGAGAAATTATCCGCCGGCGGAGAAAATTATCCACCGGTGGAAAATAAATTCCACCGGTGGATTCGAGCAAATTAACCGATCGGATAAATTTTATCGACTTTCGTTCGCGATGAGGCCCATTATTGGTTAATATTTTCTTACTAATTCAAATTTAATCGGTCATAGCTCTGCTTACTTCAGTTAACTAAAACCAAACCCTCTAAATTTGAGGAAAAGTAAAAAAATTCCATTAATTTTATTCAAAATATTGCAAAAATGCATGAAATAACAACGATATTTCGATTCAAATTCCGGACAGCCACGACATTTCGTCAATTATCTTGATTAATACACATACACCAAATCTTATTTTGATCTGAACTTATTTTAAGCCCTGGACACCCAATTCTGAGGGTCGGTGGCCTCCTGGAACGACAGGATGACGGTCTTATAGATAACAGAGTACGGGGTTTCAGAGTACGATCTTCCCGGTTGGGCCTTTAAGACATTTGTTACATCTTTCTTCAAATGTCGTTGATTTATCACTGGCACTGAATCTTTGTTCTTGTTGCGATTATTAGAATTTCTAGAACTTTCAACTTTCAAAAAGCGAGTAGAAAAAATGCTGTACATGTATCACATTTACACTTGCAATGGAAAATTGTGCATTCAAATAAGAGAAAACAATCACTTTATCACATCCCGCACCAAAAGGTGAAAACAAATCCTTGCTTGCTACAGCGAGCCAATTAAAACTGTTTTGCATAAAACTGACCCTTCATGAATGCTCGAGCCTTCATCATTCGGTGCAATATTCATTCCCGTTGCATTTGCCATTTGCTCCATTCCGGATCAATTTTCATCCCATTTGATTCGGTACAATATTAATAACCCATCCACCCGCGCGCGCTCGCTTCATAGCTTAATCGTACCCCACACACACACTCACACACATTAATCCCAGTAGGTCCAGTTAAAGCTACCCTGCCCGACTGTGTCTGGGCACGCAAACGGGCGCAAAGAATCAATTATTTAATCCAGCGCTGCGTGATGGGAGTTCATTTCCTGGGGATTGCGATGAAGGAGGGTGAGAGACTGTTGATGACAAAACTCATCCTCCGAGCATGAGCAACGAAACACAAAACGGAGAGAAACAACAAGGGGCGACCTATGGGGTCGAATTGATCGGCGATTCTAACAACCCCAGGTTGTTGAATGGCACCTCGCAGGCACACCCGTACGCCCGCGAATCGATTACAACTAAATCCTTCCGCGTGAATCCCGTTTGATTGAAATGTAAATTCGTGAACGAGCGATGAGTTCGTTTTCGGGACGGCTCATTCGGTTTCCGTGAACGTCCTCGTCCGAAGCGCGCGTCATGCTAGTTTTTGTCTGCCCGCGTGTGTGTTAATCGATACCTAATTTGGTATCCAGACACCTTTTTCCCGTTGAAATTGCACTCCTCCTCCCGCCAATGTATATTGGCACGTTCGTGGCCGGCATTTCTTCTGCTTCCGGACATACGTGGCGGGCGGGCCTGTGCTCTGCTTAAACTACTGACGGTTGATTTCGGGGGTGCACCATCGTGCACCTCCATTCCAAACTCTACTACTATATTAACCCCTGCTGCTATAGAGTAATGTGCTACGCGTGTCTATTTCCGAACGAAAACAGGAACCAACTTCAACGGTGTGTGCCAATGCGCCAGCCCTGCGACAGGAACTTCCGGGGTGCGCAATAAATTTTACGCAACACACGTGCTGTTTCCGTGTGCGCGCGTGTGTATGTCTGCCGTACACACAACCCACCCTTCAATGCGCGTTTTCCTCCATGTTGTACGACAAGTCCAGCCAAATACATCCACACACACACACCCGCGCACGCGAGCAACATGAAACATGATTCGATCCTGGAGCGCCCGAATGTAGGCAACCACGCACACACGCCACGGCTTTGTGCAGCAAGGGGGAAGTTGGATTTTCGCAATCTAAAAACAAACGGACCAAATACATGTTAATGATAAACAAACAAGACTCTCCTCTACCTCCTCGCCAACTCCTCCTACCAACCTCTTCTTCCGCCTGCCTTGCGGGTGCCGGTTTGTACTTTGGGCGAACCAACCATTCCGCAAAAATCGTGTGTGTGGATCAGGACACGCGCACCAGCTTGTATGTGTGCGTGTGTACCAGGAATAGCTACTGAGCTGCTGGAAATTTGGGCACACGCTCCCCACCCTCTCTACCCACAACACATTTAACATTTATATCACAGCTCAGTTTTCCGACGCGCGACGTGGGCGACGAGCAGAACGTGTTGTTGGGTTAAGTCCCAAAAATCCTCAATCGGCAACCGGTGTTCGGCAACCGGAGCAGGATTTACAGTTGGACCGTGTGTCTGAGTAGGTGTGTAGGTTGGTTCTACAGCATGCCCGCATGTACCTACTTGGGTAAATTTGTCCGACGTGCTGATGCACGTGTTTGTGCAGGAATTATCAATGCAACACCCGACGTCAGTCCGATAAGGCAGTGCTGGACGTAAGTAATTAAAAGTTATCGCAGGGTGGCGGGTAGCTACTGCAACCTGGAACGGAACGCTTAATTCCCCATCCGAAGTTGGTCTTTAAATACATCTTTGAAATATGATCTCAATCGAGCAACTTGCTGGCTTGCTTTTTGGTGTCAGTATTTAATGACTTCTGTGAAGATTCTAAGTCGTAGAGTAGTTTCGTTCCGAATATCCTAAAGCAAGTCATCGTGAGGGAAATTAAACGTTAGCGAGTTCCCTTTTTATTGGCCCGATATGGTGTCCATTTATATAGCTTATTGCTTGTTCGTGGTAAGACCATTTCACAGGCAAAACATAAACATCAGCACGACTTCCAATGCGTGGTTCGTGATGGCGATGAGGCCTAAACCAAACGATTCTTTGCTCAGTTGGTTGACCATAAATTTCCACTCTGTCTACACTGGGTGGTAAAGATTATTTAAAACCTTTTTTGCTCCAACGCTGCCCATGTTTCAGGCAACTGGTCCAGTGCCCTCCTGACCGGACATGATTGAGAGATGGATTTGTCAAGCGTCCGTTTCTTACCTGCAGAATAGATGGAAAGAAAAGAGAAAAACTAGGATTAGTGAACGATTTTTTGAGCTGAAGCATTCTGCAGAAAAGTATCCTAAAATGGGTTATTTTTCCACTACTAATCTCGCTGCTAACGATTAATGACAGGAAGGGGGTCGAAGAAAACATTTCCTGCTTTCCAACGCCACTAAAGAACCACCAAGACGAGATGCATTCCTACGCACCCGTGTACCCATTCCTTAACCGTAGTCGACTTAGTTTGGTTTATTTTGCTCCCACTCCAGGTTAGGCTGTCGGTGAGCACGACGCGTTCCACATTCTGTCGCAAAAGGCGTCAACAAGGCAGCGCCAAACCATCCCGCTCACTCCCGCCAAACCATGCTGCCCGCGATGGCAATTAATCTTCGATGCATCCATTTATCATTCCAGTAAATCGAGTTAACGACTGCGGCATGCAGCACGGGAACACTTCTTCGATGCAGTTTGCAACCGAGCGTCGTAGAAGTAGCAGCATTCTTTTCATAATTTCGGAAGTCATTAGTCGCCCCGGTGCGGTGTCATTTCTTTTACGCTGCCATGCTCCGATACCACGGTTACAAAATGATCTTTCAGCTCGCCGTGAAGCAACATTAATAACTCCCGACACTACCGAAGCGCAATAAATAAACAATTCAATAAATGGTAATGTTTGGATTTGGTGACTTGATTTTCGAGGCAAGGCATTGGTGTCGGAGTTGGGAGATGGTGAGGCTGGAGGTTCGGGTATAACGTCTCCCGGGGGAACATTTCGGTGCAACCCTCTCCCGGCACTCGGGAAACCCATTTTTCATTGCAGACAAACGCAAACACCATCGCGCCATTGTTGGGCGTTGGAATGGCGAACTATCGAAAAAAGGCGAACACAGACACACACACACTGGGTCAGTCGATAATGGTCCATAAATCTGAGATATTGAAGGTTCTCAGCGGAGTTGGGAGCTGGAGGATGGAGGGTGCAGGCGCACCAGGTTCGATAAAAATCCATTTTTCATCCCAAAAAGTCATCTCGCTAGACAATAGGGAGTGTGAGGCTTTGCCCGTTTTTATTTTCCAACCCCAGAGTGGAACTCAATGGAGCGTGGAGAGTTCACTAGCGGGTGGTCTAGTTTTCATGTGGCGGAGCGAACAAGCTGACAGAATGAGGAATGTATCACAATCGGATCGGCTTCTGGTGACGACCTACTGCACATCTACATCATAAACCATTACAGTCTTTAAGATAAGTTGAGCGTCTGTAGTCAATAGTTGATGTTTTCATCTTAAATTAGATGTACAATAAGAAGCCTAATGTCAACCACTTAAGGATTCAAGCTCCAGCTACTGTCTTCTCGAGCGCTTTCATCTCTAACCTCTCCTAACGAGCTTAAAAACAATACCTTTCGGCGGTAAATCATCATCCCATCCCCACTGGCAACATGCTATCACGTATCATTAGCCAAGTCGGCAGGTGAAATTCCGGCAACGCTTCATCATTAGGTGATCAGAAAACAAAACACACCCGCCACTCCCATGTACGCCAGAACAGAGCGAAGGAAATCAATCTGATTAAGGCTTCCCGCTTCTGCCCGTCCTGGTCGCGGCAAATAACAGGATCTGGAAGATTTGAATGAAGATTCGTCTTCGCTGCGCCAATAAGTGAGTACGGCACAGTACACACGGCACACGGTTAGCTGGCACCGGTTGTACGTCAAATCGATCGGGGAAGATTCCATCAAATCATCGCCCGATTCTTTCTTGGCAGTTACAAAACAGTTGGCTTGTTGATTGGATTCGTCACACAAAAAGGTTTCTTCGTGCTCGTAAACTCTAAGATACGCTCCCTGTTGCATTGCGTCTGATAGGTAAGTAAAGGTAAAACCTGATGCGTACCACCTTCGTTGAAAGAAAAGAATACGACACTCCCAGTGTATGTGTGGTAAGATCCTGTTGTGTCGTAAATAAAAGAAGCACCAACAGTAGCAGCAGCAGTGCGTGTGGAATCAATTGGAAGTAAGCTGGTTCGATGTCCTTGTGAAAGATCCTAACGACATTACAAATCTCTCTGTCTCCATGTTCGTGGGGATTTTGTCCCCGTTTCCCCTTCTGCCTATACTTCGCTATCTCTTGAAAAGATGCCACACGCTGTTGCGTTGTTGCGATTCGTCTTTTCAGCACCCTTACCAAACCGGCACTGGGCATGTCGCCAGACGCCAGATTCTTCGTCGTTAAGCGTGCCTGTACACACGCATCACACAGTACACACCGAATATCAATTTGTGTTATAAATATTAATTTTTCAATTTTCCGACACAATCAGAATTCATATCTTGGCGCTTTTCCCCTTGCTTTCCCTCTTCTTTTTCGTTACGATTTGCGTTGCACGTTTGCTTCGCTATACACATGTAGTTGAGGAGGGAACGCTTTGCCAAACGCAATTTGGCTCGTTTTCGGCTCGGCACTCGGAGGGAGTGCCGAAAAATATTTGCCTCCTCGTTTCCGTAGCTGCCGTTGGTACAGATAATCCAATTTTGCATTTCCGTTTTCTGGTACGGCTTCAAACGAACGGTGCAACGGTGCGGTTGTGCAGGACGACTCTTGTCTTTGTGGCCCACCAAGAACACGAAAGGATGAACATCAAGCTCAGCCTTCAACTCGGGCTAACCGATTGAAGGGCGTTGAAAGAAACGGAAAGCCATCCGTTGAGCCGAATATCAAAAATTCTGTTTAATGTCGAATCGGTTTGTAGCAGTTGGTGAGTGAGCGAATGGGAGCGAGTAGTTCGCTCCAGTACAGGTGGAAGGCGAGGTGTGCCCAACTCCAGCAGGCTAATATTTTCCAATTTGCTTCCCTTTCATGTGGGTGTGAGACAGGAAAGACGGGTGGGAATGCTATGTGTGGACAGATAACGAGTTTGATATAATCGCTACACTTGAAAACTGATCGTTAGAGATGAGATGAATTGTTTTTGTGAAGAATGGGAACCTTCCGATCAACAAGAGTTTTTGGTTAATATTAAAAACGTTACTTTAACACAAAAAATGGTTCTGATTTAATTTAAGCTTAAAACATACGATTTTAGGATCATACAATTATGCAGCCATAGGTTTTATTTTGGGTAGAAATTGTTTATTTAATAACATTCACCAGTTTGTTTTAAAGACTTCAAAGTGTCATTCAATGATCAGTTCAACGATTGGTTTTTATTTTTCAAATATTAATGAAAGAGCCAAAGAGTACAATTAAAGTTTACTATTTGAGAAGGAAAGTAAACATTAACTTATTATTTATGTAATATATAAATTCAATCTTCCCAAGAACTCGTTAAACAAATCGTTCCAGCAACTTATCATTTCAGAAACATTGGCCCAGCACTATCTTATCGCTTGCAACTACAGAACCCTAGGGAAATGCAGAACCCTTAACCTCACAACGCAACCTCTTGCGAACGCCGGAAAAAAGATCAAAGCCGATAGAGGCCCGAAACCCGATTCACGCGCTTCATTCGTTGCAGTGCAACGGGTACAATCCCCAGCGCAAGCACAACAACACAGCAAATCCTTCTAGGATTTTCATGGCTTTTTCGGGGGGGGAAACCAAATCCATAATTGGCTGAGCGATAGCTGACGACAGCAGCAGCAGACAGCTCAGGAAGCAAACGTGTGGCATGTGGCCGTGAGGCGTACTACGGCTACTGCAAACCGGAGTAGAACTCCCCCAGGTTAATAGAAAAAGTGACCAAAACTGGGACCGAATTGTAAAGAAAGTAGGGAAAGGAATCGTAGAAAAGGGTGTCTTTTGGTGATTTGATGATTTGTGTTTCGGTAGTGGCAGTGTGCAAAATTGTGCATTGCAGTACAGTACAGTAGCAGGGAAAGACCCATTAAAACTTCACCATCAATCGGGCAGTGCTAAAATCGAACACCCGTAACATTTACTCCCGGGGTATTTCCCGGGGGCGAGTAACAGATCTTTCCTTCTGCCGGCAGTTATCCGCCTCTTGTGGAAGGAAATTCCTTTTAATGGATTTTTCGTAGCCAAAATCGAACGATAAGCAGGAAACAAAAATTCACAGCGAGGGGTGAAAATGCAGCCCTAACCTTCGCTGCACGTTACCATCGGGATACGTTTGCATCCGTTTGTCGTTAGGCGTCTGGCAGCAATGGGGGATGGAAAAGATATTCGAACCGTAATTAATTTATTATCATTGCCGCTCGACTGACTCGGCTCGGTGACGATGCTTTCCCCTGCGACAGTTTTCCCGGTCTGCAAGTAAAATTGGCTGCCGTGCTGACCGCAGCAGGAAGCACAGCACAAGAAATAGAGCCATCATCGTGCCATCGTTGGAGAAGAATTTATTCCAGCCACCCAAAACAGTGCCCCGGCGTGCTTCAAGAAAACTTCCATCTCCACTTTCCTTTTTCATTCCCAGTGGGGGAAGCTGCTTGGCTCTTCGTGCCCGAAATGCCAACGAGTGCGCGCTCCTGTGTTAATTATTTAACGCTACAATTTCATTTGTCCCGCGGCGCCTCCTTATCGTCATGCTTCAGTAATGCTTTCCTCCTCATTTACAATTGCAACTGCGTGTTCTCCTTTGCCGCGATCGGATCGAAATCGATTTGTTCGGAATTAAATACGGAACAGCGGCATTACCAATGAACCATGAGCTACTGCTGCTGCCTTTATGCCCAGCAGCAAAGACAAGACAGGAGCGACACAACACACATAAAAGGACACAAAGCCACACACACAGCCTTTGTTGCGGATTCTTTAATTAAGTTTTATTCTTTTGCGACACAGTTGATACGTTTTCCGGCAGGATGGGGTCGTAGTTTTTGGCAGTGACAGCGCGTCCCGTGACCAATGTGGTCGGTTGCGATAAACGCGATGCGGGCCTTGGAGATGTGGTGTTAATGTGCTGTAGTAAATCATAATTGCTTTTGCCATAATCTGCACGACAGATCGCGCGTTCGGAAATCGAACGTGTATTCTCGCGCGGAAGCGGTGCTGGTGATGGTAGAAAAATACAACCCGGAAAAAAGTAATTATACGAATGCGAAAGTCGTTAGTGCGATGGTACGCGATAAGATATTGCGCGTGTGACGCAGGCAGAATTGTTTCTGCGTTTGAGTTTCTTGACGGATGAGCAAACGTTCAAGTGATGATTAAGATCGTGGATAGTGCAATAAATACAGCCCAAAGTGAAGAGCGATTCTTCGCTGTTACGAATTGCCGCACGTTGCGAAATTCAATTAAAACATTATACAGCTACAGTGTTTTCTGCAATTGTTGTATTAGCTCTACAAGAAGTGTGTAATATTTTATCGTACGATATTTCATTAGGAGTTGACAAAACTTTCCAACAAGAATAATTCCAACCAGAGATTGAATTTGAACGAAGGCAATTTTCAACAATGCATCAATGACTGCAATAAATATGCAAATACTGAAAGTTACAGATTCTTCATAGATGTGTATGTATCTTTTAACAGTATAAAAACTGAAAACAAAATCAGTTTTAGTTAAATGACAACTGCAGTTGAATGCAAGCAGTCAAATTAAAATCGTAGTATCTGCGAATCGTTGTAACTCGAGTGGGTCGTATGTCGAGGTTTTCCCGTATCTCCAATCTTAACTCTACGATTATTTGTTCAAGAAAAATAGTTTATTTTTAATTTACACTATAGTAGTGTTGGGTAAATCTGATTCATATTCATGAATCTGAATGAGTCTTTGAAATGATTCAATGAATCTGAATCTCGGTTTGTAAAGATTCATAAATCTCCAAATATCCATCAATCTCCAAAGACTCATGAATCTCAAAAGATACACGAATCTCTACGAATTCATGAATCTCAAGGGATTCATATATCTCCTAAGATTCATAGATTCTTCTCATTATTCTGCTTCTTCGCGTAACCGAAGTACATTGTCACGCCAGGCTATAAAGGCTTTTGGGACTTCTTGGCAAGTACCACGCAGCCGGATAGTTTGTTTTGCTACGGGGAGATAGTCCATGCGATGCTTGCACCCACGACGGGCATGTTGTTAGGTGGGATCGCGCAAATACATTAGCTTAAAAATCATACATCTCTAAAGGTTCATGAATCCCCGAAGATATATGAATTTGAATAAATTTATTTTTTTTTTTAGTTTAATGAATCATTGAAGATTTATTTATCTTTCGATATTGGAGATTCATGAATCTTTAGAGATTCGATTCGAGATTCGAATCACTCATCGCCGCAGATTCATGCGAATCAATCTCAACGAAAGATTAATGAAACCCAAAACTACACTAGAGAAAGTGTATTCGAAGTCGAGCAATTTGTTTTATTTATATTGTTCACATTTATATTATAAATTTTGATATGTTTATGTTTTCCAAATATGAAAAAGGATCATTTTTAAATATTGCAATTTTAAAATCACTTTTTCTCCATTAATCGAAGTATTTTTTACAAAAAACTTCATGATTAGATGAATACTCCGTTCTACCCCAAATAGTAGTGAAGCTCTTTAAATATTGGCATAGATTTTTCTATTTTTATTCAATTTTTAGAGATTATTTTAGTGTTTTTGAACTAAAAAAAAATACACTGAAAGTATTCTGGAAAAAATGTTTTGATTGCTTAAATCATCACGCCTTACTACACGCCTTGTGTCTGTAGAACATGTGTTCTTGCCGAGCGATAGATAATGCATGCACAATTCAAGACACACTCAACAATGTACAAAACCGCATCCTTATTCTCATCACCTCACACGAACGAAACTATTTATAAAAATCCAACCTAGACAGGCGGCTAATGCCAATTTCGTAGAAACGGCAAAACGGCTTTTCCGTCTGTCGCAACAAAAAAAAAACGCTACACACCAACCGCTACCGCGATAGTGAGCAATGATAGGCAATTCATATTGGACGCCACACACCAGTCTGGCAGGTGACGTACGCGAGATGCACTCGCACAAAGAGAGCGCCGCGTTCACGCTTTTCATTCATCTTTCGCCACGCGGAGGCGACGCGGTAAAGGGCATTACTAAAATTAGCCTTTTCAACCAGGACGCAGCAGTTCGCGAGTCGGAGAGATGCAACCCACAACCGGTTGGCTGGAAAATCGCTGCGTTTGTTCCGGGAGATAACACAGACACACACACACAAAGATGCCTGCTGCTTGGTCTTGGAAAATGGTGAACAAGAAAAATGGCATACTTAACCTGGCAGCGGTGGTAATTCTTGCCCTGTTTCCAGTGGCAAAACGGGCCGTGGTGGTGCTGAAGAATATGAGTGAAAGGAGCGAACCCTTAACCTCAACGATGAGCGCGCGCGCGCGCGCTCATGCCTTCCTGGCAGCTATTTATGCGCCCCCATAACTCTTTTCGCAAGCCCTGTCCTGTCAAGTCAGAGCGGTTGTCATTTATTGCAAACCGTCCGCCCTGCTGCCTGGAGGGGCCTGGAATGAAACACCACCACGGGGGGAGTGAGAGGTGGAGAGGTCGAGTGTCATCGGAACATGCAATTCCGATGCGCTGAAATCCACTTGAGCGCGGGTGCAGCAGACAAAAGTCGTCCAGCGAGCGGGCGGCAACCAACGGGATCATACCTGCTCTGCACACGCTCTGACGTGCTTACACATTAGATGAACATGGCTGGGTTGTTTTACCCTCCCATTGAAGGCGGGGGAGAGGCGAAAATTCAGCACCATCCGGTTCCCGGTGCTTCCGGTGGATGCTCTATTTCCGGCGGTCCTCAGCTCCTTGCCCAGGGACGGGACTACGACGCTGTTTAACCAACCTGACCAAACCGTTCGCTTCACCGCTCAACGCTGATGCAATGTGACACGCTCGCGGTGGGTATGTGACGGGTTAGAGGCAGAGGGGGTAAGGAGTTTAGTGCATGCAGTGAATAAATATGACAAGTGGAGTAGTGGTATGGCTTTTGGCACGGCAGTGAAGGGAGGGTTAAACGCGCTGTTTCCTTTTAAAGATTGTATGTGTCCTCCAGTGTGTGTGTGTCCTGTTGATTTGCTTCAACGCTTCCGTGTGCCGGAGGGGGGTCGTGGGGAGTCCGACCCATGTGTGCTCGTCGATGAGGGATTGGCTTTTACAAAATACCTTTTCTTTGCCGTGAATGCCATATACCTTTTTCCGTTGGGAAAATTCGCTAGATTCTCCTGGGTGCATATTTCCTAAGGTACAATGAGGTTTTCATACGTTTCGAAAATAATAGGAATAATTGAACCTTACTTCTTTTCATTTTATCCGTTCGTATAACTCCAAGATACTCATCGTGATCACATAAAGGGGTTTTTTCGAATGTCAACATTGTTATTCACCGCGTGCAAAATGTTATTCGATTTATATCTGATATTTCATTTCCATCATTATAATTATAAATTTCTTCAGGATGATTTTCAAAACGACTCAACCAGAATTGAGTTTGATAGTTCATTGTTATGAGTTGAAAATCATGTGTTGAAACTGAAATTTCATTTTGAAACAAATAAACCATTTGACAGCTGTTGAAAATCATCTTGGATGTGTTTAATAACAATGTTTGCATTCGAAACTGACTTGGAAAACCTTGTATTTTGTTTTCTTCCAAAGTCTTAAATATTACAAGGTTTTCCAAGTCAGTTTCGAATGTAAACATTGTGTTTCATCGCGTGCAAGATGTTAATCCACATCAATCTGATATTTTATTTCCATCATCAATAATTTTTATTTTCTTCAGCATGATTTTCAACACCACTGAGTTTGAAAGTTCTTTGTGATGTGTTGAAAATCGTGTGTAAAAACTGAAATTTCATTATGAATACACCATTTGACAGCTGTTGATAAACTTCTTGGATGCGGTGAATAATTATGTGCACATTCAAAATTTACTTGGAAAAGCCTGTAATGAGAATTAAAACATATGGTTTAAAATGGAAGATTTTTCTTCCGAATATTGCAACATTTACACTAAAAAAAATTCCAAGCCTTTACTATGCAGGATTTATGTGTAATCAATAATTTGAAATCTAGCTCAAAGCAAAACAATTTAAATTTTCTGTTCATATTGAAAAAATGTTTGCTGTCAAATTCATTGAATGTCACCTCTCAATCAAATAAATAACACCATCAAACAAAGGTATACGGTCACACAATGTTTGTTTATGGCATTTTTAATAATTTGATCATTTTTATGCATCCCTTTGTACGTTTATTACCTTTTTATTTAAAATCCCATTCATACCATCTTTTAAAGCCACCTTTTTTTTGTAATGCGCACACATAGTGGACAACCATTTGAAATCTCTCGACATAAACGCCACACACACAAAGGAGATTGCTGACATTTATGGCCCGTTGAGCAACTTCACCATCATCCCGATTGGGAAGAGAGAATGTGCACACGAGTCACAACACATTAAGCGCGCGGAAAACGGGTTTACAGCCGGCCCTCTTTAACGTGACAACTTATTCATTAACATCCCACACACACGCGCGCCCGGACCCCGGATGGTCAAAACTCATAAACTCATCGGTGCAGGCGATGCACCGTGCTCTCTTGTGGTTCCCCGGCCAACAGCACACCCGCGGGATCATTGAAAAGCGTAGCAGAAAGTATAATTTGATGTGACATTATGGTTATACTATATTCGCTCCTTCAGTTTCCTTTACAGGTCGGTACGCGGTTTGACGCAATGGGATGAGCATGCGTTTTTTTTGCTGTTGTTGCTTTCCTTCATCCATTCACCTGTTTTGTCTCCCAGACTGAAAGGCGTTCCTGAGATGCTGCTGCGGGTGCTGCTGCTCATAAAAATGTTAATTTAAAAACATAATATGATTCCATTATGCTGCCGCACAGCCTGCGACCCGTTGGGTCGGTTTTTTGAAGTCAGGTCTGAATTCGAATGGATTTTGGCGGCATTCGAAAATGGAAGCACACCCACCCGATAATCCCTGCCGTGACACAAGTTTTTCATCCTTTGTTTGATAATTGGCGGTTTTTTTTGTGTTTCACAAAACACCCAAACGCTCCCTCACTGGCACAACGCTTTGGATTGATACGCTTTGAGCCGATGTTGTGGTAAACGACCGCAAGTTTTAAGACGCATTTGACACAACACACGAAACCGATTTAATCTCATTATGACATTCGTTAGTGCTGATTGTTTACAGGGGGGGTTTTGGCAAAGCTGATTAAGGTTCATTGTGGTTCAATTTACCGGATTAGGAAGAGTGCGCATTAGTGGCAAAATATTTGTGTTTTAAATTACCAAATTGATACGAATCGGTGATACGAAAGGATGCTATTTGCTTGAAATAAATTTTCGAGAAACCCTTTCAAAATACAATGATGAGTCGTGGTGGAAAATCGATGAACAAAATGTTTCGATTTTAATAAATAATATAAATTAATGTACCACAATTGCATTATGACGTCTAAAATTGAAGTTTCAAGGATTTTTGTCTTTTTTTTCGTTTCTTAATTGGTATAAAAACATTAAAAATTTAAATAAATCGTCAAAAATGGAACAAAGAATGAGAGCTCTCCTAACATAATTGAACTGAAAAGAGGATAACTTCGAATAACAAATACACCGAAAACAATATAAATCACATTTCTCGCCTTTCCGGCTCGTTTTTATTACTTTTTGGTGCAAAATCTTTCAAAAGCACTTTTATTATTTCTTTCCCCGTCATAATTTACTATCACTCTCATGGATAAATTGTTGCGATGAATCTCTTTTGAGGAAGGAACCACACCATGAAAATGTGAAAAATCTTCCAGGTCACTGAAATTAATAGTTGTCCCGGTTTTCCTCGCGTTTGTCATCGACAAACCAGCTCGCGAGGGACACGAGAAAACAGAAAAAAAAATCACACCGAACCAAATTTATAGTTTTGTTTTGCATTGCAGTTCGCGTGAATTTGTGCGCATTTTCAGGCACAATTCGTTTGAATCGAGTGTGCGCAATCGAGAAAAAATGGATTTAACTTTTGAAAAGTTTCCTGACGCCATCGAAATGCTGGCGCGGTTTCCATTATTCCAGCCAGCTCCAGCCTTTCGGGATGTTTCGCACGTAAGAACAGAACGAATAACTTTGGTGTGGCCAGATGAATTGTGAGCGAGAGACGCTCCTGCTGCTTTCTGCCACAGAGATTATGGCGTGAAAAGTGATCGTTGGTGATAAAGAAACGGATTACTGTCCCAAAGAGCAGAGTTTCCCGCTCCTTTGGGTGCATTTATCCTTATACATTTGACAGAGGGCCTTATCCTTCCGGGAGCAGTTGTAGATAAGCGTTGCCGCTTTGTTAGAAATTACAATCAATCACCCCGAATGAATTCGGTTCGATTTGTACCACACAAAAAAAGAAAGAAACAACGAACTTTCATCCTGCTTTTTTGACAGTCCCTGTTGGTAGCTCTCGATGCTGTAGTAGCAAAACAAATGCAAGGGGAAAAGGGAATGATTGGTCGTTCGAAAGTTAGGACCAACATCCCAGCGGAGCGTTTTTTTTTCAGCCTTTTTCAACTGCAAATACAATAGCAAAAAAAAAAAAGAAAAGATTTTGCTCCCGTGGGACGCGCATTTTGCAAACGCGGGAGAGAGCGAAAAAGGGCAAAAATAAACGTGCGCTACTACAAAAATCGATCAAACTCCCGGGTGCAGGAAGAGCGGAAGCGGAAGGCTTTGAACACGCTCACCTTTGCACACACACACGCATACACATAGACCGGGAGTGAGAATATATAAACTCGATATGCAAATTGATTTCCATCAGTTAGAAGCACCCGCAAAAGCTGGTTCTGCTGGGAAACAGAATCAACAATCCGGTGACATTCACAGCCGGGAGAACCTGCGCCCTGAGGAATAGAAAGCGGAAAGCGGGAAGCAATCCGGTTGTCCCGGTTGTCGGGATGTGAGCAAACCCCAACGGGGACACACAATCGGGGGACATGCGTGTAGTAGAATGTGTCCGGGCTGGAATGGCTCTCTATCTCCATAGATAAAATCGCACACCGTTATCCAGGCCAGTCCGGGGAACTAGCGCAGCAGTAATAACAACCAGAATTTCAGGAGAGAGAAAAAATCTTTCATGTCCGTGGCGCTTGGTGAGAGTAGAAATGCAAAACGAAAAAAAAAATGAAGATAAAAAACGCACCACCCAGCTCCTAGGGCACTAGGAACCAGCGCTCATGCAAGCATAAATAGGCAAATCGGTGGAATGTGTTTCCGGTTTAAATAAAATTCAATGATCGGTCGAGTACAATCGAGTACTGTTTCGGGGTGACGACGGAGTTGCGACAGAAAGACCCAGAGGTTCTGTGCACCCCTAGAACCGGCGAGAGGCAAAATTCGTTCACGGCGCCACGAATGATGGCGAAGTTCATGAATAAAATATTGCTCCATTTGTTCGCACCGGAGCCTTTTCCTGGATGGCCTCTCGTTGAGTCAAACGGGCTTTTTTTTTGTGTTATAAATGTCCGTTCATCGAAAAGCTTAGAAAAATGGGCTATGTGATTGCTTTTAAAGGTTATTGTTTGTGGTTAGACGGTGTAGTTTTGCAATTGTTTCTTCAGTGTATCTGAAATGGTGTAGAATTGCAAGTTCAAATTTTACAAACTACAAGCAATATCAAATCAATTCAGAGTTTTCCGATATTTCTGTGTGTCCCAAAATCCTTGGCTCTTTCTTATGAGAAATGAACTTCACATGTTGGAAATTGGACTCTATGCCACCCTTTTTGGACAGGCTCCTTGGAAATTCCTATTGGATTTGTCCTACAATGGTGCTATAGAGTCCAATTCCCAGTGTCCCACATCTATGAGAATTCCTGGAAAAGCCTGTAAGAATCACGTAATATAAAAAAAGAGATTTCACAGTGATGTTTGCTTTATTTCTAACCTTACCATACCACAGGAACTTAAGGTGTAGTAATATTTTATAATAATCCGTACCTTCTCACTAATATAAAGCATCATATTTTGCAAATGGCGTCTGGACATTGTTTCAAAATTGTTGCACCCCCCCCGGTCACCTGAATCCCCAGCATCCAGGGTCCGTGTCTCGAAAACGAAACATTAAAATTATCTCGCTCCACAAATGCCGCCAGTCGGAAAGTGAGCGATAAGCGATCGTACGCGATACTGTCGCACCGGCACTGACTGTTGGCTGTCGGAATTTTAATGTCCGCCTCCCTCCTACCAGCTCCAAATTACTACCCTTTGTAGGATGCAATTTTGTTATGGAAATTATGCAATGATGCTGCATCGGACCTTGCTGCAGATGAGAGAACGACACTAACACACACACCCACAAAAAAGACTCCCTGACTACAACATACTAGCGACTGGACGGGATTTTATTATTCCCGTTTCGCGAGGGTTTCGCCGTTCCGGAGGGATCGGGTTGGTGGCGTGGTGGCGTTATTTTAATGAAAACCATTTTCCAAAGCCACACCTTACCCTAATGGAAGTCCACTGGTTTGTATCCACTCACTCACCATGCCAGAACATCATCAAACACACCTAGCTGGGGGGAAATGCGAACCGTAAAATCCGCACGCAATAGCAATCCGGCAACATCAAAAAACGGCGCCTAGCGTCAATAAAACCCAGACCATCGGCATCGATTGCACTGGCGAGGGTGAGGAGGTGTTTGGTGCGACACTGTGTGCTCGCTAACACCGGTCCCTAGTATGGTATAGGTAAAAAAAAAGTCAATCAAAAAATGCCTCAAAGGTCAGCGGAGCTGACAGATTTTGGGATGACTTCCGGGGGGATTTTTGATTTTTGCACTAAACGATTACACAGGTTCCATTTTTTTCCTTTCTTGTCCCTATCGTGGGCTTGGCCTGGTCGGCGTCAACTGACCGTGCGCTAACCGTGTTTTACCCCTTCATTGACAGAGGAAAATCGGTTTTCCAATCAAATTTACATAATTTTCCACCATTCAGCTGCCGATGCCACCCGTTAACGCATTCTCTTTGACACATAGCGAGGGAACGAGATGCAATGTAACGGCCGAAAGAAACTAAAGCAGACGCTTCCTTATTTGCTGCTGTCAACCTGCGTCATCACTCACAGGAAGCACGGAAAGGCTGATCGACGCCACGCTACCTAAAGTCCAGAACCTTACTCCCCATGGCCCTCGCGCTTCCAACTGACGAAGGCCAGACTTCTTTCGCGCTCGATCAAATATTGACTATCGGGTTAGCTATTATTGAGGAGCGGTTGGTAGCGTAGCAGAACGCGAAAGCAAAGAATAAAGAACAAACTAGCCAGGAGGTCTCTCGTTCTTTATGTATATTTTTTTGTAAGGTTTCGAAGAATGCATTGAACGATAACTCTCAGAAAAGAATTATTCGTTAGATTGCAGATGCCAATTTCTGCAAACATTTAAATCATATTCTTGTGCAAATCATGGTGGTTTCTTTGCTATCGGAGTTTTCAAGTTTCAACGTTTCTGTTGGCTGTGTTAACATTTGCACAAAGTTTTTTGTGATTTTTGTATTTCTTGTCCAATCAGTTTTGTGTTTTGTACATCTTTGATGTTTCAAAACAAATCAATGAAAAATACAAAGATATTACAAAGACATTAACAAAAAATATAATTAAAATACAATAAAAAGGTAAACTAATAAAAAAAACAACTAATCACTGAAAACTAAACTCCAAGGAAAGGGTTTTTAGTAATATTCCATGATTTCAAGCTTTTTTTCAATCCCGAACGAGCAATAGTAGCACCAAGTGCTGTTTATACAAACAGCGTCTCAAACCATTTCATTCAAATGATTGCAGAACGTAAAATGGCATCGATAGATTGAATTTTGCTCCCATATGGAGCATAGTCCTGCAGGCACTATTGCACAGTATGCTTCACCCACTATCTCTTACACACCGGAAAGAATCTCATTTCTTCACCTGTAAAAAAGGCAAAGTGAGGAAACACTTTGCAGCTAACTGATTGAGATGCCTGCACTGCTGCCGTGAGATGAAACGAAAGAGAGCGCGACGGCCACGTCAAGTAAATATTGGCACTATTCACATCATCATTCTTTCCAATTTTCCGTGCTACTCAAACCGTGGATTCGTCGTGTGGTGCGCTCCGGGGGGAAAAAAACGTACGTCCCAAGCATCGTCCTGCACCGCCCGGTCGGAAGTGATGGGTGATGTCGTAATTTTTCTCCTTGCGCGTCCTTGGCTCACTTCGCTGTGCATGCACACACACAAACACATACACGCAAAATGTGCGCGCGTCTCATGAATGTTGCAAATCATCACCAATTTGCCGTGTTCCATCGTATCGGATGGAACGCGTCGCTCTATATATATATTCTATGCAGACGGGGACGCTACCGAACGCGTGTGCACTTCCAGCTACGTACGAAAAGTGATTGCCCCGGCGTACCGGAAGCGTCAGGAAGCGTCGTGGGTGGGTGGGGTTATAGCAAAGACGAACTAAATTGAAACCGCTCAAGGATGGTAGGGGCGTTTTGCTTGGGCGAAAGAAGTGGATCCATTACTCTCTTTCCTCACCTGAGCTTGGTATCGTAGAGGAGCAACAAAAAAAAAAAACTGGAGAAATTGAGCCACAGGAAGCACAATTCATATTTCAATGCAGAGTGTATGTGAGAAAAGTAGTGCACTGTGTTGCTGGATGGTGCGCTACACAGGTATACTCGGTTCCCAAAATTGCTCATAGCTTTATCCAACCGGATTTCATTTGTCAACAAATGGTGTTAGAGCTTGTGTTGGAGCTTATAGATACGCAAGGATATAGTTTAGCTTCTTGAATTCTTGGCTGCTTTCTGAAAAGGAAGCTCTGCTCCGTTCAAAGCAAATGTTTACGATGTTATCCAATATACTGGAGCAATATGCTTGTCTGTTTGCTTTAAGCGCTTAAAACAATTGTTGCAAATTTTCCGAGCAGCTCTACTTAAAGCGCATACAACATGGAGCATGAAAGAACCGACATGGAATGGAACGAGGTACGCCAAGGAAAAGATAATCTAATTAATGCGCACCTTGGTTTATGACGCCCGGTAGCAAAACTGCTTGCAACAACGTTGACTATCACAAATATGCTTTGAAGGTCTTGCATCGGCTGGAAGCAGTACACTAGCTGCCAATGGCAACCAGTGGTAAGATGCTGGAAGTTTTGAGCTGTGGCTAACTTTTAACGCCATAAAATGCGAAACTACCAAGCACTGGCACAAGAACACAATGTAGTACAATTTAATATGGCATAGCGACATGAGGCCTTCAATAGATGGCGCTGAATAAGAGAACTTAACACGAATCATCTAAACTAAATACACCTTGTTTTACAATGTACAGAACAAAACGTGTCCTCAGGATAAGTTTGGCTACTCCAGTGACCAACAAACGGGGCTCTACAAACTGTTTAATAGTGTGTAGTAATTGTGTGGCTATCCCTGCTGGGTAGTAACTTCACTAATTACAGTGAACTTCAAATTAATTTCAAAACTTCCTTCCTTCCGCAAAGCTCTCCCGAAAACTGAAGACGCGAGGTTGGTGTGAAGAAAAAAACACAATTCGCAAAAGCAAAATAGATTATCTACTTGTTTGCAGCAACCATACCGGAAACAGGTACACTAAGCGAGCTGAGCAGTAAACTCGATTTTATGGCACCATGCACCCAAACAAGCGGTACCCACAATATAGTTCCGCGCGCGCGCGCGTACTGTGATTTATTAGATGATTTTAATTAGAAAACATAATTACATTTTCCCTATCCCGACACCGACTGTTCCAGGAGGTTCACGGACCTCTAAGGCCGGTACGGAAGCACGTTTACGACGGCAATGTAACTGGCGGTTGGCGGTGTGTTGCCTAACAAGAGCGCGGCCTAGAACCTGGAGCTACAACGAGCCTGACGAACGTGCGTCCTAGTGCCCTCTTCGCCGAGTCACCACGAGCCACTTATGCACGTCCGTTTCGTATGCACTTTTCACTGCCAGTTCGCGAACCAGTGTGTCGGCTTCATTCTCCTTTTTTTCTTCTTTGCAGTAACGATGTAAGCGAGTATGATGTACGAATGAAATGACGATCATAAAAGTGACTTATTTTACGCGCGCACGGAAGTAGACAAGTAGGTTGGACGGACACAGCCCCGTGGTTTGGAGACGCAAAGGAGACGTGGTTTTGTTCGAGCCGTGTGTAATTAATTCTTGCAGCGTCGCCGCTCAAAGACAAAGCATTAATTTACCTGCGGTGTCTTCAGGGGTGCATGAGATTTTGAACAGTGCCAAGGGAAGTAATACTACGAGAAGATAATTCACTAAAACTTTGGAAAAAAATGACTCTAGCCATTTAAAGTTACATTCAACGACTCAAATTTTCATTTTTATCCGTATATTACGAAAAAGGTGCTTAATTTCACGATTGGATTTAAAGGTATATACGAAATGAGCTAGAACATTCAATTGAACGCAGAACAGAGAATGTTCTTTTCAAAATTTGAAGTTGATTCCACCTAAGACTATTTAAAAATAAAACAAACATCTTCTCATTAAGATATTGCAGGTTTCACTGTGAAGAAGATATCCAAAATTCATCCCAGCAATACTCACCAATCCCGTTAATGTTGATAATCGTGTATAATTATCCTCCAAAATTTAATTACGTACGAGCGGTCGCGCAGCATTTAATATTGACGTTTTATACCATCTGCCCTGAACTGCGGGCAGCAAAGATGTTTCGAAATAATAAAATTTTATGCCACATTCGACACATTGAGTCCCATAAATAAACTACCCAATCCTTCCCTTCCCTCGCCAATTCGCCATTTCCGCTCGGCTAGCTTTCGGTTTTTGGGTTTAATTAAACTCAAGTGTTAATTCGCGCGCCTTTTGACGTGGAACGGGAAGCGCACCAATAAACTCCGACACCCGCGCAACCCCACGCAGTCCCACCACTGCAATCGGAGCTCGTTTAAGGTGCAATTAATCATCGCAATTGGCAGCGCGCGCGCTCGCGATTGCGAAACAGAGACACCCGCCGCCCGCAGAACATCTTAAGGGGTCGGATTGCCCGGGCGAAAAGCGCACGCAACCGTACAAATTTAATTAGCAATTGATGCCAAAACACAACGGCTAATCCAACCGTCGTCAGCTTCACGGCACATTGCGACCGAATGGCAAAAGATGGAAGTGCGCAGTATCTGCAACGGCAGTCATTTTAAAACTAGGAGTAAGTAAGGGTTGTACGTGTGGTGTTTGTGTGTATGTGGTACAGGGAGATAAGGCTACGCTGGAAGGGAGAGCGAAAAATCCCAATCCAATCCCACCTCCAGCGACATTCAATCGGAAAATGGTCCCGCAGTTGGAAGTTTGGCGAGCAAACGGAAGCACAATTTATGAGGCAGAACGCCAGGCACGAGACGCTATCCTTTCCGCTCTTCCGCTCGTTAGTTTATTACTGTAGCGTAGGAAGGGGGAAGGATGGCGAGCGAATGTCACCCGGGCGCGGTCTGCCGCTGTCATTAGCCGTAGAGTTAGCGCACAGCCGCTTGGAACGATAATTTTGCCTTGGTCAGTCGCCTTTCGGACACACAGCGCGTCCGGGATTTTACATCCGCCTGGAAAACACGAGAGTGATACGGAGACATAGTGTCAACCCTCCGGTGGCCATTTTGGGGCTGTGGTTTTAAAATTAAATTCTAGCCGGTGGGAAAATCGGTCTTTCGTGGGAATGAGGGTCTTTAGGCGATATGAACTTCTCGCACAATAAAGTTTCCGATGATCCGTTCGCACAGAATGTCCTTTAAAATAGAGCGTCGGCTGGAAGAGCCTTTTGCATGAAGGAGAACTTTCCAATTTTCTTGCCAATTCCCAACGCGCCAGCTGAAAGGGTTCCTTAGGAAGGATAAATTCCAAACCAGCAGTATTAAGCCTTAAGCCTCTGATCCAATCTGCTAGCTGCCTGTGGATGGAGAAATTGTGCCATCTTTCTGAACGTGTTTAAGTGTTGCTTCGCCTCTCTTCACCAAAACAACCAAATCCGAATGACATACACAACTTTAAAGCCTCCCGGAGGCTTTCGCTCTTTAATCAAGCTCTCCGCCAACCCAAACCCGCCCGAAAACGATAAGAAACGATATCGTTAACGGTTACGATATTGTTCCCATTTGCCGCTTCACCACTGTATCCTGAGGTTGGAATTTAGTGTACGTTTTTGCATCGTAAACCCGCCCTTTACTCCTAGCGAGTATTTGTGTTTGTGGCTCAGTGAATTTAGTGCGGAGTAAAACGCGTTGTAACGACACCATCGCCCGGAAGAAACTCCATAAGAATAAACATAAAAATGCATTCCTTCACATTTCCGAGGTGCTCGCTGCGCACCCTGGATTAAGCATTGTATGCGGAAAATTGCCATTTTTCTCGATGAAAATAAGACTTAATGAAAAAGTGGCAACAGCACAAGGAACGCACAAGACAACGAAAAAAAAAAAAAAACACAACAACGACTGGCGAAAGGGTGGAGGGCCAATAGCAAGCTGCCAACAAGCAAACGCAATAAACGATGATACTTAACCCCTTGGTTTGGCGCGTCTTGCTGGCGAGAGCGCCGTAAAGATACTGCAAAGGAATGCAAGACAAAACAAAACCCCGTTGGCTCGTTTTCCTTTACAGGCAAAAACATTCTTGGGTGCGGCGCATTAAAGAGTCTCGCAAGCGAGATGTAAGTTTGAGGTTTGAAAGTTTTGCCATTGAGAAGCGAACGAGAGAGAGAGAAAGAGAGTGTTCTGGTTGGTTTTTCGCTTTCTTAACGGCGCCCAGCGCGAGATGATGTTGTTGGTTGGTAGGTGGGGGGTTTTTGTCATCGGTTTTTACATCTCCGTAGAAGAAGCTCAAAGATTTAAGTGAACTATTACACTTCACGGTCTTTGTCGCTTGGTGGGTAGGACTGTTCAAGCAAAGGATAATTGTGAAGGAAGACACTGGACACAGTGAGCGCGTGCTGGAAGTGTTTTTGTTTTGAAAAACTTCCCATTCGTCCGAACCTTACCCACGTTAAAGATCTTGATCTGTTTCTGTTGTGCTCTAAGATTAAAGGGACATTATGCAAACTGACAGCAGTAAGTGACTCATTTTTAATAAGTGCACGAAAGAGAATGACAAGAAGACTTGAAGAGAGTCATGCTTAATGAAATGACACATTTCTCCATGATCTATTTCTTTTTTCTACTTTAAATTGGCAGAATGTAATTGTTTGAGGAATGAAACTAATGAGTTTGAGTTATATTTCAAAGGACCTAAGTTCAATTTTTTAAATATTCTTGGTTGTCCATTTTAAACTTTGTTATGATGAACGAATGAACGGATCATTGTGAAGTCGAATAATACATCTTTTTTGCAGCCTTGGAACTATCAGTTAGGAACTATCAGTTATCAAATTATGTATCTGCAATTCTTTATAAAATATTGTTATGGAACAAAACCTAACATATTTTGTGATACATTCATTCTCACTCCGTATAGTATTTTCAACCAGAAATACAATTTAACGATCAATGCCGCGTACCACACACCCATCACGCTCTTATCACTTCCACTAGTTTTATAGGTCACATCACAACACCCGATCCCACATTTTCCCCCATACAAGCGGAAGCCCAAATCGAAATAAAATTCCACCGGCAGAACTGTGTGTGTATGTTTTTTTTCGCCTAACGAATTGTGTACCCACTTGCCTCCCCCATCCCCATCGATTGCAATATTGCATCGTCCCCCAGCTCAATATGTATCCGGTTATCGGATCTTGTACGCGCATTTTAATGAAATAGGCTCTGTGCAGCGGGGTTTTATCGACACCAGTCGTTTTCCGCGGTGCGTGTGTGAGTTGAGTGATTTCGGTGCGCGCTTTCCCGTATGTATAGCTCGATTTCATTTCGCTTCCTGCGAGCGAGAGCGACCGTTGTCACCTTCCCTTTTTCGAACCGAAGGGTGAAGAGTGGGTTGAATTGTTTAGTGAGTGGGATTCGGAGGTTTCGAACACACACACACACAAAAAAGGTTCGTTTTGGTGTGGTTTGAAGAACACAAAAAAAAAGAAAGCGAAAAGCAAATCGAGAAAAATTGCAAACATGAACGCTTCAATGATGCGTGGAATTTCCGCCAGGTGCATACGGGAATTTGTCGCGCGAGTGATATTCTCCATCACCATCACAAATGAATGCGTTTTCGGGTAGCGCTTGCAATCCTGTGCGCTTTTCTATTATTTTAGTATACGACTGAGTGTAGCGTGTGTGTGTGTAGTGAAAAAAGAAAAACAATAAATATGAGGCATACCATTCAACAATACTTGATCACCCCCGTCCATAGCTCACAGCAAAAAATATGCAATGCAATGTGTCTGCAGTGTTGAGAAGGTCGTAGGAATTAAACGAAACGAGAACCTGAACTGAAGTAAATCACTAAATATTTTATTCATGCACAAGGAGAGAGTTATGCAAATTTATGCGCACTAAAAATCACTAAGTAGACTAACAGTAGGATTTAACGAACATACAAGCTGTACGTCGTCGGTTATTGAAAGCATTATCTTTGACTGAATGAAGCGAATTTGAATGTAATTTGAATGATAGATTAATCGTGTCGTGTGATAGATTAATTTTGTCTTTGCCACAGAACACAATACTAAAATTTAATTTCCGAATCAGAGAAAAACTTTAATATTAAAAAAGCTCAACTATGTTTTAGATCATTTTTGAACCACAAAAGAAACAACACAAAACGAGTAAAATCTCTTTGACAGCAGAACAAATCTCGCACTTTCAGCTACGCTAAACGCCGGTAGAGAATCTCCGGTGGTCCATTTTGTTTACCCTCGCTCGCTTTACATCTTAAACATCTGGCAGAACATTGTTTTGTGTCGGTTGGGAATCGGGCCACATTCGAAGAGGCAAGTTTGCCCCCCCCGCTCATTTGGCGTCCTGTCCGGAAAAACCATTTCTCGGTCACACAGACGTACACACACGCCATCTATAGCAAGCAGCCGTCGGTAAGTAGTCTGCTTGAACATCGTTCAGCAATTTATTTCCTCCTCCCTTGGGTTGACATTGTCGGGTTGTTAGATATTTTCCGACTAGCCCGAAACCCCTCCACGCACGCTCCAGACTGCACTGGTGTACGGGGGCGATTGCGCCTCGTGTGAGACGAGCGAGGCAATTTGAAGGTTGCGGATTGAGAGGCAAGCAAAGAACTCGCAGCAAGACTCGGAGACAAAATGGCAAATGATTCCGACTGTTTAGAGCGCATTGTTCTCGTCGTCGTGGGTTGTTCTCGGTGATGGTCTCGGCCTACCGTCCCTCCGGGCCGGGGCAGGGCAGCTCCAGCCCTCGCCATGCTGTGGGCCGGGCAAAGCGTTGAGAAATAATGATAAGTATCAGTGTGAACGATCAGAAGAAATGTCGTTGAAGATGGGCGTCTGGGCGAACGAGGGACGCGAGAACGTTTTCTACGTGTGTTTATGTGCGTGTGTGTGTGTGTGCGGTTTGTCTCCAAAGGGAAGACACAGCGGTGGCACTCGGAATTCGATGTCATTGTCATACGCTATCGCGTTCCCACCACCGGTCTGGTCTTCCTTCCCGGGACTGCTCTTCCGGTACACACCAAACGGTATCTACCAAAAACGGAACGCAATATAATCAGCTCCCCCTGCTGTCTGGCCTGCTATTTGTCTCCCGTCTGTTTCCTACTCGCTCCCCGGCACGTGTGTATCGATTTTCGTAATGCCATTTTCCACCCAACCAGGCGGTGAGGCGGCAGCCCTCGGTTCCCGTTCATCAAACTTGAAGTCATCATTATCCCGGGAGGTAGTAGTCGCTGCAGCCGCGATAACAATGCTCCGGCGATGCATTTGCACGCTCGTGGTTTTGAAAAAAAAAAAAAAGGAAAAGTGGATGGAACAGAAAGCGACAATGCCCTTCGTTGCAAATCCACTCCAAAGGAGCAGTGGAAGCGAGAGTAGGCCGTTTCAGACAGAGAGCGGGCGGCGGCGGGTTTGGTAATGCAAAATACTTCTTCCAGTCTGTCGAGCATCAAAAGCACGCTACTGAGCAGTGGAAAAATATGGTTAAAGATAGCGAAAATCGTCCATTACGGCTTGATGCTGTGCAATGAATTCATTTTATTTACATTTATGCGGCCAAACGGAGTAAGAGTTGAGTCTTGAATTTCTCAAGAAATCATAAAAATACATAAATATTAAATAGATGTTCTCATAAATATGAAAACATAGAACTGAAGTGATATAACATACTATAACGCAGTTCAATATACAAGACGCCTAAATGAATGCAAAATGCACCACACACAATAATATTTTCATGTCATCTACACATGAGTAGCAATTTTCAATGTTTATCTAATTACAAAACAATTAAATACAAGAAAATCACACTTTTTTTAAACTTGGCAATATGTTGAAATAGACGCGAAAAAACGATAAAAGTTTTATTTAAAGTCGCTTTTGAATGTATGAATTGTGTAGCAAACGTTTAATCTTATAATTCTGTTTTTAAAACATTAGAAAGAGATAATACGTTAAAAGACTTCAGACAAAATACAACCTCTTTTCATTGCCAGAATCATTCAAAAGTCTTATTCAATTTAGAAGCTCACTAAACAAAGATAATTGGTAACGATCGCCAAATTTACCAAGTGTAAACCAGAAGTCCAATTCTGAGTTTTTTTTTTCACTAATTCCAGACCGCCGCCCGTTAGAAGACGAGCCAGCAAACTTCATGGCAAAGATCAAACTAAATAATTTATGAACCTTTCCAACGTACACACACACACGCCCACACGCCTCCAGCAACTCGATGAGTCCCGTGTCAGCTGTCACAGCGTACTACGCGAACAACCAAGACCAGATCACAGTGAGTAGGTACGTGGGACGAGCGAACAGCAGCGCCAACCAAAACGCTTCTCAACACTACAACCGCCGGCAAACGAATGTGAGGTAACAAATTGAGAAATAAATTAAATTGATTGGCCCGAGTCGTCAAACGATCGATCCTGCTGTTGTGCGGTGGCCCTGGGACTTTGGGGTTTTATTTTCATGCCCGTGCGCCCAAGAGCGCGCCGTCAGCACGGAAAACCGCAGCCGCATTGCAGCATACCGGAGAAGGCGGAGGAGATAGAGCTGGGCAGGCAAGCAATGCGAGTATCCCATAAAAATCTGGGTGGCAGCAGAGTGAAATGAAATGGCTCCGCATGTTCACATACATTCCTGATGACGAGGAAGATTCCTTCTCCGGGGCAATATCCTCATGCTGCTGCTGCTCGTGCTTCCATCACTCCAGAGTAAATGTAAAATTGAAATAAAGTGAAACGTGTTGAAAACATAATTATCACCATAATGGCTTCCCATGTACCCGTCCGCCGTGGGTAGCTCATCACCAACCTTCAAGCTTCATGCTGTAGTCTCCTAATGCCACGTTCTTACAGCGCTGGAGAAAGTGTGCTTTGTTTGTGGTCTACGGCACCGCCAGAACCATCATCAGAGCGCTTCAGCAGCGCCATCTACATCTTAATCGGTTCGGGGGAACCAACGGAGGGAAAATCGGTTTACGGTTAGTGGCCGATGTGGTGACACACGCGATAGACGGAAGACTGACACCGTCGGCGCCGGATTTCGGTAAAATTAATGCTCTCCCCTTGCCGAAATGAAACAATACGAGCGAACACGGGAGATGCTACAGAACGAAGCAAAGGAAGCACAGCACGGCGGAAAACGTGCCGGAAAGTGTTTGTTTTAATGAGCCGGGAATTAGTCGGGCGGTTTTGTCTCGCAGAAAATTCCGTTCGGAGCTGTCTCGGCGTCGTAAATCGTAAAACGGTGATGAGAACTGTACCCCTGCTATCTGGACGATTATACGTTGCGAGCGTTGGAGCTGTCGCGTTGGCGTCACTGGAGCTAGCAGCCAGCAATGATGTAGTGGGAGTTTTATTGCGAAGATGTGAGCTTTATTGGAAACACTGTTTAAATAATAGTTAATGATCTTGGTGCTTATTGCACGTTCCTGATAGTTGATAGCGATATAAGAATGGTCTGCTTTTAACGATTGTTTGCATTAGTTTCGGGACAGCAGTTGATCCACATTCCTAAGAAAGCTATTTTATGAACATTCTCTCTGTTTTCGGAGAGCCGTAATACCAATCGTGATGGACACGGATGACGATATTTGCTAAGAAGAGACATCCAGAACCAGCACCAAGCGGTACAGGAAATTAAGCGCAAAACAAAGCTATCAAAGAAAGCGTGCAGTCCATTAAATTTGAGACATCCAATCATGGTCCTTCGAGCCGGATTTCCTTTGCAGACTCCGTGATACAGTTCCTTTCTCCACTGCTGTGAATCAATGGCTCTAACAGACAACGCTATAACTGTTTATTGACATAATATACTGGACTTTGAACAAACTCAGGAAGTTAAAAGTATGTCATGGAGCTGTTCTATCAACAAAAACCCCTTTCTCGTTTGTTCGGCTAGATAAACTTTCTACCTCCCAAGTGCCCCAAACGTATGTTTTTTTGGGAGGCATACTAGTGTTCCTTTTTCACCCGAGCCCCATGGATCAAGCACATCAAACATTTACAGCTTACTCACTCGAAAAGGAAATTCAATTTTTTATTCCCGTCCAGCTCGGACCGTTTCATATCGGGACAACCCACAGAAAAAAGGAGTCAATATACACCTCAACATAACAGGACACTCCAACGGAAGACTGAAATCGAAACCTCTTCAATGCTCTCCTATTTCGTGTCGCTCCAGTTGCCGGTAAGAACCGCTTTTCCGGTTAGTAATACATTTTACTTTTCACTTTCACTTCCTCTCAACATAACCATTCAACCAATCTTTCCATCGTCTCGGGGAAAAACACCCCTTTTGTGTGATGGTTAAAGCGCACCCGAGTCAAAAGAACGTGGCCCAAGAAAAAAGAAGCCCGTCTTTATCGCTACGGCAGAAAAAACAAACACTTGACACCTTTCTTTCGCTCTTCGCTCCCCCTTTGGTTGCGGTTCGCTAGCAGAGCAAGTGTGACACTGTGCCGAACACAAAAAAAATCCAATCCTTTGCCTATTTGTATCTGCTCTCAGGCGCAGGGAGTGAGTGGTACTCCCAGGAAAACCTTGTCGAAATCTGTACCGAGGGGCGGAAAAACACTCGTAGCAAGGAAATATCCCAAATATCAATACTAATCCTTAGCTCATACATTATCAGCACCTCACCAGACGGGACCAGCCGTGTGTGTGTGTGTGTCACCCAAAATCGAAACGAAGTTTCCTGCCACAAGATTTGAAGGAAGTGTGATAAATACACACATTCGAGCGGTCGAGAGTGAGAGAGAACGCCAAATTCCACGAAAATCGATAAGCCACACAAAGAAATCAAGTAAGCCTGAGGAGCGCGTTTGAAAAGGATTTAGGCAGGCTACATTTTGACTTCTAGCCCGGCCTTCTATTGACTTTGGCTGACAAAAGGAGCAAAACGGGAAATCGGCACTTTCTGAGTGTTTTCCTACGGCGTTAGAGAAAACGCTGCTGTGTCAAAATCCGGATGTTTGTCCGCATGATCGATGCGCTGTTATTCTGCGCGCCTTTGCCGGGTTGCTGTTGCTTCAGAATGTTTTTCTTTTATCGGGTTCCCGCAATCCTTTATCCTGCCTCCTCCGGATCCGGTATCTGAATCTGAAAATTTGGCCGACATTGCGAAACATAAAAATTGTTGCGCTTTAATCCGTTATAAATATTTATACGGATGATAATAACAATCAGAGAGCGACTAACGTACACCCCGGGGGGTTGAGATTTTAGACGGTTTAGTGTTGCATGCAGCAACGGAAGAGAAGTTTTTGGTAGAAAATACTGTTTTACAGCTGAAAAACAAATCATTTCCATGAATAAATTACATTTTATTTTGTAGGCGATTTATCTCTTTACAGTGAAGAGAGGTTTGAAGTTTATACATTTAATGTTAACCCTATGAATGTAGAATACATTGAATAAACCGTATTGCCTACTTTTAGGAGTTTCAAACTTCAATTTCTTAAATTCTAGTAAAAAGATTAGTTTTTATTCTGTACAGAATATTTGGAATATTTTACGACATAAACGAAATTTGTGTTTCTTCACTGTCTCACAACCCATTAACGGTACATCAACCATCAATATGCATAGGAAATGATGCCTTCCCTTATTTTCTACATTTTTTCTACCCTCCAAACCTGCCTAAAAAAATCGATCATTCAAACCGGGAACCCCTTCATATTGCTGTTCTAGCACCCAGCCCCTTCGTGTGTGTGCACCTTGTCAAGTGCACACGCTTCTTGCTTCTCTGTGCATGTGCTCCCCCAATCCATCGCAACACGCACGTAAGTCCCAGAACGTGACGCGAAAGGGCGATGAGCGTAGATATGCACTTTAAGAAATTAAACAAACAGCAACAAAAGCGCATCGGCGTGCATGTGGTGTGCAGCAACCCTGCTGCACCACACACACACACACCATCCTTTTGTGTCCGCTGCGTCTCACTTGGCACGGAAAGGAACGTGATCGAGCACGTGTTCTGGTGAAAAGCACAAGGGGCGAAGGCGAAGAAGCCCTGACGCACCAGACAGCGGAGTGGTACAGTCGTGGAATAATCCGTACGTCACGAGTAACTTCTAAGCGTACCGGTAACTTCCAAAAATGGAAAGAATTTGTGCACGCAGCACACCCGCCGCACACGGGTTCTTTCCGCGTGGGATAAGTGTCTGTGTGTGTGTGAGAAGGCGAACATGCAAACCAGACAGCCCCAAACACGATCCACACACCATTATGTCAATCTTCATTCGATGAAAAAGGGGTTCGCTTCTTTTTTTTCCGTTTCTCTCTCTCTCTCTCTTCGATCAGCATCATTTGTGCACCCAGCATGATTTGAAGGCTTCTTTTTGTTGGTCTGAGTGTGTGCGCCTTTTTCCATATAAACTCAACTGAGCGGTTCAATATTCTACTGCCCAAAATCCATCCCGTCTGGACGACATTTATTGAATTCAACGTCGGCGAAGGGAGAGAAAAAATAAACAGGAACTACTAAAGATGTCGTGTTCCTTCATTCTTTTTCATCCCCGGCAAAATCACGGCAAATGTTTCTCGTGTTGAGGTGCTGGTGGTGTATGTGGCATCCATTTACCCCTTCCAACAGGGCAGGGCAAAGTAAAATGGACATGTTCTGTTTTCGAGCTGTCATAAGTTCGTTCCAGCAGCAGCAACGTACACGATTTTACACGATTATTATGGGATAATGGATGAGCTAGTCGCACGTCACTCTGCCGAACAGGCTTTTGTGACCGTAACGGTGCATCTATCTCCTAATAAGGACAAGTGCACGATTGACATGGGAATGCACTTTGTGTTGGTGTTGGTGGTAAATAGATGTCAATCCTAGTAAAGGCTGCATAATTTGCCTTCTTGATTTTATTGTGGGTTTCACTAAATCATCTCTAAACAGATGCTTCATTTGGTTAAGTTTATTGTTCGAGACAGCCATTTAGACTTTTTGGGTGTCTTGCAATAGCAATTATATTTTTCAAATAAATCAAATTAGAATGTTGAAGGTAATATAAAATAGTATTGTTGCCTTTGAAATAGTTAATAAAGCGTATGAAAATACGTTTACAAAATTGCCAATAGTTCATTATACAGGGTTTGCCACGGTTTATTGGTTGGTTCCCATCAATTTTCGATGGGTTTCCATATTTTTTTGGTGCATTCCCACGATTTTTCGACCGTTTTTCAGATTTTTTTGGTTCAATTGTATTGATATCCAATCGGAAAATACCAATAAATTATGGAAACGAACCAAAAATCTATGGGATACGCTCAAAAAATCGTGGGAACGCACCGAAAAATCATGGGAACCGACCAATAAAGCTTGGGAATCCCTGTAAGTATAGTGAAGACATTAAGCAACTTCCAATAATAACTTCCACAACTCAATAAAAGACAGTACATATATGCATCATGAAAATAATAGCCTCTAAGCATGAGAATGACCCATATTATCTTCACACAAACACACACACACACACTCACACATAATAGAAAGCAAAAGAAAAGTACAATTGAAATCCTAACAATAACAAGCCAAATCAATCGAAGATTTCTAATCAAGCTGTTACATTTATGGTTATTGGTTATCCCATTGTATTCTCATTGGCTTGCACAGCGGTATTGGCAACGAGAGAGCGCATAACCCTTGACCGAAAGACCACTAGACCATCGCATCCACGATCCCGTACACATCGAAGTAATTGAAAAGAAAAAAAAAACTTCCACACTGTAAGCATCTTGCATTGATTCCACGCTGGCAACAGTCTCATACTGCGGCCCACTGCAAGAACTCTTCACATTGGCGAGTGGTTACATTGTGCCGTTTCATCGAATCGTATGCTAGAGTCGGAGCAAAATAACAATAGATATTATGGAAGCGAGAGATGGCAAAGAAAAAAAAAATAAAAAAAAGCAGAATAATGCTGCCCCGAGCAGCAGCAGCAGCAAGAGTTCGAGTTGTGCAACCACATTCGCTTGATTAACGTTGAATACCATTACCCCGGTACACAGGCGCGGCGCACTGCGTAATGATGGGGTTATCCTTGTTTTAATTAAACTATTTCTCATCAACTCCAACCAACCGACCACTCGCCTCCTTCGCTCCTTCGGCCGACCGAATCAGCTAGTGCGGAAAATTCTCCAACCCTTTTTCCTGGCAGTGATCGGAAAGTCAAGAAAATCGAACCGGTTCGAACAAAAGACAAATGATGCTTTTCCCGAACTCCGGCTACTCCCTCCCTTTCAGCCGATGATGGGGAAAGTTTGCTCCCTGCTGTTCATTGTTCTTCCTGGCTTTTGCTACTAGCTTTTGTGCTCGATGGAAGATGTCACGCGACGACGGTACCATTTGCCACCAGATCGGATTGTAGCATCTTCTCTGTCGAATGGAAACTCTGTGGGAGGAATGGAAGGAACTCGGCAAGACATTATGCTTCGCTGATTAAACGCAGCGCGATTTTCCACCAGCATGCAGTGGTGTCCTTTTTTTGCCGCATCGGAAAGAATACCCCCGCTCGTTCGATGAGCAGCGAATGAGCTATTGGCAACTACGGTAATGACAACATCTGGTCGATTACAGCGCAAAACCGCAAGCACTGGCGTTGCTGCAACTTTATGTTCCTCCCCTCCTCCGTTTCGAAGAGTTGAGAATATTGTGATGAAAATAAATGAAGTTTTCAATTGTTCCCCTGACAAGCCGGGATGAGCAGGAATTAGTTGCACGGATAAACTTTGCCTTGCTGAAGATTTCTTTTGTTAGGTTCATTTGTTTGAATCCTTTTTACAAATTGCGATGCTGCGTAACGAAACATTACTTTCAGCTGCAGGAATCAAAGTGTATCCAATTAGATTAAAATAAAGGCGTGCGTTTGTTTGCTGTGACCTGATTTGATTAATTACTAAGGTATGTATTGAGTATTAAGACCTCAAAAATCATTCATAAGAATAATGACAAAAAAGTACTAGTTATTATGAAATTTTAATCCAAACGAGCAAAGCGTGTATGCAAAATCTTCAATAATAGGTACATGTGCAGTAAAAGTCCATTTAACAAAGGTGAAACGTACAGAAACGATTAAAACGTACTTGACGTATATGCTATTGGGCGAAAGTAGCGAACCAAGCACAATCTAGAAGGAAACAGATCACTACAGCTTCCGTCCAGAGCATCGTTACTCAATGTCCAGTAAAATTGCTCCAATGTTCACTATCATCGGAATCCTTTTTTCCAGCCGCTTACAACGACACACTTGCAGGACATCCCTGGGCAAGCCTGAAGTGAACACCCTGGAGCCCTTAACGCCCAACCGTATTCGGTCATCTGGGTTGTCACGGAACCGACGCAAGATGGAGAGAGAGAGCGAAAAAGTGGCGGAAACCGGCTCACTTTCACACCATAAATCATCGTTTTGCAAAGTGGGAAAGATAATAGCACCCGAAGCGTTTGGGGAAACCGGGACCGGCATCATTGCCTGCAACGATGCATCCTGGTCGATCCAGCATAAACGTCGCTTCGTTGTGCGAGTGCAATAAACTCAACATCTCGTAATTGACCGATTACGGCACCGTCCGTCATCATTGCCGGAGATGATTCGTCACTGCCCCGGGTTGCTGCTGCTGCTGCAGATTTTCATCGTCCCCGTTGTTGCTGGTGGACAGACTGCTCGAGCAAGCGATGAACCCAAAAGATCGGCGAGGTAATCAATCAGTACCGGTAGCACTTTGGACATACCACCGCATGATGGATGCTATAACGGTACGCTCTACATCCTGCCAAGAGCTCTTTCAAACACTCGTCTGCGTGATTTGAGCATAAATTTGAAGAGATTTTTAATTTACACACGCTCATGTTCTGATAAGATTTTGGTTACGCGGTGTGATCGAACGGGTGATCAATTATCCTTGCTAGACTGTGCGCGCACAGGTTGAGAGCACCAACAAAAAACACAGTGGCAGATGAAGAAAGCTGCAAAACGCACGTACCTGCAACGGAAAGAGAAGAAAGGATAGAAAGAAAGCCATTATTTTTGTGACCGATCAAAAAGGAACATTTTTAATGCTCGTTTAATGGGCATGCTCCCCCATATCACGCCGAGCCATTAAACCGAAGCGAACTTATTTTACGAGCCTAATCATGGCTAAGGCAACAGGAAAGTAGCAGAGTTCACAAACAGTAGCAGGACGATAAACAACCGCATGTTTTACACACAGGCTTTTGTATGTATTTTTTCCCTCAATTCTTAATACCATTTTTAATCTTGATTTCACAAAAATAATCCCAACAACACGTACAACAATAGGGTGGGCAAAAGGTGAGTTGTGGTAGAGCAGGAGCAGGGGATCATAAAATTGTACATCGGGTGTGTAACTCATTAACATATTTATTATATAGCTGTTAAATTAACATTACCACAAAACAAGCCCATAAAATGCATGGCACGCCGGCCCGGCACACTGCCAGCTAATGCAAATGAATCAATCTGCCGAGCACCTGCAATGTTCGTGTGGGTATGATTATTTTTTTATTTAAAGGTGAACATGTTTGATCCTCTACATCGTACATTGGGTAAACCATAATATTCAATCAAAAAAAGTATTTTTTATGATTTTTATTCACATTTTTCACTTGAGACAAACCATTTCTTTTTGTTCGATATGTAGAAGAGGTTATGTTGTCTTCTTGATTTTCTAGTTTAATGCATGAAATATTCCTTTACATTGATGATTTAGCTAGAAATGAATGTTTAGTTGCATTGATTTGATAAATGATTTTCATCTTAAAGATATTCAGCAAATAGCAAACAAGCTTGCCACGTTTGATAACAAACGCTCTTGGTATGGATCGTAGACTGGAACTGGTATTAAATCCGGAACAGTTCCAGGTACTGTTCCTGGAAATACATTAAATCTAGAGCTATTTCTGAATCAGTATGGATTCATGATCGGTTACAGGACCGGTTTGGGTTCAGTGTCAGTTTCAGGTCCTTTATGGGTTTACTTTCAGTTCAAGGAGTAATATGAATTCATGAGTAGTTACAGGACCGTTATACGTACATAATCAGTTCCAAGTTCGGTATGGATTCTGTTTCAGTTCCAGGACCTGTTCATGATAGGTTCCAGAACCGGCATGGGTTTAGTATCAGTTCCAGAAACGGTATGGATTCATGAAAGGTTCTAGGATCGGAATGAGATCATGATTTGCTCCAATACCGGTATTGGTTCATGATCCAGGAACCCAGGACCAGCCCAGGCCCAGCATTCTGTTATGTACAGTTTTGAACCATAATAGGTGAAGTATTGATGTCAAGACCAGTATTGGTTTGGTGTTGGTTTTAGATCTCTAAAGGGGTCCTTAAAAGAACTCCATTTTAATAGGGTTCTGAAGTCCTTAATTTTGGAGTGCTCTGTAGAGTAAAGGAATTCTTAGAAATTGCATTGCATAGCCCTGTATCCTGTCCACACTAACTAGTGTGAATATAAAAACATCAAAACAGACTTCTGTAAAAAATTGTAAGTTTTGTCGACTTGGTGCTTCATACACATTTACCTAAAACTGTACGTATTGAAGCCAGTGTGTGCACATTTTTTACATAATTTTCATATCCACCAAATGAAGTGATAGTGACGTCACACATTAAAGCACCCAAAAGTGTCACTGTCGATGATTAATGTTGAGCGGCAAGCTGAAGTGATTCACGACTCACAAAAAAGGAAAAAAACCTAAATGAAGGTGTCAAGATCAGTCAAAAATGAATCGCAATATTTTGCTGATGCTTTTATTTTCCAAAAAAAAAAAAGACAAGCGTGGCTGAAATAATAGTACAACGGCACGATAATTCATCGCAAGAAACAACACGCACATCCGATCCAATCGCCTGAACCTACCGACCGGTCAGTGGAAAATGGAAATAAGAAGCAAACACAAACACCGGACGGGCAGTGTAAAACAATAGACCCATGTCTATCAAATTCAACACAAAGGTGGGCAAGCAACGACAACAACAAAAAAAAAAAAAAACACTGTAAAAGAAAGGTATGATAAATACTGCAGGGACAACCAAAACACGTGCGCTCAAAACCACCGAAACGCCACGCCGCCACCGCCGCCCTGTTTTGGCACGATAAAAGTCAAATTTAAAAGCTTAAGAGCTTTCGACAGGATCGACCGCGACAGGTCCACCACACTCCAAAAATCCCTCGTCCTGGAAAAGCACAGCATCCACCGAACCAGAACAATGGCTGAAACAATAAACACACCATAACCCACACACACTCCTCGGTGTGAGAGAGAGACCCGTGTGGCAGGTTCATATCTGTCAACCGCAGAAAATAAAAATTAATCAACGAAATTGAACTGTCACCAAGGATGTGAGAGTGTGCCGGGGAGAGCCTGGTCGTCCAGAGCCTGGTGTGTCGGGACGTCAGCAGCAACGAAAAAGGGAAGCGATCATACAATATTGTGTGAATGGGGGTGAGGTAGTAGCGCAACCGATGCATGGCACGCACCACATGACGCGGACAGTTTCGGTGGACGCACGTTTCTGTTTGAAACGGTTCGGTTGGCTTTCTGGTTGGTTTGACCCGTCCCGCAAGCGCGCGTGTGCTGCCGATTGGCTGATATTCGAACTGATATCCGAAAACTGTCACACAATCCGTTTCCGCAGACCGGTGATAAAGTGCGAACGCGAGATTGGTGCAGCATCGTAGGAGGAGCAAGCGAGGAATCGTATGCAAGTGGGGAGGAGCAGCGATCCAAAAGGATTGAAATGCAAAGTCATCGATTATTTAATATTTATTTATGAAATTGAAAATTAGTATGCATATCGCTTCAGTCTTTATTTATGAGTGACCGTAATGAATAATGAAATATGGCGCGTCGGCAAACGTGCCACAGCAGAGTTTGCTGGCAAACCGTTCTCATTTCCCACTAGCTCCCCCACCCCTCCTTCATGTCAGGCACCAGGCTCTAAGCAGGTTTAACTGGAGGCGTTTAAAAAAATCCTCCGCTTTACCTTCTCCCACACTGCATCGTCTACCGCCACGACTACTACGACACCCGCATGGAATTGTGGCATTTCACTGACGGACGTGCTGCAATGGGCACTGCAATGCAACTGCCATCGGCCAATCGATTTCGCCCCCCGAGGGGGAAAGTGCACAAAATACACATCGTTGCAGTGAAAATGAGGGATCGAGCCAAATGTGGGTGGCGCCGGAAATGAGTTCACTCAAGCAGAGTGGAATTTTCAAGGACTGTAGAGAATCTATAATATGAATATAAATGAATTTGTACAATTAGTATATATAAACACAATAATCACTCACTTTTAACATGAAATCGAAAAGATGGTTGATTGTAAAAATAAACGTAATAATAATTTTAATAAAACAATTAATAGTGTCGGGTTTAATGAATTTTTCATATCAATCTTCACTGATGGGTGACTCGAATTTCGAATCAAATCTTAAAAGATGCATTGATCTTCAAAGATTCATTTATCTCTAAGACTTCAGGAATCTTCAAAGATTCATGAATTTCCAAGAATTAATCTCGAAAGAAATAATGAATCTCTACAGATTTGTTGAATCTCGAAATATTCATTATTTTTTAAGGATTCATAAATCTGTAAGATTCATAAATCTGTAATATTCATAAATCCATTTAAATAAATATATCTCCAGGGATTCATCACTCTTTCAAAATGTAGGATTTTCAAAATATTGAATTTACCCAATCCCACCTAATATATGTGATAAGATCGTCGTGGTCAACCCTCGTATGGACCATCTCCCCGTAGTAAAACAAACAAGTCTCAAAAGCCTGTTGTTAAGACAAGAAAAGGAATAATAAAGCTCAAGATTCATGAACCTCTATAGATTCGTTAATATTTCGAGAGATCTTTTGAGATTCATACATCTTTTAAGATTCATGTGTCTTTCCGATCGAGATTCAGATGCATTGAATCATTTGAAAGATTCATTCAGTTCCATGAGTCTGAAAGAGATTCACCCAACACTAACAAATAAGAACGCAAAAAAGAACCATTTTCTCTTCTTTTTCACAGGCAATCAAACCAATTAAGTAAAGAGTCCTTTTCCATGCTTACGCTTTTGTTATTTGTCAAAAATAATCATCCACATTATTTATGTTCCGTTGTGTCGGTAATATTTTCGCCCATGTTCACGAATGATTAAGAGACGAGTTTATTTTGTGAATTCATTTCACCGTCCCCTTGCGGTTACCCTCTTTGATTAATCTTTTTCTCTTTCCTTAACATTGCGCTCCCCATTTGAGGGGCTGCTTGTTTAATGTTTTGATTTGGTTTGTTCTTTGTTTCTTGCTGCTCTCCCCGCCGGTGGCGTCCAATCTCATCTTCAAAAAGGACCGACTTGATAAATGATATACACATTGCCGAGCTCCAAACAACGACAACAACTAACAAACGCACAAACTGCCGAGCTGCAGCAACATCTGCGTTCGATTTGGTCTAATTAAAATTCTAACTTACCTCCTCTCTCTGATTGCAACCTACTGCCAGCGCAAAGAGCCCGGATCTTTCTACCGGTTTGTTCCAACAGGGCGGTTTTACGCAAGCCTCACACTGACAGATGGATTCTGACTCGACACGCCACAGGCTAGCGCAGAACGGTTTATGAACGATACTTTTGCGTGGTATTTGCGGTAAGGAACACAGCGCGGTTGCGGTGAGGCAACAACAAAAAAGTGTATAAATCATAAACGAGCCATGAAAGTACAAGTGGCTTGATGTTTTGTACTTTTGCTGGAAACGAAACGACGTCCTAGATATTGGCTTCCTCCAATCCAAGCGGGACGCGTCGGCAAAACATATCAGGCAGAGAGGAATCAGCACGGAACCATCAGTCTCGCCAGTCGGACTCGTCATGACGCCCGCTTCACTTAGAGTCGTTGTTCCCCGCTTGGGCAGCTTTAATGGAGAGCAGGCAATACCTACAACGGGATGGCGTACCCTCGTTTTATTCTGCAGATATTATCCCACCCCAAACCGTGATATCGTACGTAGTTCACTGTTGGGGGAGCGAAGGTACTCCCCCCTGTTCCGCTTTGTACACGGTTTGCCGAAACGCAAAGCAAAGGAATTAAGTTTTATCTCTGTTTATTCATTGCGCTCTCGTTTTGGGATTCTGTTCTCGATTTCACTTTCCGCTGTGCTATTGGAGACATAAAGACCATGCTACAGGAATACTGAAAATACATTTGGACACTTCATTTCTGCCTTTTCGGGTAGGTATCGCTTGAGTAATGAAAAAAAAAGGCATCAGTAACCTTCACCAGTAACGGGCGGACGAGTCTAATAATAACCACCGCATCATATCTCCCCGTGTTCCGATGAAAATCAAGCGAAGGGAAAATATAGAAGCGAAACTATGTGGAAGGAGGAACGCCCGTAAACTGACGCCCCGGCAAAACGCTTTTCATGACGAAAATGAGGAAGACAAATTTTGAAGCCACTGACGACTGGCTCAGGAACGTCTTCAAATGCGTAGAGCAATGCGACGGTCTGAGTCTGAGGTACTAAACGCACAGACTTACACACACACAGTGGTATCTAAAACACAGAGAATAAGAAAAGCAAAACATTTGCTGATGTTCGTTTCCGGTTCACCCTCTCCATCGTAGTGTTTTGGGGAAACAGAACGCCCAGAACCGTACAGGAGTACTACGTATGATGCTTTTTTTCCAGCAATGCTTTTTTACGCCAAGATCTCGTGCCTGGAAGGGCAGCCCCAAACAGAAAGAAGATGGTTACTGTCCTTGTGATTGTGTGTCACCGTTGGAATCATAAAATATTGAGAGGGGATGTCTTTTTTCTGCCTTTTTCATTGTTTATTTTGGTGTGATTTTTTTGCACGAAAAACACTCGAATCGTTCCTTGCTTGCTATCTCTCTCTCTCTTCTCTGTTAGCCCACATCTCAAGCTGTGTAAGAACACAGGCGCGCACATGATTTTTCTTCACTTTTATGAAGCCGTCATTTGGATGGTCGGGACCGTTTGAAAGCCGACTCGCAGAATGTTTTTTTTTTCAGTTTTGTTTTGCTCCTTGCAAGCCAACCAAAATTTGCTAGTGCTGGGAAAAAATACTTCAGCGTGACGAAAAAAAGCAGCCTTACGCTTCGAAAAAAAAAAAACCCAAAAAGGACGCATTATGATGTGCCACCGGTTTTCGCCCTCAAGGCTCTAGAGCAGCAGACGACCCATGGGTGGAGCATTTTTTATTGGTCAATCATAAAAACGCTCAGCAAAATTGGTTCTGGCTTTCGGTGAGGCTTGGCAACCAAAGCCTTCTGTAGACTAAACGCTATATCCGCTGCTGTCGAATGGAAACGGAAGGGAGCGCCGGGAAAAAAGAGCACACAAATTCGTTTTTCAACTTATCACACACACCGGATGTGCGCAAATGCGTGATGATTGCGATATGTTAACAGGCTTCTGGTAACGGGACCCGAATGCTGGCAGGCACTGGTATATGGTAAGGCATACCGAAGTGTCCATAAAATGAGAGAAAAATATTATTGCTAAACGAGCATGACGACGGTGGTAGAGAAACGTCAATTCACATTTACGAATACATTTCGAGTGAGGAGGATTACTGCAGTAGCGGCTGTCGAGTAAAATCTGGCCGGATTGTATTGATGAACGAGTGAAGTGATATGTTGATGGTACGGGTATGCAATCATGATAACATAAATCATCACACCCCGACCGGTCAGTGTCTTATTTACTCCGACGGTCACTTAAGATGGGTCATTCGCGACGCGTGAATACAATTTTTGCAAGGAAACGGGTTCATAACTTTTTTAATGATAGTGTGACATAAATAAAATATCAGTTTTAAGATGTCATCTATCAAATGCATGTATGTTCAATTGGTAGCACTATTTACATTTATAACGTATGTAATACAAAGTAAAGCATAAAAAAGAAAACATACAAAGTAATTATATATTCATGCAGAAATATAGGCGTAAAAAATGCGCGTTGGTGCCGTGACCAGGATATGCCATGGTATTTCAGTCCTAAGTAAACTACAGCAAGAAATTTGATAAAAACTCATGCCTACATAACCTAGTTTAAAGTTTCAAGAGGGAAAACGCATGATCAAAGACCACCCAGGCAAGTGTTACAAAACAATTGAGTGCATCTTAAAACGCATCATCCCATCTTGAGATACAGTTTCAACACTTTCACCCACTAACACTATTGTCGCGTGCATATATGGTCGGTCGTCCGCCTTTCAAACCACATCCATCAGCATCTTGTTATTCTTAGTTCTTCAGCCGTATAAAACGCTGTCTACCTCTCCTCCCACTCATTGCCGACCTGTCAAAGTTCCGAACGATCGGAGGCACTCCCGCCGAATGCACATTCACGAAAGAATGTCTAGCTCTGACTAGGGTGATGGCTGATGCATATGGTGGTGGAGAGTAAATAAAAATGGAAGACGAGAAAAAACAGAGCATCCCGTGGTGGTTGGTACGAAAAATAAACAAATATTCAGACACTTGAGCAATCAAGTGCCACTCAAAGGGCGATGGACAGACATCAACACAGACGTTAATTTGAAATAGAAAGGGGGAAATTGGATAAACTTTTTTTTTCTGTCGGTAGCGTCTAGGGTCTAGGTTAATATTGTAGTGTTGAAAGCCAATCGGGTTTGCAATGTATTATTCCCTGTGCAAATAACAAGGACCGCGGGGATCAACTAGACACAGTACAGTGTGTCAAGAAATCTGAACCAAAAGGACATCTCCAGGAATCTTCATGAAAGCAAGTGTGTGAGTGTGTGAAATTAGTTTTGGGCACTTCACTAGACGTTTCATAAGAGATCTCAGCAGCATTTTTTGCTTCCCAAAAAATCAAGAAAATGTGCAAACAGTACGACCACTTCAGAAGCTGCCAGTCGCCAGTCTTCTTGGATTACACCTACGCCTGCAGTGCGTACTTGCCAGATTCTTAGCCTCTCCCCTTCGTTTTGAAGTGTTTGATGGAATTTTCTAATTATTCCACCGATTGTTTGCGTGAACGCTCCACGGTAGGGCTTAAGATACGACCTAATGCATATGTGTGTGCAGGAGGCCTTTTGAAACCCCCTCGCAGGAGGTATTAAAGGCTATGGCGTTTTGTTTGAAGCGCGTGTGCGGCAAGTAAACAGGATACCCACTCATTATCTTAAACGAACGAACGCTGTCTGTGTGCCGGTACCACAAGGGTACGACGTCAAAACCGTCAGGCTTAAGCGAGTCGGCTGACGGGCTCGAATAACGCACCGCATCACGAAGGACGCTGACTGCAGTAGCACTGCCGCCCTTTGCGCCCACCCATTGAAATGAGACTCCGGAGGAATTTTCCCACCTTTACCGCGTTTCGGCGAAGGTGTTGAAACGTGTCGTAGCATTGATGACTGCCGCATACCACATTGAAGTAAGTACACCCAGAGTACCTTTCCCGAGAAGGTCCTTAAGCTTTGTCCTCCCCAAAAACTAAATGTACCAAAATTCTGGAGTATGTTGAAGGAGCAGGAGATATTTGAATCTGAAACCGGTGGAATTTCCATCAGCATTAGAGTGCCTTCAGTGGCACTACAGTTGTGGAAAGGATACTCCGGGGCGTTACCGGATGAACTGGGAAACGCGATAAAAGCCTAGGAATACGGTTATTTTTGCAACAGTTCTTCAAGATCAAAGTGTAAATTTGGTATACTACAATTAGCTGTCTGTGCCTAAAATCTAAGGTGTCCCTTCACGACATCTTGCGAGCATTTGTTTTTATAAATTATTATGACGACAATTTAGTATTTTCACGCTAACGATGCTATTCTAACAAAATCAAATATAATTTCAAGAATTTGCTTCTATATACCTTCAAAGTTGCATATACAAATGATATTAACTAATACACATTTCCAAAATGCTCTACAAAACACTCCGGCGATTGTGTTGCGTACATCTAGATAAGACCAATGTTCGCAGTGACTCGTGAGCATCTTCTTAAATCCAACTTCTCTGTCAAACTCGTGCCCATTAAGAGTCGATCGTTAGCATACAAATGTGCGTCGTATTGAAACACAGCCGCATTAAGCGGTAACCCTTCGTGTTCGAACTTACGGTCAACTAACTTCTTCCCTCGTCTAGAACAGTTGTTCGCCGCTATGCATTGAAATCTGCCACCAAAGGCACCAAATAAAGCAGTAGAATAAGTCAAACCATTTAATATCCATTATCTTCTCTACGTGAGCGTGAACCGTTTGCGGGAAGCTGTTTCTTCCCTGTGCTTCTTACATGACGAAGAAGCCAAAACACGCAACAGTATCAGTTCAGGGACAAATCGGGAGCCACCAGTTACTTGGTTGCAGGATTTACGTTCACTGCTCATTCCGGTCCCCTTCCCCGTAGGAAAATCACTAACGCAAGTGAATGGCTGCGCGATATAGGGTGACCATTTCTTGTCTGCCCTAGCTGCTTATTCGTATTCCACTTTCGTTTCGGGTACTTTAAGGTTAATTTATGCTTATGATGCCTGGCTCGGAAAGTGAAAAAAAAAAACAACGGAGGGAAAAGAGAAAGAAATCATTCGCTCCATGCCTGCCTGTCTGTTGGGAGTTCTACGGCGGGACGGGGTGAGATGTGCCGGCACGCGCCCGTTTGTCAAACAAGGACTCGAAGGTCGGAGAGGTCCTTTTTCAAGCCGTTTTACGACCGAAGATGTCTTGCCGAAACTAACAACTGTTCCATCGGTTGGATTAGTGAAGCAGGAAAGATCGAACGATAGGGTCGCTCGGTTTGGGTCTTTCACAGTGTACTGTTTTGGATCGGTAACTTCAAAATATCCCCGTTAGTTCCATGGAGTGGATTGCTTTCAGTAGTTTAATTAGAATGTATCACCAACAGATGTCAGAGCATGTGGCTTATCTTAATTCACGTCGTATTTCCTCCATGTTCAAAACACTTCAAACTGTATTATTTCTCCAGGGACCATCTTGCATGTGTCGCAAGAGTTAATGACCTTGGCAAGAAATGAAAACAAAAGTACGACATCCCAGACATTGTCAATAAACTTTCCAAGTGTTTCGTGACCATGAATAAGCTAAAAAACGGTGACCATACCGCGTACGGAAGGCGTTAATTATTCACACATTCCGTGCGTGGTGTTGGGTACAGTTCACTTGACACCTGTCACGGTATTTTGGGACAGTTGTATCGCATTGTCTAGCGCACGTTGGAAGAGGTGTGAAACTGTGTCGCTTGAGGTTGCATGTTTCCTCTAAGTGTCGACAGATCCTCCATCCGTCATCACATCAACTACATGACATAGAAAAACATACCCTGGAGCAGGTGTTAACTTCCTCCAAGGTGTCAAGTTATAATCGCATATAGCAATGTGCCCTGTTAACTACAACCTCCAACTAATTGTTTCAACAAGCTACCTAGCCGAAGGAAGAATGGTTCATTTCTTCACAGCCCTTTGGAATTCCTGAAAACGGCTATATCTTCAACAGTAACTTACGATCGGTTGTTCACACTCCAGGATGGTTTTATTTTTATTGAATACACGTCTTCAAATAAACTCACCACTAGCTCCCGGGAGCATAATTTCGTAATGATTGAATTAAAGTACGCTACCCAACAGCCCGAGTAAATATCGAGAAGTTAACTAATGCACATTCCAACCCATTAGAAGGTTCTTTTACAGCGAACCAATTGTTTGATTTACGAGTCCCAAGCCGAGCAGCTACCATACCACGTTTACTGTGTCATTAAGGTATGGTCTCCTCGATGGTATAGGTGAAGCATAGTTTTATGTGCGTTCCCAACGTAACCGGGGAACCGTACGGTAACAGTGCCTCTGGAGAGATACCCGAACGCGTGGATCTGTGAGCGTTATGAATGTTTTACAAGTGTTCTAGGTAGAAATTGTCTGCATGTTTGTGGGGTTGCTGATGGTAGGGGCACACTTTATGCCGATGTTTGGAGTGTGGCTACTGTGCTACCAGGCTAGTTATAGCAGGGGTCTGCAGTCTTGACATAGCAAACAAGTTCAATGTGAGAAAACAGGTGATTTAAATGTTATTGCACTCTTGTCAAAGAGAAAATTTGTTTCGTTGTGTAACATGAATAAGCTTCAAAAATTGTTCATGTCCAATAAAACTGTCCATCTTTATAATGTCACCAGCAAACGGTTGAAAGAAACATCCATTCCAAACCCCATTTTTATCAATCCAAGATAAATGGGACTTGTGTAAACGACATCCCAAACATAGTGGCTCGGTTTGGCACTCCTGCCCGGAACCGACATCCTTGAGAATAATGTATGGTAACAAAAAAGCGAAGCTAAACTAAATCGTTCCACCCAGAAATCTGTCTTCCTAGATTTTTTTTTTACTATCAACTGTAATGTTAACTCTTTCCTGCAGGATCAAGCCCTTAACACGCCCTTCCAATCGTTTCGGAGGAACTTTTTCCTAGCTGCCATTTATAATGCAGACCCTCCTTCTCTCTAGATGTCTTCGAACTGGGCATCGTATTCCAGTAGAAACGTAGACAGGCTTTGTTCCGAAAACTCACTGGGCACAGAGATAGAAATTTGAATAATGCTTTTCAATTGTCTTGCTTGCATGAGGAGCTTTCTCCATATCCCCGTTCTTGCTACTATCGTTTGCGAATAAAGCCTCGGATTTATCGCAGCAGGAGATGCCGCCAGTAGTGTGGGAGAGCAGAGACAAAGAGGAAGAAAAAACGACATTCAAGGAAGTAAGCCGACAGGGCTGAAAGTGGGCAGCCCTGATGGCCTTAGCAACGGAACTCTAACAGAGTGGAGTAGGCTTGCGGTCAAGCTCTTTACAACCCTCTGTGCCGTGCTTTCACCCACCCGATACAGAGAAGCAAAAGTTCCGGCGCTTAATTGCTCTCTATTTTCAGAATATTAGACATTTGGGATCAAGCCTTCGTCCGGATGCGCAGAATGGGCACGGAGAGAGGAAAAACTATCCTTCCATGGACCATCGTTACTCTCGTTACTGCCAACCGCCAACCTTCCGGCCAGTGACAAAAGCTTTTTGCCAAATAATCTCTTTGTTGAGCAAGAGTCATAAAAATAAACATTAACTCGACACCGGGTTCTGCCAGGTTTGGCCTCCTGCGGGCTCCTGCTACAGTGCCGGGAGACCGTTCTACTTTCACGTCCGATGCAGTTCGTGTTTTGAACGAGACTCGATCAGATGTCAGATGAGCGGGATGACTTCGTTGCCCGGGCGAACACCAAGATCCAATGAACATGTTCACGGATTAGCCAACCACCGTTCGGCCGGGAAGGGGTATAGGAACGAGACATTAAAAAACTGGAACCCCGTATCGCACCTGAGTCTTCGGTCCTGAGCAAATAGTCTTCCCCGTGTTGGGAACCTCCGCATCGCTTCCGCTTTGCGAGTCTTTAACGGGTTGTTTGAGTTTCGACTCCGATAGCACCGTGCTTAGGACGATAAAATGCCGTTCAGCAGAGCGTTGGCAGAGCCATTTTTATCCTCACCAAACGAACGGTTTTGTGGGTGGGCACACACTACTCCCCTGCACACTACTGCTACTACAGACACCTGAGCTTGAGCAGAATTGATTTTCTCCTGAAGCGATGTTCTGCAACGGACAGATTGATCCGCCCAACTCTCGAAGGTTTTTTTTTTAACTTATGAAGCCAACAACGTCCTCTTCTCGGTAGATTTGGGTCGCAAGCTTCGACAAGAAATTCCAGCACCATCTTCGAAGAGTGTGTGCTACCTGGGTTTTTTTTTTCTACGCTCGTTCGTTTCTAGCTCATCTTCAAAATTCTATCCAACCCACTGGCTCCATTCTGAGCGATGGTGCGATGTGGGCTCATTCGTAGTGTGCGGCTCATTTTTCAGACTCCCAGCACCTCGGCAGTAGCATCATTCCGGGCGACCGAATGGATCGCATCCCGTAGTCGATTTTCCTGACAGGCAGCGCTTCTGGTGCTTATTTTGCTGCTGTCAGTGCAAGTTCTTGCACTGTTTTCTTGATGTCGTTTTTTGTCTGCGATGCATTTTAGATTTGACTGCTTTTTTTCTTATGATGCTCATGCTTAAGAGTATGATTTGTTGCTAGAATGTTATGCTTCTTTGAACAATTCTTCGCACACTTTCAATGAGGCAACAAGGCAGCGAGCAAAAACAGTAGTGGCTGTAGGCAAACACTACAAAACAAATGGGCTGCACGACACTGCACAAGGGGCAGAAGCAAAAAGCACAAGGAGAGAAAAAGGAGCTATCTTCTTAGTAGAACGTTAACAAAAAAATCCGTACGATAAAACCGCACACTATAAAGCCGAGATGATTCGGGGCAGTTGTTTCTCTTTTCTTTTTTTTCATAATGATCATAATTGCAATCATAAAGCGAGTCAGAGCCAGAAGTGCACTGACAGGGTAAAGGGGGTAGAGGAGGAGAAAAATGCTTCCAAGCATTATGAAAATAATGGCGGAAAAATCTGTTTGATGAAACTACAAGCACAGCGCAAGGAATGGGATGAGAGCGGCCAACATAGACAATGTTCTCAAGTGTTTTGATGATGTGTTTTTTTTTGCTGTTGTTGTTGTAGTGCTTTTTCTTGCCAAACATGATCAAAAGCATAATTGCTTGCTTCAGTTCGTAGTGAAGCGTGGTTGCGTGGTGGTTGAGGTTGTGTTGTCTCATCCAGCTTGTCTCATACACGCATTGCAGGAGATGATAAGCTCAAAGGATAAGTAGTTGCTTATTGTGCAGCGATAAGATTTATTTTTGGAGTTTGAAAGTCAACGACTAGAAAACGAATTATTCCGTTTTTCACTTTTACTTACACATCAGTGCGTGCTTACGGTTTTAAAGCGATTTGTAGGAAATACGTACCTGAAATGAGAAAGAAAAAAGATAATTTTAATAAACATTTATCAACAAAACTATTAAGCTTTAATTGAATGTAGTTAAATTAGACAAATCTCTTGCTTGGTTAAAAAAGCCTTCCAAAAATGTCCTTAAAATATATTCAAATATTTACGATTATTAAAAACAATGTTTAAATACATGTATTGAAACATAAACCAAAACAAAACATGACCAGAATATAGTTATAATGCCTCACCAATTCTCGCACAAAAGTTAAAAGCAATGCCAGACGTACAAATTACCTCTAGACGATGGATAACGTAATTTGTCTAATTACGACCGTTCGCCCAGCCAAAACTAAAATCGTAAAAAAGAGTACAAAAGCTTGCTACAATTTTCCGCCAACACCAATCAGGTGGAAAGCAGCATTGCACAGGAGAATAAAAAAAACCCTTTCTTTCCATTATTCCTCTTGTGCCGCCGCTTCATGGGACGGGCCCCGGGAGTAAGCGCACACAATTGCTCAACATTGCACACAGGTGCTTTTACCGAGCATTAGATACCCCCACCCCGTCGTCGCGACGTGATCTCCTCGAAGCCGAATTGCCAAGCACCGATTGTGTTCAAAATGCTAGACGCGCGGACCAGCAGCGATGTCCTTCGGACGCTAATAAAATCAGGAGAAAAGTACTCCTCCGCAAGCAGGTTGCTTATTTACGTTCGATTACTGTGTAAAGCACTTTGGCACGTTTCCGACGATTTTCCTTTGCTTCGCATTCGGCGTATGTAGCAGCATTTGCTTCCCCGGCAAGCGTACCAAGCGTGCCAATTCGAAAGGAAATATCGATGTGTGGCGATGTGCAGTGCACAAAGGATTCTGTTGGGAGATGAACAAAAAAAAAAGCCTGGACCTCGAAATCGTTTCTGGTGGAATGCAACCAATTTAAAATCGTTGCCAATTCAGACCAATCGTTGATCGCTGTGTAGTAACGATCCACCTACCCACGATGAGATTTAAAGCGAAGGACATGTGTGAAATGCGCCGTTGGTATAGGTCATACAGCTAAAAAAACCCCGAAGAATGATGACGACTTCCCAACCGTTTGAGAACCAACATTTCCTGGAGGTACGAAAAAGTTGGTTTTAGACCCACTACCACCATGTTATGTCTCTGGTGCTACTGCTAACTCTACTGCTTCGTAAAAAAACAGGAAGAAACACCAGCGACGTGCCATGAGAATCTTCGTCCCCGTCCCCATCACCAAAAACCGTTGCATTGCAGATAATCAAGCTTTCTCTTCTGCTTGTAAAGCTGTCATGGATGGCGCGTTGCAAAAACACATCGGAAAGCAGAAGTGCTCGTAATATGAAAATCTAATTTGCTTTCGAATCCGTTTCCGTCAACGGATAAATTCGTCGTCCTAAAACGGGCGTACACAGGCCGGAGGTGTACACGGACACACGATATGTACGGAAAGTGATGCACTTCCGTCCTCCTCGCTGACTGCACAGCGGCATACTGAGCTGGAACTTTGAAATTCGCCAAATGAAATTTCACTTTTAACTCTCTATTTCTCTGTTTTTGCTATTTCCCATACAACCGCTGCTTTTAGTTATCAGTAGCAGTGGCTTTCTGGGCAAATATTTTTTGTATCTGTTTTTGCTTCCCTCGCAAGCTACACAGATCGATTTGTCCCGACGGTATAATCCCGGGACGGACTCTTGTCCTTACCCCACAACCCACTGCAAGATCTTAGAGCACGATACACACGCGACATCGAATGGAATATAAAATGCACATGCACATTTTTTCCTCGGCAACTGTCCTTGCCTTGCTGGTTCTTTCCCTGTTTCGGGTGGTAGCAGACTCATTGCTTCTTCATTGCCTTTTTCATCTCCTATGCAACGTCCCGGGAAGGTTCTGCCACCCGTAGGAACAAATTTCAAGCAAATTAATTTATAAAATTTGCAACCCCACCCGCGCCACTGAGCGCGGTGCACTTCCGTATTCCGCGCGCGGTTGAAACTTTTGCGTCGCTAATTTTATTCGAAACGTCGACGGGGAAGAGTGCGGCCCACACACCACTCCGATACAGAGACGCTGAGGGAGTCATCGCTCGAAGGAAAAGCGCTTGCAAATTGGTCTCAAGAGAGTGAACCTCCCCGGGTTCCGGGTGGAATGAAGTAAAAGTTGTCGCGATTAAAGCTGGCAAGAAAAGCGGAACGTCCTAATAGGAGCAAAAGCTTATCTTTTCCTTCGTAACATTGCGAATAGCGAGAGAAAAAAGCACTCTCACAAACGCACTTACTTCTATAATAATCTACAACTTTCCGTCTCGGTGGGAAAGATTGGTTAGTGGCGGTGATTAAATATTTAAATTTTGCACTACAATATTTATTTGCTCTGCAGCACGCGAACAGCTCACCCAATTATAAAGAAGGAAACTGAAGTAAAAGGATTTCCCGTTCGTAGTAAGTTTGTGTAGTATAATTAGCGTTGCTACATCAGAGCGATAGTTTATTTTTGCGGCAGGAGATGCTTTCAGTTCGAGTTCAATGAGCGGTTGAAGAGAATAATCAAAACAAATTCGATTCAAATTTTTGGTTTATTTTGACTTCAGTTCGTGAGTAAGCATGAAGATGGTTGTCTTTTTCAAACGACACTTTGAGATGGGATTTTTTTCATTCTTACTTAAGTTTATACTATATACATTAATACCGGCTTCAAGTATAAACTTACAAACATGAGAAATACTAGAAAATGTAAAAATTCAAACATGAAATGTCAGGAATTTCATACAATCAGCAAGAATTCGCTTTCTCTATCCGTGTTACCTTTACATCACATTGGCAACTGTGATTTAAAACCCTCTGCCCATCAACGACTACAACCGAAGGTTTCAACCCGAGCCTGGTAATCCAATAACGCCTGTTTAAACCTTCTCAAGATTCCAGATTTTCAAGAACGCATCATGTTCCGTCAATGAATAGTCCGATTTGCTTTCTTATCCTTCCATCATCTTGAGCAGAGACAAGAGGTCCTTGATCCGTCCCGTACCCCTTAATCCCATTTGATTTCTCATCCCGCGGTGGCTACGGTTCTTCAGCTGACGTGTGTAACATGGTTTCAGTTTACCCGATTCGTCTGGGCATATGGCCTTTCAACATCAATCACACGTAATAGGAAGCAGAACTAGAAAAATGATGCCGGATCGTTATCGATGAGTCCCTCGTTTTTTGTCGACAAAACAGTGTATCGGGTAGAAGAAAACCTTTTCCCTTTGACCGGAAGATTTCACGCTCCTTATCTAGATCACATCCAGGAAACTAAATTAAATCAGTAAAATAAGGTCCAATTCTGTGCAGTGAAAGGAAAACCCCAATGGCTGAGATGCTTTCACTCTTTTGTCTACATTAAAAGCTATGTTTTTTGTTGTGTAACATTCAGCCTCGCTTGATTAAACTGTATCATTACGAGGCGAGTTTGGACGTTTTCCTATTGAGCGGCTTAAATTTAGCATTATTATAATGGCTGTCGATTTCGATAATGTACTCCTCCGTGCGCCGTAATTCAATCGATCGGAAGTTAACGCCTCACCGCAGAGGACGCGTGTGTGCAGAAGCAGAGTGTGGACGTTCCTTAATGCGAACAGTTTTTGCACTAAAAACCAACACCGCCACCTACCAACCGATGGGCAAAACTTTTCAAAGCCTGAGCCCTGAAATGGGAGCAGCAACACCTGGTGCGTGAAATTAGTACGAAAGTTTCCTGCCCTTGATACAGACGCCGCACGTCCCTTGTAGTTGTGAATGGGTGCAAGGGGCATTCGTCCCTTTTTTTTGTTGTTGCTTGTTGTTCGAAGTGTCGTAACGTTACCCCGCTTTTATCCAAATTTGATCGAGTGTTTCAGATATGGTCCAAATATACCGGAGAAACTACCACCGTTAAGCACAATGTGGCGGAGGTAAACACCGGAAAGCGAGAAAGTGTGCGTTCTTCGTTGTTGCCCTGTTCCGAGGCATTAGGAGGTCCTTTGGCGGTTGCAAGTAAGGGTGCGCAGGTAAAATATGTGTGACTCGTGCCAATTTGTAACACCTTTTATGTACTCTACGGGGGTATGTGTATGCACATCGGGCCAGCTTCACCAACTACCGGAAATTGTTCTACGACATCGGGCACGAAAGTGTGTTTGTGTGTGTGTGTGTTTGCAGCCAGAGGCTGGTTGGATACAGAGGAGCCTGACATGACGGCTACCTACCTTAGAGCACATAAAAATCAACATTAGAATAATGACCTGTATCCGGTCAAATACACACACACACACACACTCCTGTTAGGTAGAGAGGAACCGTAGAAACGGGAAACTTTTGTCCGCTCCTCCCCTAGCCGGAGGTGGCACTTTTGATGTTGCGTCAAAGCACACGTCTCCTGTTGGAACTTTGTTTTGCGACACACACATACACACAAAAAGTGTGTGTCTTTTCACATCGTTTGTTGGTGTAAGCTGTTTGCAACAGAGCTCGTTTACGTTGGGCTATACTACACTGTCGAGCGCTCCACACAGTTTGGGTATTGTTTGGTCAAGCCAGGAAACCACATGCTCTTTTTCTCATTAGTCACACGACGTCATCTACTCTGGTGGACTTGCTGGAGATCACTTAGTTGCTGATTGGTGGTTGATAGGAGCAGTATTGCATGCAAGAATAACGTGGTCTTTAAACGTTCAATTGTACTTGTTGATGGAATTCTAGCAGGTCCTAATTTATATGTTTTTGATTCGAGGCGAAAGAACTCCGCTGGAGCCAAAGCCTCTCTAAACTGTACACACAACACAACAACAACATCTGTTTTAGATTCCAGCAATATTCTTGGAAACTTAGTCACAATACAACTGATTTTAGTTTGAAAATTTGACAATAATTAACCGGTTTTGTGTTAAAAATCAACACTGAGATCAGTCTGAAGCATACATTAACAAATTGCTGATCGAATATCTAGTCTCAAGTCACTGAGAGAATATTATTGTAATATCTACAGTTATTCTGACGTACTGTAGGACAATTCCAAAAATATTTGCAAGATAAGAAGATGATCTTGTCATATATTCTATATTCTCAATGTTTTCGAATTGTTTTAATTGTCTCAAATGGTAAAGATTTTTCTGCAAAATAGGAAAACTAAAGACATTTCTGTTGTTCGCTATCTCCCCGAGCAAAAGCAGCACGTCTTCAGGAGTGAAACAAAGTATGTCTCCACTAAATCCAAAACATTTTAAATTGCTTAGTCTTACCAATTTCGGAGTGGTTAAAATATTCTACACCAAAAAAAAAAATTAAACTAGTTTTTCATTGAAATGAGTTTTACGGTGCCGTATAGAATGAGGATAGTCAGCACTATATCAAAGGACACCTAAACACATACACAGCGGCCCCCTTAGGGAACGAGACGACTAACCGATTAGTCTGTATGACGTGAACAAAAAAAAAACTTAAGTGTGAGTGCGAAAAAAACATTTTTTTCTTCACTCTCTCACTCTGTCACTCTGTTTAACGACCGAAACCGCTGTCGATTTTGTCGAGGATAAAGTTTAAGCGGTCCACTTTTCCGTTCAACATTTTGAGGTTGCTGGTCGGTTTTTTTTTGTTTCCTCCTATTTCTCACCCACATCCGCACTCAGGCACAAGTTTCCTTCATTCTAGATTTTAGCCTTGCTAGGTCTATGCTCGAAAAGCTATTCCGTTTCTCTCTTTTTTTAACTAAACTCATTCATGTTCATTTTTTTCTTATTCCCGATGTGTGTCCTACACATCTATGCTGCATCCTTCCCACGGATACCCTTTTCATTTGGCTAGCTCCAAAGCCAGGCACGAGCGAAGATAGGCCAGAAGACGAAGTGGAGGCAACACTGTTCTGCCTTACGCTGCTATTCCCGGCGTTAAGCTGGCAGGATTTAAAAGCTAAAACTTCCGCCAAACCGAGCTAACGAGTGCTTCGGGCCGCAAGCGAGGCGATGATGACGAGATGCTCCACCATGTTGGCATTTGAAAGCATCCACCAGTGTGTATGTGTGTGTTTGTGTGTGGAGAAGGGAACGAAAAAGGCATAGGGATTTTCCCACATCCCACGGTTGAGACACACACACAGGGTTTTGGAAGCCGTTGATGGAAGCGAAGGATTTAAACTGATTTCACTGTGCCGAGCATCCAAGCGCGCGCGCGCGCTCGTCCTTCTTGTCACATACGTGTGTGTCTTCACATTACGCTTTCCATCGCGGCGCTTTTCTCACAGTGGTGGTGTCGCTAATGCTCGCTCAAGTGTAAACATGATGGTGAAGAGGTACCGACGTCTACATGCCCGTCCACTGGCAAGATGGGGCCAGAAGATATTTTCTCAGATAGCTGAGGACATTACTTTTCCGCTGCAGTTTTAGGCGAGGCAGAAGAGTTTGGAGGAGAAGAAAAAAAACCCCCGGCATACATCCTGACACAGGACGATGTCGAGCGCTTGCTGGCTCGGTTAAGCATGATCCACAGCATCATTTCCGATGCAATTCACTTGCCGGTGGTGGGAAGCAAGGAAGCTTTTGGAGCACGATAACGGAGATACACTCATGCCCGTACGTAGTAAGTGCATCGTCCGCGTAAATGCACTTAAGAAGGAGTGGGCAAAATGGATGGGGCGACCATAGCAAAACAAACGAAACATACTAGAAGATGCAAGGGAAAACAGTCTCGGCTAGAAGGAAGCAAAAGTGAAAAACGCTCAAGCTTTTCATTTTTGCTTTTACCGAGGTTGCTTTTAAGCTCTAACTGCATCGTGGAATCTTTGACATTTCAAAGACATATTGTTTTTGTCTGATATATAGGATAAAACATATTTAATGGAAATCTTGTCACTTTTTGTAACGATAAAACTGCATCCTGTAATCTAGTCTTAATTTAATTAGATTTCAGCTACACAAGCCAAACGAGTATTAAACGTTAGTCTAGATGATTTGTTTGAAAAACGTAACAGACAGACGATTTGAGCTACGATTTGTGGAGCTATTCCTATCAAGTTCTTTTTTTTTTCGCAAGATTTGTTCCAATAATTGATGTTTGTTCTTTTCAGACACTTTTACTTCTTCTTCTATCTCCACCACACCACGTCTGGCAAAAGAAAGCAAAACTTTTGGTCACTTTTGGCGCTGCTTTCAAGAACTATAAACTACCAACAAAACGGGAGAAAAACTTCTCGTCTGATAAGACATATCTTCCAGCAAAATATCGGACACTTTTCGCCACGACCGTAGAGTAGAGAGCGTGTGGTTGCGCGGTTCGTGATCATCCGATGAAGTGGTAATTGAATGTTTGAAACTTCATTTCGATTCCGCACCAGGAAAGGGACAACAAACTGAATCACAAAACCAAGCCTCCCAGCTCTCCGAAAGGTCTGAAACGGTTTCCAGGCTCTTCAGAGTCATCCATTTGTGTCAACTTTCTGTGCGCGTTTTATCTTCCCTCGGAATCGAAAAGGCCTGTGCTGCGCGCCTTTGATGTCATTTGCGCCCTCCCAGAAACGCCTCAGGTTCGTCAGCGGGAAAGATTTTGCGGTCGGATGGTACACTTCTTCTCGATGTACTGGTTTCACCTTCGCCTGCAGTACTGCCGTTCAGCGAACAAAAAAGCCTGCACCGAAACACATCGATTCGAAACCAACCGACCGAGAGTCAAAGACTCGAAACATGACCGACGACTGCCTTCAGGCGATAGAATGCATTTCCTGCACGAGGTGTGTGTTTTTGGCAAACTGAAACCAGCGGGCGAAGAGGTTTTTTTTTTATTTTAGAGGATTTTTTTGTTATTGAGTCACACAGCCTTGCTGGTTAGGAGTGGGCGATCGAATACGCCACAGCGTGATATTGGATGCGACATCTGCAATAAAATCGAAAGGATGGAAACTCCTTTGCAGGCAGCTGCTTGTGCCGATCGAGGATTATGGCTCCAGGCAATGAACTTGACAATTGCAGTGGTAATTCTAGGTTGGATATAAGGTTATGAGGACAAGCCCGGGAAGAGTTCAGAAAGGTTGTCAAGGCCAGGAAGAATTAAAGAAAAAGGCCAGCGAGTACATGCACTTTTAATTGGTAAAATGCGTTATCACTTGGAATTCATTGAAAACCACAACAAAGATCAAAGCGAGCGATAAAAATGAAAGCAAGTAGGACACAAAGAGCAAAAGATATCGACTTAATATAAGAGTTTTAATAGATACAACATTAGTATTACAAGCAGTATTTCAAGGAACTATTCGGTCGTTCTACAAATTGTCAACCGACAAATTAAGCCACCATTCACGATCTGTCATTATGCTGTAACATATTTCAAATCAACCCTGTCAAATGGAAGGCATTAAGGTGTCTCTAATATCCCATCCTAACATGGAACAAAATGGGAAGTTATCAATGGGGATATAGCGGGATGTCGAAAAATCAAGAAATAGAACAACCATAAATCATGTACACGGTCCACAAACACACCCATTGGCTATCGATGAATGACGGATATTCCCCCTGCGTGTGGCTTTGGCTTTGCTGCACACGGTAGATTAATGCAGCAGCTGCAGTTGTGTGCCAATTATCGGGGTGTGTATGTGATGCACATGCACCTCTCTCCCGCCGCTCAATGCACATGTAAAACCACAGGCTGATCGAACCGAATCTTACACACGCACGCAATCGGACAGATTCCCGGGAGGGACGGAATCAAATTTATGGTTCCCCTTCGTACCGGATTTTTGATGATGCGCCGACAAACATTTGCCACCCGTCTTTCGGCCCCCGGTAGTCGTCGTCCAGTCGGGGCAATGATGTGTGGGCAATTATGAAACGTTTCATCAACGTCATCATCGATGGGTTTTAATGCTCGTCAATGGTTTCCACCGTTTCCACCGCCAGTGTGTGTGTGTCAGCCACACTGGGAAAACGCATCTAGATGTGTGAAAAGTGACAGGGCACCGTTCCAATGACGGGTGCGTCGGTGGTACGCCATCACCCACGAAACCAACCTGCCGGCTGAGTTTGACAGTTCAAACATGACCAAACACGACCACCTTAGCGAAACGATGAAAAAAAGAAAAACAACAAACACACACGACACGTTCGCTTGCCCATCTGTCAGCGGGAGAGCGGAATAACGGAGAACAAACGACTCGAAACATCGCCTTTGGCAGCTCTAAAACTTTAACGATCGGGCCATATTTACCAAACTAGAATTCCCTGATCGAAATTAGACGATCAAGAAGACGATGGAGTGTCTAAAGCAACGCTGGAACTTTTTTTTGATTTAATTTATTTTAAAACATTGGTCGTCATAATGTTATGTGCTCCCATGGTCGTTGAGAAGTATTTTGAATGTCAAATGTACGTCCGTTAAAAAGCCATCGTCAGAAGCCGCCTTGAGGTATGCGGCGACTCATTGCGCTCCAGAGCCACCTTCCCCGAGGGATTCACTAAAAGACACCACCACGGTGTGACATCATTAAAATTGGGACATTAAAAAATTGTAGCTTCATCACACTAATGTCCCATCGCTGGTGGTGATGTGTTCGGTGGCCACGGCTCCTGCCATCACTCGTAAATCTTTCACAGCTAAAAGCGCATCAAAATACATCGCTGAGAAGTGATCAGCGAGACTGGGCCAGTGCGTTTGTATGACAAGCGCCAGTGCTGTGATGGGATCTCTGCTACGCTACGCGCGAAAGGAAGGGGCCTTTGAAGGAGAAGCACTTTTGTTGACTTTCAATAAAAACCCACTAAATGGGAAAGAAACTCTAAAACAAACACATTTTGTCGCAACTACTATGGTAGCTGGGGTTCGGTTGGAAGCTAGTTTTTAAAACACAAGAAAATCCCCCAAGCAAACATCGATGACATGGCTCACACATCGAACATCGGTGGCATGTTTGCACACACAAACTAGAAACTAGCTTCACCCTTTCAACTTTCGATGATGGATGGATGCTGGCAGGCTAAGTGTAGCAGAGATGATGAACAGAAAAAAATGGGAAAATGTAAAAATGAAAAATTAACGATGGAATTATTTGGAATATTGTTCTTGTATGTTTGCTGAAGATTTCACGTCCTTAGCAATAATCGTTTGCTCCGAGAACATTTTTTCCTTTGTCATTTGTTTGTTCTATTTATTTATGTTATTTTGATTTTGGGAATTGCATGCAATAAGTAAGCTATTTTTTTTTAATCTATCTCATCGTTTATCTCATTTATCATTATTTAAAAAGAGATTTACTTATTTTTGTTAATCAGTTTTGTAAAAGCTATAAAAGCACACTAATTTGCCAAATCTATGTTGATGTCTAACTTTCTCTCTCCAACAGTGTCGGTGCGAAACTGTCATCCCGAACGAAACAAAACTCTCCACTCCATCCATCCACAAGCCACGGTCCATCATCAAGGGTCCTTTTCTTCTCCGGTGGAAAAGTTAATTGTTTTCAATTATGCAACTGCAATCGCCGCAGTGCCGAAATAATGTGCCAGCCGCGCCCGGCACGAACATCAGATTATTTGGTCCAAGCGTGCGCTCGCCATCAGTCGGTCGAGAGGTTAAGCAGAACCACACGAGCGCGTGCGTTTCGCTGTATGTATGCATACCGAACCAGCTGCTGCAGCGCGGGGGCAGGGATGCACACAATGCAACCACGTCCGCGGAATGTGACCAACATTTTCCAACGCCGACACGTGCTTGTACCCTCGGCTCGCGGTGGCAGCGGCAGAAGTTTGTTAGTCATATTTTAATTTTACCACTCGCCCTCCCTGCCCCCCGTCGCCTGTGAGTTTGCGTTTGTCACGGGGCCAGGGGGCAGCGGCTGTGTATTATCTTCTCATTTTTATTTATTTTATACCAGCAGCTCCGTCATGTACGTGCAGTTCCTGCTTTTTTGTGTGTGTTCTCTGTTTGTTTGCTGAAGCACACACGCTGCACTGCACTGCACTGCTGGTGGTGCGGTGTTCTGTGCTTTGTACTGTAAAAATAGCTTTATCTCGAAAAGTTCAAACGCAAACGCGAATGATGGCGTGACGCAAACCGAGAGGGGAGCAAGGTAAAGTTTAAACTAGTTTAAATTCCTCTCATTCAAAAAAGTTCCGCGCAAACGTGCAATCAGTGGCGTAAGTGTTAGGTACTGTAGGTAGAGGGTTTTTTTTTTTTTTTTGGAAGTCTGACATGGTACATCAACAATTTGGATGAAAACGGAATGTCAAGGTGTGTTTGTGGTAGGTACACCTGAAACAATTTTTCGTAGCATTTTGTGAATCAGTTTTTTGTTCAGAATTGTTTTTGAATGTTTTGAAATATGTGTGAGCTATTAAACTACATTCAATTGATTTGCAGTGATTAGGTGATTCTAGGTAAGTCGTCAGAAACGACAATCAATGAAAAACAATCCAATGATAACCCTTTATCGAATAAGTCATACGTCTTTTGGGAAAGACATAAAAATAAATTTATTTTTTACAATGATCCTTGCAGTTAAAACAAGAATGACGTTTAATTTATTACTGCAGATCTTCAGTCAGAAGTTTTGAATCGAAAAGCTCAATAAAATCTGATGAATCATGTAAGAAATCACATTCGTTGTAGCGCAGATCGTAACAAAATCCAGCAGCATCCAGGGACTTTCATAAAAAAATACCCTTAAATTAAAACTTATATCATGTCGCATTCTCGTTGCGCCGGCTGCTTTATTTTTGTGGTCAATTACGCGACAGTCGGAAAATAAAACTCAACTTGTCACTGCTTCCCACCGCACCACTGCCTCTTCTTTTGCCTTTTAATATCAATAAAAATAATCCTACAAAATTGTAACCTCCCGGAAGAGAAAATCTCCCGGTGCGAAAAACAAAACTGAACCACACCGCATCAGTATTCACGCCACCAGACGCCATAATTGCGGTGAAACATGCATCGAAGTACGTGACACACCAGCACCACCACCACTACCACACTACCCTCCAACCAGAAGGTAGTTGAAATTCGCAACAGCAAAAGGAAAGCAAAATGAAACTCCAAAACCGCGCTCATTTTGCGAGCGAAAATAAACGTCCATCGTCCGATAAGAACATCGACTAACAAATAAAAAAAAAGACAACATGGAGCAGTACAATTGGAAAGCGTACCAAAAAGCAACAATAAAAAGGACCACGCCAATGTGACCCGTTCTTGAATACAAAAAAAACAACACATGAACGGTACCGCATTAACTTTTGGCTTTTCAGCAGCAAAAAAAAAAAAGATGAACACACCCCGGACCCTCCTCTTCTGAGTAAAGCAGGACGAAGGACGAACGTGCAAGATAGAATAAATTTTCATTACGTACAAGCCAAAAACCTTCTGCAGTGCAAATATTGATTCGTGACGCAAGAGTGTTATGAAGTTGCCGGATTTGGCTCCAACGAACGGGTCACCAAAACGGTAGAGAGAGAGAGCTTATGGGTGTGAGCGATGGCGGTGGTGGAATATATTCACATCAAAAACGCTGGACACCATCACTTGCTGAGATGAGCCGAGCTCTATGTCTCTATCGGAATTTCGCAGAAGGCACTCGGGTACGGGGCTCATAAAAATACACTTCCAGATCAAACGACTGTCGTGTGAGGATATTGGATCACCGTTTTCAGTAGCAACTTCGTCTGCGGATGAGGACTGCGGGAAAAAAACGCGGAGACGATTGAGTCATTAACCTTAACGAAGTGACTATGCCTCGTCCAGCGTCCTGATGATGAATAAAAGCTTTGACTGTTGAGATGAAACGAAGAAAACACCGATATCATGTAGTGTCCAATTGTCTGAGTTCATATTTTTCGGGGAGCTTTTCCTCAGCATCGATTGATCTTCGGGACTGTGCAAATATGAGCCAATAAATCCGTTGGAATCCTTTCCGTCAAAAAATCAATTCCATCGCGCTATAATTCTCTGCCCGGACTTTCGGCAAAGGGGCAGACAAGAACGACCGGTCAGCAATGGTTCCAGCGACTTATGCACTCTGATGATGCTGGGATGCTTCCTGTGCGGGACGGAAAAGTGTCTTGATTGGGTGCTCCCGTCTTTGCCACCGCCATCGGAATCAGGCGGATGAAGGATCAATCGAAAGCCATCGGAAGCCGACGCAAATGGAATGCTAATGCCAATGGTTCGCCCTTGCGTGTGTGCTGAACTCGGATTCGGTGTGTGTGGGGGTGGGTTTGTTTTCTGTTCGTTTCGGTTTTTTGTTTGAATTCTTTATTTTTTCCTGATTTTGTGTGGCCACATGGGAGCCTCAATCGTGCTTTTCCAGCACCAGCAACTTTCCAGTGGCAAGAAGTCTGGCAGGAAGGGACTGTCGACTCCCAACGGATGAACGTGCTTCAATCTTGTTCGCCCGTTTTCGATTGCAAAACCAAGGGAAGCTTAAATCTCGTAGGATTTTTTGTTTGTCTGTTGGAAAGAATTTTCATTTTCCAACTGCTTCTACGCTCCTACATATATGTGTGTGTGCGCGTGGTGAAATCAAGAAAAGACAGCAGAAATATTTGACTTATGCACCCCACCTGGGGAATATTCTATCGATAACGAGATTCGATCGCTTTTTTTTGCATCTGCAAGGGGAGAAAACTCATAATTCACCCAGCAGCGTGCTTCACGTGAAGGTCAAACACACGAATGTGTCGGCTTTAAATTGTGCAACCACCAATTTGTGGGCTTCATAATTTGATTATCCATCGCAAAGGGTGGGGGGGGGGGGGGGCAAGGGTCCACAGGGTCATGGAAAAATGATTTCAAAATGACTAACCATGCAACTAACAGGCACCGCAACCGCCGACGGCGAGTGGAAATGTACCAGAAAATTACCCAATTAAGCACACGTTCACTTTTTGACACGTACACGTACGCTGCAGTTGCACTCCTACCCGGGGTAAGCGATATAATCGATACGCGCTATTCCACCACCAACACCACCACCCCGAAAGGTCCAAAAGTGAACCGTCTCAATTTAAAATAACCCGTTTGTTAATTGAGTTCCGGCTGTTCCGCACTTAATCCTCTTGGACTTGGCCTGGGAAACTGTCACCTTGACGGGGGTTTTCTAATTATGATGATGATGCATTAGAGTTTAGGTGGGTAGGAGGGGGTTGCAAGAATTGAGTTGAGTCAGGAAAATTAAGACAGATAAAATACATCGGAACTTTTAACTAGAGTGTTGGGAAATTGATATCGAAGGAGGAAAATGTAATAACCCTATTTTTTTTTTTTTGAAAAAGTTAACTATATATAAAATTTTATTAGTTTGTAGTATTGAAACGTATGACAAATGAGTTGTACAGGCCTGTAGAGGATAGATGACTTTTATTAAATAATGAAATTAATTAATAAATAAATAAATAAATAAACAATTAAATAAACAAATAAATACACGAATAAATAAATAAACAAACAAATAAGTGCATAAAAAAATAAATAAAATAATTAAATAAATAAATAAATAAATGAATAACTAAAAAAGCAAATTAAATTTTCATCCAAAAATTCTTCAAATTGTACCATTTAAAATTGACAAACGCAAAAAAGAAATAACGTTTTAACGAAAAAAAAAGACAAAATGAGCAAAACATGAGTGCAACAAAGTGCAAACTTTGAATACAAAAATTCAAATGTTGTAAAATAATTCTGAAGTTGTGCTTACGGTTCGTTGAATTACAGAACACATTTACTGTTGCCCGCTTGGTTGGTGGCGTTTTCGTTTTGGGTGCGACGGTGTACGGCACCCTCGAATGTCACCAGACAGCTAATCAATAACCCATTAGAATAAATTACCGTTATTTTAAAACATAATTGAAACCCATTACATCGAGAGCACTACAGCAGGGGTCGGGCCATGATGACCACCATCACGTTTGCACACGTACGCGCGCTGGAAACGGTTAGCTCAGCCTCGTCCCCTGGAGAGTAACTACCATCGACCAGCACCACCCTCAGCGGCTGGCATCACCATCATCAGCGAGTCGTTTCGCTCATTTTTCGGTTCAAAAATTAAATTATCCTTTATTTTTGACGGGCCGCCGACCGAAACAACAGAGTGGCTGAGCGCGACGTGATTAAACTAATTTAACCATTCGGGTCATCAAATGTGGAGCGAAAAAATAGAAAGGAAATAAAAGCAGAATACCATACGGCAAAGGGCACGAAAAACCCATCTGTCACAGCCGTCAATGTGCAGCATATGTCAATGTGAAATTGTCCCCGTGTTTCGGTTGAAATGTAACGAGCTAACATACGCCTTCGGCCTCCTTAATAAGCGCTACCATTACGAAACCATCACATCACTGTGCGGATGGGGACAGTGAATCAGGATTTTGTTTAAACCTACACGGCTACCAGAGATTACACCGGCAGAAAGGCGGTCCTGTTTCTGTTGCCTAACTAAAAGGAGTACCTTTTAGGCTTGTTGAAGTTTTTTTGTTGTTGCTGTTGTTCCTTTGTTTCCTTCTGCAAATGTTTCGGAAGCAAATGTTCTCACCAACCACAAACAGCCGCAGCTTGTCCGCGGTTTTTGGGGAAAATTGAAATTCATGCCTCCTAGAAAACCGCGCCAAAATCTCGGGCGATCTGCTCCGCAAGAGGCTGCTGCTTTTCCAGTGTTATGCTAATGATGCTCGCGGCTTCCCGGACTGATGATGGGCCGCGATTTTCCGAAAACCGACGACAACGACGACGACGACGACGACCAGCATCCGCGGGGAGGCTTGTGGTTTTGGCTTTTTCGGAGCAGATGTTTCTTTCGTACTCCACTGTCGTCCGACCAATGTAAAGTGATCTCCCTCTGTGCTCCTCCGATAGATCTGCTGCTTGGCGAGCGAAAGATTGCGAATCGTTGTGCGACGGTCGGGTGACGCTTGTTTACCGGTGGTCCAGTGAACATTTCCAGCAAGCACCCCTTATGGATGCGAACATTTGCAAAACAACCAGCTGGCAACGATAGCGACGGCATATCCGGACAGATCGCGCACTGACCGCGCTCTGCGTTGGCTGACAAATTTGCCAACTGCACCGCTCGCCGAGACCACGGCGCGATGAATCAGAATTTTACAGTCCCATGCCGGAAGTAACGGCAGCAGCTCGGTTCGTAATCCTTACGTGACCATTATGCAGCGATCCACCATATCCAGCGAGCTCCATACACCGTATACGCCCGCTCCACTTGCAGATGACATGCAAATAATGCGCGAGCGCTTTTGTGCTAATACATCCATCTTGGTGCTGTGTGCTGTGATGAAGAGCCCTGGGCAGATAACCCAAGCTGGGCTGAGCTTTTCCCTCCCATTGGAAATGGGTTTCTTTTTTTGCTGTTGGAACGGGGGATACACCAGAACCATTTCGGGCTTGCAGGTTGCATGCTTTTTTGCCTCACGGAGCGGCACGACCTCGGTAAGGTACGAGATTCGGCGTGTCGAGAGATAGCTCGGTAAGCTGGACGCATCCCGAAAGCATACATCTTTGGACGGTCCTCCTGAAATGGATGGCAGTGTGCGTGCCTGTGTGCGTGCTGTCACCGTAATGTCCGCAGATTGAGGTTCTCTTTCGACTTTTGTTTTTGGGTTATGGTACGTGTGCAAGGGAAAGAACACAGGTGTGTTGCCGGCTTTTGGACTGCTTTACGAATGCCATGCTCTTCAACCTGGATAAAGATCTTTAAAGCTAAGTTTATTACGGATCGCTTGGAGAAGAATTGTTGAAATCATTTTTTATGTAAGATGTTGAAGGTTTAAAGACGACTGACTCCAGCATTCATCGATTTTAATTGTGTTTTTCTACTTGAGATTAAATTACATAACTTTTCCAGCGTTAACCGTCAGCTCAGTAGGTGAACTGAAGCTGAACTCTCTCCTTCATCATCGTGCCAATTACAGCCAGTTTTGCAAATAATTGATACTGTATTGAGCAAACTTTGCAGCAATTGCCTCGCACTATCCACCATAATTACCAACTTAAACCAATCATTACGTCGAGCTGCTGCTTATCATTTGCAACCTCCTGTCGGTGTGCAATTGCCGGCGGTACTGTATGCGTCACTGCTCGCCAGCATAACTTCATCCCATAAAGCGATCGTAGCTCCATCCGTACGTACAATTGTGCACTTTTTATTCCCCCAAAGCGGATATAGTAGCAAAAACAAGCAAGCCATAGATGCAGCTAAAGCGACCGAACGAGAAGCGCGAACGACTTCAGGTCTAGTAGTGGCATTCTAACTGCCACTCGCATGGAAGAGCAAACGTGCAAGGAGAAATGATACGTTGCTGTCGGAGTGTACAGACGGCTACAGTACAGAATTAAATTGAAAGGCATGGCTGAACCACCTGTACAAACCGAACATTAACGTTCTCTGGTTCTCCTCCCCCCCGCACGAACGAAGGTGCAGATGGAATAGGTGCACTAGAGTGCTGGGGCAAATGCGCTCCCAGGAGGAGGAGGGGATAGTGAAAAATGTGTTAATCAACTTAATTGAGAATAGAGTTTTCCACTTGAAAAATCAAATTGCACTTCCTCACGCAGGTCGAGCGCACGGCAGAGTGGGAACGCATTTAGCGCTGCGGTGCATACCTATTGCTGAACAGCATTGATGTCTAGGTGGCATTGGGCGTATAATGGGGAGTCGGTCGGCAATTAGGTGCCTTTTTAATAAATTTTCCCATTAGCGGAGCGGTGCGTGTGCGAAATTCAAATTAATTTGGGATATTTCAGCACAGTTTTATTGCGTAGTTTGATAGATCCTGACATCCGCTCAAACTATGCAGATAAAAAATTGTAATAAGTGCATTCCATTGCTTTTTCCAACGTTTTATTTCTTTTAGAACCTTAAAATTTCATCAGTAGAATTGTTGTCCGATATTTTGATTTTCAGTAAACAATTTGAATGATGTTACTATAGGGTTATGGTTTCATGTGGAGTCTTCATGATATTGGAGCAGCAGTGAACAAATACTAATTTTCTAATTTAGTTTTAATAAGCCACGATGAGAAAATAAATTCTAAGGATTTCGGCGAATCTGTTAGTTTAAGTTAACAATATTTGGGAATGGACTTTTACCGTTTTGAGAATGTTACAGCAATTCTTCGTACAGAAATTATGATAAAAAGTACTCAAGCTGCAATAACTTCCAATATCTGCCAATTCTATCAAAATTCTTCAAAAGTCTTCAAAAGCAGTTTTACCTTATCATTGTAGAGCATATGCAAAAAAATCCGCATACCTTTGACTAATCGTTTCTACCAGATTGGATCTTCTTAGTTTGATAATATAAGCTTTTATTAACAAAGATTAAATTTGATATTCAATATTTGTGTTCAAGTCAAATGTTGGGCATAAAAAAACATTCAACACATTCCAACATGGTGCAGATATTTCACACAGATGCCAATCCTTGTATACCAATTTACAATGACATACAAAAACCAATCCTCCTAATGACTTTCCCTAGCATGCGTACACGGTGCACTCATCACAGCCATTAGGCAACGCAATAAAAACTGCAATATTGTACCTCCGTAAGAACTCTGCTCCAATTGCAAACTATACCAGAGCGGAATTCTCGTCGTGTTCTTACCACCAGCTAGCTCATCAGCTCCAACTGTTGTAGTAATGCCAATCGAAAAAGTCCATTATCTCATAAAACACGTTTACAGCCCCCAGATCCCCCAGTTTCTTGTAATCCCACAATCGAACGATCAATACGCTTACACATGGTTACACGATTGCATCACAATGTGGCAAAGGTTCCTCTCCCACACTGGCCGCACGAAGAAAGTATCTACAGCAACTATGCAAGCATGCAAACTTTCGCCTACACAACCGTACAAGAGTACCCCCGCACGCAACAATAGTTAAAAGCCCATAAAACATTGTGTTTGAGTGGTGAGTGAGTGTTGTGAAGATTAGGGCTTTTTGCTGTTTGCCACTGTACCAAGCCGTCGTTGCTGTGTGCTCTGTGTGCTCTCTTGGGCACAGACGATACACACGATGGCACCACGTCAAGCTTAAGACGCGGCAAGCCGATTTGCCTGAGCATGGTGGGAAGATGGCGGCAAAAACAGTGTGTATTACGGTTGTCGCTTCCGGCAGAATGACTCGCTCGCTCGCTGTCTCGGCAGGAGAGGAAGATCTTGTGTACCAGTAGCAACAATGCGTTTTGTTTGTGCAAGTGTTGCTATGACCTTCCCCTCTCCTATACACCCCCACACCACACCTTCAAGCGTGATGTTTACCCGGTCCTATGTTTTTCAGCTGTATGTGTGTGTGTGTGTAACGAGATACTTATTTTTATTACACTATCGTATCGAGCGCATCTTATCGTTCGGAGGGTGGTTTTATTATTTTAGGATCCATGGACAATCCCTGAGATGATGATGAGTGGCGCAGCGGAAAGCGGAAAAGAACCAACCTCGGATGCTTGTATGTAATCCGGGCATGTAAGTGTAAATGGTTGTGCGGCTGATGTTTAGGAGCTGCCAGCAGCGGACGGGATGTGCAAAACAGACACGGGCATTCTTGGTTCTTTTACCCGAGCCAGAGGATATACACAACTGACAGAAATCTCAGAAAACGATCGAAGTGGTGATGATCCTTGGTGAGCGCTTGTACAGGATGTATGTACGGTTTAAGCCCAGAGAGCAAAGGAAAACTGTTTAGTAACAAGATGCTGCTTGTGCCATCCGAAAAGCCAATAACCATAGGGCACCTCTCAAGCGACTTCTGCTGCTGCTGCTGCACTTCACACCGAGTACCCATCGGAAGGATATCGGATGACAACGGAGCTAAAGGAAAATAAATGAGATAATAATACCTTCCCATTTTGGATGGATAAACAAACACCACCAGGACCGCTCCACGCGTCCCGTTTCCTCTTGTTTCCAGCGTATCATCCTTTTGATCCTTGTGTGCATGATAGCACGGTACGAGGGCAATGTTTTTGTGCGGCAAACATCCATCGCTGCCTCTTCGCTGCTTCACTCGGCACACCACCCGCTCTAGTGCACTGTATGTTTTACATTTTCGACAATCGAAAATCGAGTTTCCCGAACACCCGTTTCCCCGTAACGATACTCTGAAGGGTCTTGCAGTGTCCAAGATCAAATGTTTGTCACCTTGTACAAGGTTAGGGTAAAAGGATAGAATGATAACAACGCACACACACACATATACGCTCCATATGCAACGAAGAACATTGTACCATTAGCTAAATGATTCTGGCATCGAGCCAGGCGTTGGAAGTGTGGGCAAGCTTCAAGCGCGTTGCGATGCATTCGGTTGGAAAATTTGTTTTTTTCTTTCTCCCTCTCTCTTTCTCTCTCTATCTATCTCTCCCTCTCTTTCTTTCTGATCCAGTGTAGCGTAAGCGATACCTTTTCGGAGCGTTTAGATTTCACAGGAAGTCCTTGCTGTGTGTCGGGATTGCTTCGTTTGCATGCGGTTATGGTGATCCATTTGCGTAACCTGATCCTGGATGGCGGATTAGGCCGACAGCGGAGCCGGCAAAAGATAAAAAATGAGCTGCTTAGCATGGTGATGCACAAATCGGGACACTAATTGCAGGCCAGTTTACAAATGCTCGTGGTTCAAGTGGATCGGATGGTACAACAAATGGAAAACATGGCTTATTTACATTGTTTTGTTAAGCTTTCTGTTCCATTTGCAGCGAGTAAGTGTTTGCCTAAACGGAGGAATTGATTTGAACGGGTTGTTTGTTTAGTGTAGGAAAAATAATGTTGTTATACAGCGCATGTCAGATTGTGTGAAATACAGAGCAGACATTCTAACAAGAACGCTAAAAGTTCAAATCTAATAGCATAGTTTAATCATACAATTATTGTGATATTGCATTAATATTAATCCATGTTTGTTCTTCAATATCCTCTTTCTTCAACCAATCCTTAAGTGCTTAAATTGTATCTATCATAGGGTTTATCTTTTTATGAAACACCTAATTCGATGAAAAAAAAAAACTTTATGATGCTTTTAAACCATCATCAAGTTCTAGCATAGTTTCCAATTAGTTAAAACGAATTTATAACATCGCTATACATCATTACCCTTTTGCGCTCAGAGAGCGAACCGGCCCGCAACTATCCAGCGCACAAGGACATCATCAAACTAGAGTTTACTTTATTGCTCCGAACTATAAAACTGCAATTAAATACGACTTCAAAGTTGGGCTAATTGCTAGCAATAGCTACGGGCCAACCAACCGCCACCACCATCCAACATCTCACCCCTTCCCCCAGCATCCATACATCCCGGGGCTACAAACATAAAGACAAATATGGGTTAATGGAACAGAAACAATTTCACTTCATTTCCGCACGAGCCCAGTTCGGCACAGGTTCCGTCCGGAACAGCCACTCCACCCGCAAGGTACTCTTTTTATTTCTCCGTCACTCACACTGGTTCCATTACCAGTAGATCCTTACATCTTCCTCGGTTCCTGCCGAGACGGGCTGACGTATCGTCTTCAACTCACCACCGACAACAAGCAGCAGCAGCAGCACCAGAGGTTCCATCATCAAACCGCAACATAATACCCCGTCTGTGTCGTACCCAGGGCCTGCTCTCTGTCTTTCGCTCTCGTTCTCAAAAACCAGTGCAGAACATATGTTTCCACTCGAGCTCACAACCCCGGGGGCAACACGCCGTACCACCACCGTGGTGTAGCCGAGCGAAAGTTGTGTGTTTTCGCAACAAACACACTGGGATAAATGTTTTAATTACCGCCGTAAACAAACTGGGTGTCTCTCTCTCTCACACTTTGGTTCTTGGTTGCTCTCCCCCATTGTCTGCTGGTTTGGCCCTGTCGGTGGGTCTTCCAATTTCAAAAGCGCTCCAACTCAAAGTCGCTACCTATTCGTGTGCTGCGCTCCCTTTCCGATGCGGCGCAGCGGCTCTGTCGAAGCACGATAGAACGATTTCTCGATTTTCATCATTCGGAAATGTTTGCACAGCTCGCGCTGCCCGTGCGATGCTGTTTTATTGCTCATCGCAGCATAAAAGATGCGTTGCTGCAGGCTCCCCCCGCGTAATGCACCGTATAATGCTATTCCACTCCCCACGTACGTGCACGCGAAAGCGGCATGGTTTGTTTTGTGCGATAATGAATGGCAATGATTGTTATGTGAGGAGCCGAGTTTTACGTTACTTTGCAGCAAATACACACGCTGGAAAAGTTGAACCGTAAACAGTGTGGCTCTCAAGAGAGCAGATGGGAGAACAGAAAAAAAGGAAACATTCTGCCAACTTTGGCCACATCGTTCGATAGCATTTCATTACACACATTGACTGTGGAAGTCTTTGTCTGTCCGTGCTACTACTGCCGCCGCTGCTGATGCTGCCGGGGCGAGCTACGGGATCAAATGTCATGCGAAAAGCTGCGCGGGTCGGGGTTTGATGTGTTTGAAGTCCACTCAAGATGCGTGTGCAAACCCGTGCGCTGGAGTGTATCGTATTTTAATTAACTCCATACAGCGATGTTTACCCGTCCAAACAGACACAAGGCAAACTAATTGAAGTTTCTTTCCAGGGTCATTATCGTTTGCGCTCGTGTAATGTAATATCATTTGATAACTTTGTAGATCTATCATTTATTGATGGTTGAACATGTCTAGTACGTTAAATATGTATTTAATTTAATATCAATGTGTATAAATCTTATTTCAATTTCGATTAATAGATTTTCATTGTAAAGAGTTTGAAAGCAACCCGATATCATTAAGTTCTCCGTTACTTTTTAAAATTATTTTGGCTGGTGTTGTATAATTTTATTATTTAATTGTAACTCTAATAATGGGGGCCTTCACGATTCTAGTTAGTTTTTTGTATGGAGTTTGACAGTTGGAGGCTGAAATCATGTGAACACTCCATACAAAACCACACAAAAAAAAAACTAGCTTGCAATTTTCAGTCTAGATTATTCTAGCCACAAAGCTACATTTAGATTCGAGTACCTGCTCGAAAACACGGTGTTGTTTACATTTATCCCAAGGTGCATTAAAGAGATCAGGTGGTGGAATCTGGAATCAAAGTGTATGTAGTCCAGGTGGCCTCATAGCATTTTTTATAACCAATTTTGAACATCACTTTTTGACGGAACGAGTGAAAACTTTTGCTCCATCGAGCTTTCTGGAGGCTTGACGAATACTGAAAACACTCTTACAATCTTCATTTAGAAGCAGAAGCGATAAAAATCAGCCTTCTAAATTCATACACCTTGGGATAAGCCCACCTGTATATTATACTCACTTAGATAGCTGCTCGAAAACTGCTATCCAATCCAAACAGCTACGAACTTAAAACGGAAAGAGTCCCAATATATATTTAATATTCTCATATTTCAGAAATTGACATTACCGTGCGCTGAACATACATTTTAACACAGTTTCATTGATGTATTAATTATTGTTCAACGTAATGTGAACGCTTAACAATCAACGTGATTATCACGTTGAATGATCTGATTTAATTATCATGTTACGCTTTATAATATTAGCTGCCAATCTTTGGCACCTCAAAAATCCAAATTCACAGCATGAAATTTTCTCTGCAAACGATTCTTTTGATACGATTTCCCAATCCATTGTCTCCATTATTACGCTGAAATGACACACTTTGTAACAATTTAGCAACACAATAACTAATTTCCATCATAGGAATTTACCAAGGTGCGTGTGTGTGCTCATTAGAATGGCCGACAACAATTTCAAATTATGGCCCTCCCGTGGATGAAATGAAAAGTGTCAAATGGCAATTATGTCCACAGCAGCCCCTTTCACCATTGCATACACAAATCAGTAATGGTAGGTGCACAAATTGTAATAATGAAACGATCGCACTTCACCATTCAATTAACAGTTCATTTGGGTTTCTCACCCCTTCTTCCCCGGCCCTGTTAGGCCTATTTTTGATGATGAAAAACGTACACATCTCTCGCACCACGCACATTTGCCCACCCCATTAGCCACTAATTGTAAAGGTGAGCGTGCAACCATGCCGTGTGTGATGGATGGATGGGTCAGATTGTTTAAAGGGACAGAGTGTATGTTTGCGCTAGGCGGGGAGGGGGGGTAGTGACATGTAAACATCGACCTGGCGCCCAAGCTTTATGAGATAAATATCACCTCTCACTGAGGGGGGGCATCATAAAGCATAAGATGAAGCATACATACATGGCAAACGTTGGAAAGTGAAATGTAGAAAAACACGTCATGGTTTTCATCCACGCTTCAACAATATTTGATTAAGAGTGATGCTTTTCGGGAAGGTTTGACTGCACTCGGAGGGGGGTTTGGTGGGGCGTATGCTGCAGGCTGCAAACAAACAAACGGTTTTTGTTTCCTGCTCTTTATGCGCTTGTTGTACCCCATTCGGAAACGACAGCTCCTGCTTGCAATTATGATAATTGCATGAAAAATCATAAATCTTCCACTGACCACACCCGATAAAACAGGTCAACAGATGGGTAAATGCAACATATACACACACACATTACCAAGCTGTCGGTGGTTAGTTAATTAATGCAAACGCTCCATAATGTCAACTCATTGCGGTTGACTCAGTATCGCTTTACCACGTTCGTGGAAACTGCCAACACAAAGGAACGCAGAAAGCAACGAGCATTTATTTCGCTATTTATTCTTACTCAAGTTGAAAAATTGACTCAACCGGTGTAACGACCGCATGCATGCGCAACGCATATTTTGCATACCCCCCATCGATCACATTTCTCATCCATTCGTGGTTGATGCTCTCCATCGTACGACTTTTCCTTTTTTTTGCACGGAAAGACACACTCCTTTTCTCCACAGCAAGAAAATGTGCGTACACCCATCCGTGTGACACATGCATTGCAATATCCCATGCGTGCAAACGGTACACTTTCTCGCGCATGTTTTGGCTTCCACACAGCCACACAGTGGGAGAGTAAGATGAGCTTCCTCTGGTCGTCGACCACTTTTACCGAGAACTGCCGCAAAACTGAGTGCAAACGATCCGGAACGGCCGGTAGGGCATGTGAAACCATCGCACCGGATGAGGTGCGTGTGGGGTTCCGCCCTGCGAAACGATGCCAGTGCCGTTGCAAAATTACAGTCTGCGCAAAGACGCGCGTTTGCATCCATCTGGCACTGGTGGGAATTGGAGATGTTTACAGAAACTTGCGTGACGATCAGTTTGCATGGTAGAGAGCTTCTTCTCAAGAAGGAAGAAACATGGAACGAAAACATTTCTTTGATTTGTTTATTGCTTCCTAACGCAATGAAGAGTGCAGTTTTTTTTGCATAATACTATTTATTGATAGAATGTATCATTGCATTAGAATCATTTTATTGCTTACACTTATACTAAAGATATTATATATTGTAATGAGTAACAAATGCATTTCATCATACACAGAATTTTAGATCTTTTCAGAAACTAATGTTGCTAGGTTAATTTTAATATAATAGATTCGTTATTTTTTATTGCAAAACGTACTCATACTCATTCAAATTCTTTCTCTCAAGAACACATTCTTTCCAAACAATTCTTCAAAGTATGCTATGCTCTTTCAAGACTGTAAATATAAGTCACATTACATTAGCGAGCAAATATTTCCACTTTAAATGTTGAGATTTATTCTATAACAAGTAATCGTGTACTTCCAACGAAGACTTAAACACCATTCAGCGTGCCTAAAGAACTGACAAACAGAAGTGTACACGTATTTGTCCTTAAAAATGACCTAAAATCAGTTTGGGTCTAATTATTATCAAGTTGGAAACCAATATTCTCGCAATGTTTCCATAAAAGCATGTCTAAAACAGATTATATTTTGCAAAATTGAATGCAAAGAGAATTAAACTTTGGTTACGAAATCCAATAAAACATTCCCAAAAATAAAATCATTTGTTCCTTTGTATCATTCCAGAAAGCACCAAGCCCTAACGAAGTGTATCTCTTTGTTTATTTTGCTAATGAATTGTCAAGCAGATGAGAAAATAAAGAGCCCGAAGGGCAATGCAATCGAAATCCTCGCTGCGCAAGCACGTGTGGTGTTTGAGTGGGGAGTTCCGCTGAAAAGGAGCAACAACAGCCGCTGTGTGAAGTGGTTCTGTTTGCTCGTTCGTTCAAGTATAGCAAGCATGGGCGTTATGCTTTCTCTAATTGAGATACAAACAAATGGTTTGTTGAGTTTGCTTACCGATGAGGTGGAGAATAAATATGAAGACGAATTGCTTAAAACGAAGACATACCTGAAACGACAGAGAAAAAAAGCATTACTTTATATGATGCACACATGATTTGGAAAATGTTTGATAATTTACAAACAACTAAATTGATTGCAATAGTAATGATAAGCTTCAAACAGCAGACATTTATTGAACGCTCCACGTGAACGCTTCATTAGACAACGGACGATCAAACAAAGAAGTAACTTCTGCGCCACCTTCAATCCGTCGTGAGCCGAGCGTGTTTCATAATTAAAACCAACACGATTACCAACTTCAGCTGGAAAATTATCCACTCGTAAGCTACGACTTTGCCTCCCCATGTGCTCACATAATCGCCTTGGTAAACGCTGTTGGGTAAGGGAGGTAAATACGAAAGCTTCTTACAACTTCTCACAGAAACGCTCTCCCCCTTTTTGCCCATCAACCAATTCCCTTCACAGAAAAACACATCCTTTTACCCTTTCCCCAAATCGTCTGCTATCGAAGACGAGACAAGAGTGCAAAAGAAGATTGACGTAAAGTTTTTGCTAATTGACATCCCTAGCTGAACGAAAGCCCGAATGAAAAAGGAGAAAATCTTACCACCAGCGATGGAGAAAATACATCCCACTGGGCAGAGCGTAAAGCTCCTCCTCAAGCACACTTACGAGTCCTTGCTTGTGTCTGACCGGTGGATTTCCCAAACACAGTGGAATGAGCGACAGTAAAGCGCCCACAACAACCGTCCAGCAGTGATGGAATCAACCAAAATCAGAAATCACAACCGAACACGTTTTCTTGCATTTTCTTCTCGAGTGAGTCCTCGTCCAACTCCGGATTAGGGACAGTTTTACTTCGCCAATCGTTACAACCCGGCGACACGGCAGGGACGTTCGATTGAAGAAGGAATTGAGATTTGAGGGCTTTTCTTCCAGGCCTCTCCAGCCACCTTATTTGGACCCTCATTTGTCAAGCGAGCTGACGGCTGCTTGTTCCACCTCCCAGCCGATGATGTCCTGCGTCCGCTTTGATAAGGATCGTTGTGTGTGTGTGTGTGCGCGCCTTTCGAAACCGTTCGCATCGATGCACTAATCGTCACTTTTAATCAATCGTGATTGACAGACATAGAAAGATGTTCCCATCCACCAGTACACTCAGTGTGATACGATTTTCTGCCCTTCCGGTCACGGGCTCCGGATTGCGCTGGCAATCGAGCTGAACGTTTCCATCCAGCCAGACGGTGAATCAAATCCGATTGACGATCATCATCAAAAACATATAAATCATCGGGATTTTCTTTTTCTAGTGTATCTGGCGTTTTTTTGTGTTTCTTCGTACGGTGTCCACCTTGAGCGAGCACTTGCTTGTCTCTGAGATTATCGAACCGGGCACGCTCAACCTGACACGACCTGCAGGTCTTGCTAGCTGCAAAAGTTGTAATTTTAGTAAACTGATCGAATTAAGCCGCAACCAACGGTTGTGCGCTTCAGCGAGAAAATCCCCACACAATGGTGCTTATTTTATGGTGGGCTCGTTTTGGTTTTTGCTGGACAAATGAACAAAATGAAAAATACCTGCCCCGTGCCGGGCGGGAAAGATTGATGAGCGCGAGCGTTCGGATTTTATGATTGGTTGATTTCGACCGGGCAACAAAGATTGGATCATTGAAGATGGGAAAAGAAAATTTTGATTCACAGTCGACTAAATACAAACAACAGTGGTATTTGAGTGATGTTTTACGATTTTTGGTTCATTTCACTTGCTTTTTTTTTTTAAAGAATTATGACAGTTCTTTGCGCTGAAAAAATCAAAATCGTTGAAACAGAACTAATACAACTATTAATCAAGATACAGAAATCGTAAATTATTCGGAAGAAAAATCAAACCCTCCATGCGCTACATAATTGAAAATGTATCTCCCACATTAAACAAACAATTGATCAAATACACACACAAACACAATAGCTAGTAAATCGACACTTTCACTTTCCCTTCGAGGGAGAACATTCCAAGAAATCTGAGGCGGATTCTGAGAAAAAAAACCTCTCCTTCACAATTTTCTTCATCTATCTTTTGTCGCTAAAATTATGTCACAAAAGAAACCGAAACATATCAAAGTAACAAAAAGACCCCCCAAACACACACACACAACCTAGAGCTGCCGGCAAAACTTAATGCCACTCTCCAGGTGCCGTCAGACGCAGCGACCAAACTCCGTCTTCGTCGTCGTCACCATCGCAACAACAAATCTTGCTTTTAAGGTGTTCAGAGTTTCTATGCTTTTTCACGCCCCATACAACAACAAATTGTTCGTTCAAGAGAGAAGTAGTGGTGGTGCTGGTGATGGTGACCATTTTCCGTCACACTCACTCGGCAATAGACCAGACAACGCTAGGAAAGCTGCCAAGGAGGGGTACTCTTGTTCTCCACTTTCACAAGCCATCGATCGCTATTGATAAATGAATTGAAACGATTGTTAATTAATTTCCCCGTGAAAACTTCCCGAGCGCTCAACAGCTAGTGGGCGAAAGAGCGAGCTGATGGAAGCGAGGGGAGGAAAAGTTTTTCCTTTTAAAGTATCCAGCCATCCGGAAGCTAGCAAAAAAAGTAGCAAAAGATGAGAGTTTTTCCTTTACGATGTTTGCTACGCTTCTCCTGTTGCGATATTGCCCGTGCATTAAACCATTTCGGCAGATGTTGTGAAGTGAATGTGGACGTAGTGATTTGTATTAAGGTTTGCAACAATTATGCTTTTCAGTTTGACGTGGAAGAATTGAAAAAAAAATCACACTCTTTCCCACGCAAATGCCCGGTGCAGAACACATTCCAATTATAACCAATTTCCACGTGATTGGTTTGTTTGATTTTCACTTATACTTTCCACCACCGTTCCCTTATCGCTCTGCATGTTGCGTGTAAAATAATTAACATCAAACGAAACAAAACAACGCCGAAGGATTATTTAAATTACAGCTCGCCAGGCTCGTTTTACGTACATGTGTATGCCTGCTGGGGGAGAACGTTGCAAAACAAAACACAAAACGCATGTTCAATTCAACCGAAACACAATTAACGCGCGTCCTCTGCCCAACCAGGTACATCGCATAAATGTGCTGAAGGTACGCACGGCAGGTTAAAGTATGGCCAAATGCCACGCAGCTGCGGAAACTTTGAGCAGAGCAGTTTTTCAGCAGTGTGGGCAGTTTTTCACGCGATCCAAAAAAAAAAACCCCAGAATATAACATTTCTACAAACAATAAGCGAAACATTTAATCAGCGCACGTGCTCCACGTGTCCGACAATCAGTCAGGAAAGCGTTTTGCTTCGCTGCAACAAATTGATCCACTATGAAATGGAGCCTTTTTTTTGCAGAGTAGTGATATTCCAGCGCGTGGCAACAGCAGATGTTGAATTTCATAGCATATCTTGGAGAGAAAAATAACAAACACAGCAGCCTTACTTAGGTACAGCAGGACCTGCTGGGACGTATCTCCAAAAAATTGTGCACACATGTTTACCCGTAACCTTCCCAGAAATCGTCCAACAAGGGAATTTCAGGTGCTCGAAAACGGAGCACACAGAAGGTTCGTTATATAGGCTCTGAATGTCTGACCCGTGGACAAAGTTTCACAGAGCAGCTGGAAGAAGCAGACGTGTAGAAGTCAAACTGACAGCTGACTTTACATGTACTAATTGAATGCAGCCTTCGAGGAGCGAAGAAAAGACCAACAAAGCTTATAGATTTTTTCCATTTAGGACGACCGATGCATAAAGGCCGAATTGCTAGAAATAGTTGTTCAAGCAACATTCAAGCTAAAATATATAAGCTTGAATAGGATCTTTATGTATTGTAATTTTTGGTTCCAATAAAAAATATATAAATGTAAGCATTAAAACAGTGATTATCGATTTCTATTATTACTTTTCAATCGTATGCTTGTAGCATTCAGTGCATTGCTTGTGCAGCTCGTAGCATTATGGGACCTTAGGTACTCTTGGCAAATAACACAGTCCAATAAACAGCATAGACTGAACATGTTCACCAAAAATACCAGACACATTAGGCAACACTGTAATGAATTGTGAGATTTTCAAAAGAATTAATTAAAATCCTGCAAACTTCACTCTGTGTTTTTGCGATGGAAAACGATGCCTCACTCGAAACTCCACTGCTTAATTATCTTTCACCCTATTCCGGGTAAAACTCAACCAGTCTGCTACTCGCAGTATGGCGGCATAGTAGTACCGCTTCACATACTGTGAACGTTTTCACCAAAAAAGCTGCAGGCTCTTTCCGGATCTGCAAGTTTGATTAATAGTTTCGAACCCTCACCCTGGAACATACACACCAAGCGCACCTAACAAAGAATGGCCACCACCACAACTGAATCCTCGCCCGCCTAGAAACATAACCACTTTACCAACAAATTCACCCAAAAGCCCAACCTCACCTCAAAGCGGGTGTTGATAATAAAAAAAGCCACAGCCGCGTTCGGTTCGGTCCTGTTCTGTTCCGTTCGGAGAGTGCCAACCTACGACTACGACACGGGAAGAAGACCCCAAAAGGGCGGAAGGTTAGGACACGCTGTGCCATTTTTCAAACCAAATCCGTAACCCCTTTTTCGTGCGAAAGACTCCCGCCGCCGCCGCTTTGCGAGTGTTGGAATCATTAATCTGAACCATTTTTAAACTCCTGCTCCTGTCTGTCTGCCGGTCTCGTCGTGTTTTACCAAAGTTCAATGCGGGTCTGCCTTTGCGAGGCTCGCGGTTAAGGATGCTCGGATCCTTCACGAGATCTCCTCCCCCCTTGCAACGGCTGCGAAATGCTTTAGTCGGTCAGTCGGAAGGACAGGGAATTCGGTCCCCCGGAAGGATGGTTTTGAGGCACGAGAGGCATCCCGCAAAACACGAAAGGTTCCATTGCGTTACACTGCCAGACCCACTGGAATGGTTTGCGTTACATGGCCACAAAACCGCCACGGAAAAGTCGTGCGCGATAAATTTAAAGTTTTTCCAGCAAGTCGGGAACAACGATGAGAGAAAAGGAAATGGAACAAGGATTTAAGCTTGTTTGCTGCTTGCTTTGCGTTGAGGAGTGCATGGGTAACCGTCCGTCGCAAGGCAGGATGAAAACGAAAGTGATAACGAAGGCTTTGTAGCAGTAATATATCATACGTTGTAAGAATAAGATCATTTATCAACTATTCTTAACGAAATAAACTATAAACTAAGCTGTTTTTGCTGACATCAAATATTTTGAAATTATACTCGAGCATCTATTTTAAGACAACAAAATATGATTGAGAATTTATGATTTAGAAACATTACTCAAAATAACATCCAAAAAGTGTTTATTAAGGAATATTTTTTTCAAAAAGGTTAAATCATAAATGACTGATTAGTATTCCCCGCTACAGAGTCCAACATTTCAATTCAATCCCCAAAAACACGTTTCACTTCTACCAGCGCTGAAAAGGCACTTTTTGCTTGAGCGTGGAAAATGGGCTATAATCAAACGGAAATCGGCTAGCCGAAAATTGAATTGCTCAACCGTGCTCTCGGGCCCCGGTGGTGGTGCTAGGGAATTAGGAAAAATCACTACCTGTGCAAACCATCGAACCGAAATCCGTTTCCGAATCACGCCGCTTTGCCCACGCTCATAAACAACGCGAGCGGCGACGAACGGAGTAGAAAACCTACACCACCACGTGGGCGCAAGGGAACACGTGGGGACGGCGATCAACGAGACACGATTTTCCCGAAAATCGGTTTCGATATTTCCACTCCTGCTATTATTCCGATAAATTGGTCTAATAGTTCAACCGGAGCAGTGTAGGCGAGAGAGAGAGAGAGAGAGAGCGCCTCGTGTGAGCTCACAACAAAGAGGCGAAAACCCCAGCGCACCGGCAAATGGCGAATGGAGCGTAACGATCCCGGACAGTTTCGTGAATCAAGCGGTATAGGTATGAGGGAGCAGGTGGTGAGGGATAGTTTTTGGAGTCACGGGCAAAAACTAATGAACATCCACGAGAAGTTAAACGGCGCTGTGACAAAAAGGACCCAACCGGGTTTGCGGTATGCTCTTCAAACCTGTGACGCATATCGGGGCCTGTGCGGGTTTGGTTCTGGATTCATCTAGCAACGCTAAAACAGCTCTCTTTAGTTCTAATAATTTCATTAAATATCACAAATACTCTATCACCCCTTTGGTCCCAGGCCATGCTCCTCCTTGCCGTCGGTATGTATGCTGCCTCCGGCAAGTCACCCAATAGGGGATCAGGCAACAACACGGTTACGGTTCTGTTGGAATTGCAATTCTTCAAGCGTACAGTATTTATCGATATTTGACATGTAAATAGAGCGACCTTCCCCTGCGGCCCGGCACTGCACTGTGCGTGGCCGTTAGCTCCAACCGACGCATACCGAGAGCGTAGCGAACCCACATCATGAGCACTGCCCAGAAATCCTTCGCCTCGGCCAAACCACCTTCTCTCACAATCGGGCTTGTGTGTGAAAATATAATTAATTGTTTGTTAATTTCAGTCGACCGTTGCATGCGGATAGTTTGCTTAGGCTCCGAGTTCCTGGACCGGGCTACGGAAAGGGGAGAGAGAGGAGGTATCCAGAGGAGGCTACGCGGGTAGGATATTTGAAATTTCGAGCCCAGCTGGCCGTCGAGCGTCAACTCCCGCATTCGACCGCAGGACATTTAAGGTGGAAAAACAAACTCTCGTCGTGCGAGGCGCAACCACACAGCCGACCGGATACACACACGCCGGACGTGGTTCCCGCAGGATCGTGCGGTCGAAATGTTTCCGGAGCTAGCCTGTCCGGTGTCACACGCGCCCGCTGCGGTATGGAGATTTGCGAGTTTTGCGAGCCGTGCGCGCGCGCCTGTTTGAATGCCGGATGCGTTGGTGGAATATATGAATGGGCCGCCGGTGCTGGGTAGGGGAGGTTTGTGCAGTCGGAACCGTAAATGATCCTGCGTTGTGTGTGTGTGTGTGTGTGTTTTGGAGCTATAAATAAAACGCAAATATACTGCAAAATTAGACGAAAAAAAGGGGCGCAAATGCGAGACAAGTTTGGGATGTATTATGCGGTGTAAAGGCGACCTGTTACACAATTCCATGTCAGTGTCTGCCTTTGAGCATAACGACACACAAGAGCTTTGGCTGATTAACTTATTTAATAGGTTTAATAACAAATTGTGTTTATAAATAAATAAGAAAAAAAATTGAAATTGCAGTAATTTTACTTTAAACTATGAAGAAACTGCAATAGAACAGGGATGACACAGTAATACACTATAATTTAGTTGGTGGTGGCATCTATTCTCTAATTGTTTTGACAATGGATATTTATATTAATAATATATTAATAAGTTGTCTTGTTGGTGTAAACGTTGAAGTGATACTTCAAGGTATGAAATATACAAATAAAACGATAAATTGTGCAATTTGTGGAAAAAAGTACAACTAAAATAACAAGATAACTATAATATAATAATAATAATAATAATAATAATAATAATAATAATAATGATAATAATAATAATAATAATAAAAATAACAATCATAATCATAATAATAATAATAATAATAAAAATAATAATAATAATAAAAATAATAATAATAATAAAAATAATAATAATCATAATAATAAAAATAATAATAATAATAACAATAATAATTATAATAATAATAAAAATAATAATAATAATAAAAATAATAATAATAACAACAACAATAACAATAATAATAATAATACTAATAATAATAATAATGATAATAATAATAATAATAATAATAATAATAATAATAATAATAATAATAATAATAATAATAATAATGATAATAATAATAATAATAATAATAATATTAATAATAATAATAATAATATTAATAATAATAATAATAAAAATAATAATAATAATAATAATAATAATAATAATAATAATAATATTAACAGTAATAATAATAATAATAATAGTAACAATAAAAATAACAATAACAATAATAATAATAATAATAATTTTAATAATAATAATTTTAATAATAATAATAATAATAATAATAATAATAAAAATATTAATACTAATAATATTAATAATAAAAATACAAATAATAACATTCATAGTAAATATTTATTAAATAAATAAATATAAATATCATTCATAATAAGAATAATCAAAATTATTATATTTTTAATAATAATAATAATAATAATAAATTAATTAAATATAGCGATAATACAAGTAATAAGAATAATAAATATAATGGTCATACTGGAATGTTAACTCCATCCAAAAAAAGAGAGATAGTAACTTCAAGCTTGTTATTTTCCATAATCCTTAAACGCGTCCAATGCGTGTTAAATTGCGCATTCAGTGATTATCACTCAATTATTTCAACACCTCAACATCAACTCACACTTCAAAGATATTCCCTCGATTCTCGATGACCAGAGGTCTCTATAAAGTTAACGGCCGTTACTTCTTCATCCACCCACATACATTGAACGACCCTGCCAAAAGAACATCAATTGAACTGCGCTCACCACGGGCCAGATGTTTCCCGATGGGGCCAATTACACTCATCCACATGCCTGCAGAGCCGAAAGTTCAACAGCCGGTTGATGTATGCACCGTATCTCAACCATCTTCTTCTGGCCCGAGCTCTTATAAAATAAAGCAATAAACCACTCAAAACGGAACGGTTTGGTGAAAGAAATAAAAAGAGGAACCGGCATACAACATATGCCCACGAGTTCGTTTCTTCTCCTTTTCTAACCGATCATCATTTTGGACGAGCATACTCCTTTCTTTCTGCCAGCTAACTCCCGAAAAGCAGCGTATCAATAAAATTAGCCATTTTATTGCCCATCGTTAAGCGCATGCTTATCAAACAAACCACCGTGTGCTGATGCCGCTGCTGCTGCTACAGATGATCCCATCCAAAAATTAAGCTAATTGATACCGACGAAGGGGGCGGATTAACGGTTGGGAAGATAGAAACAAAAAACACTCCCAAGAGAGCAAAAGAAAGGGCGAAATTAAACAAACAACGATCAGACGGCGGGACGACTTTGAAGCGCGCGTTGCGCAAACGAGTGACGGTCCCGCTGTGGCGGTAGACGCACGAGTCACCCTTTGCACCAACGTTCTCTACCTAAGACATCTAATCCCTCGGTACGATGTTTGGTCTAGTGTTGCTTGTGAAAGTGAAACCTCTTCAGCGTGTATTGGAAGCGTTTTTGAGCGAGGGAGGGTTCGGCGACAAATTTATGACACGTTTCCAAATGTGTGATCCTCGCGTGTGCGCACGCAGTGAGATGCACCCATCCATAAAACACACCTGTCAAACGGTGAGATCGGTCCGTTCGGCTGAAGGCGATCCTTGCGGCTGTGAATTCGGTAGAAGAAAATGAATATAGGGAATGGAAATGATGAGACCTATTTCCGTTGCTCTGTGTCAAGAATAGCTTACGAGTAATGCAATTGATGTTCACATTCCTTTATACACACTGTTTAACGTTAAGATTACGTGATGTAATTGAACCTAAGCAACATTCCAACGGAGATATTGTAAAACTAAACTATGATTAGGTTTCAGAAGATATCAACTATTCAAGTTTGCTGGTACAATCTTCAGAAATAAGATCTTCAGAAATAAGAGGATGATTTTCAACCGTTCATTTGAAACTATCAAAAATATGTTTAAATAGGATAGACAACAGACATGTGAAATCAATAGAATTTAAACATCCTTATGTCCGTTAATTTGGAACTTCATCATCTATGACATTTATGTAAGTTAATAAGGCCAATTCCTTGAAACAAAATTATTCTGTTCAGCCTTTATTCTTTTCATAAAAAAAACATCCTAATTTCTAGCTGTCAAATTACGTGTACTTAATTTCAATCACAATCTGCACTCGGGCAACCGGTACCTTCGCAATCAGGTTCACAGCAAAAATACACATCACTCGTTATTACATTGTTACGCAATAGCAGTAGCGTAACACGTATCGCGTGTCACATTATCGTCACTCCTCAAAAGCTGTCCCTCACTCTCACGCTGGCACAAATCACGGTCGAAGCCGAACGAACTTGAGAACCTGTTTGTCAAAAATATCATTCCGAGGTAAATATTTAACTAAGCATGAGAAGGCAATCCAACAACTTGGATTCTTGGAGAATCGCAGCTACCGGGGCATGGAACGCAAACACATACTCACTCCTTGCAAGAAGCAATTCAGTGGCGCGCGAGAGTGGAGTGAAAGAAATCTTGTACCGTGCATTGCAAGCACAAAAAGTACAACAAACAACAAACCGATCGATGGAAACCATGTTTGCGCTGAAGTTAGCCAAGTCGTGGAGTGTTGACGAGACGTCGTATCGGTTCTTTAGATATTTCCAAACTTGTGGTATTAAGGAGTTGCTTTCACTCCACTAGAGGAAAAAAAAAAGATATCTCTAGTGATAGATGGGATGATTTGAACAGATCAAACATTTTTGGAAAGTGCAATTGCTACTTATGTATACTTATGAGCTGGTGTTAGGCAAGTAACATTATCAACAAATACTCAGAACGATGGTTAATACCGGCTCCAAAACAGAGCTTGCTACTGTTAATGTTTTCATTTTACTATTAGGTATGTTAATTGAAGCGCCGCTTACAACGCAGCATTCTTCATTAGAAATTAAAATATTCACTACCACGGTACGCCCCACGCTCGTCGTTCACTTTCGGGGGAAAATTCAATCAATTATTATCGAAATGTGATACAAGGCACAAGGCACTTACATCAAAGGAAACCAGGGCCCACGCACACAGAACGTCTCGCCATCTCGACCGGGTGCGCTCGTGGGCGACACGCGTTCTGTCGCCCGGGCCTTTTTTTCGCAAGCTTTTCGCTTGTCGAGCAGCCCATTTCGCCGTTCCACCGATAGGACACAAACGCCTGAGAGCAATTAAATCATTTCAAATTCAACAGTTTTGTCTGGATCTTCTTGGCAAAACACAAACGAAGAAGAAAACTGCGAAACAGCATCAAACGCAACCGGCATCGAGTGTGTCCGGGCTCCGCCGAGCTCGCTGAGTGATTTGCAGATAATTCGCGTGAAGTGGTGGCGTGGATCGTGGAAACTCAAACAAATTTCGCAGGATAAGCTCGGCCGCGGGAAAGAAACACAAAGTAGCGTTCCGGTTTGGTGGTCCTTCTCGCCGCACGACACGATTCGCACCAGCTAAAGAAGTCGGGTGGGAGGAGAGATTGGAATATTTCAACGCGAAATTCCATAATCATAATCATAATTATTCACCAAAAACTTCAAACACACAAATCACATTAACAAGAAGTGAGCGGAAGCGAGCCGTCGGTGGCTTCCTCGAAGCGGATACACTTCTTCCCATAATCAAACTTGTGCATATTTTTGCCTTCCAAATGCTCTCGTAAGGACGGCCGGCGGAAAAGCGGCTGATGCTTTTCTTTGTTCTGCCAATGTCCAAGAAAAGATACACCGAGCATCCACTATGGGAACGGGGGTAATGGGGTGCGAGGAGTTACGCAAAATAGTCGCTCGTTAGTCGCGAATCACAAAACACGAAGAGAATTGGGTCTTCCCCAAAAAACCCTTCAAAGCGACTGTTTGGCTTGGGGTTTTTTCCTCAATATTTTTGCCCTCTTTTGCCCTGAACTGAACTCGAGTTTGACGTGTATCTGCCATCGCGCAATACGCAAATGCGATCGAAATGCGAAACGAGAAACGGAAGTGAGCTGTGAAAATGAGCCACATTGACGGCACTTCAACCGACAACCAAACACACGCGCCATGGTAAACGGAAATATGAATGCCTAGCGCGTGGAGAAAGGCGCCTTACCAAAACGGCCCTTTCACTAACCGGGGCCGTTCGGGATGGTTGCACAAGAACGGACCCAAAGCAAGAGAGAGAGAGAGAGAAAGACAGACATAGATGGTTCAAAGGATCGTACCGAAATTGACGAAACAAATTTGCGCTCGAAAGGAGCAAGGCCACCCTTGGTTCGAGGCGCTTAGGCAAGCCGGGGAGAGAGGTTGTTGGTCCTCCGCATTTCCACACTCCTTTCAGTGTGAGCATTCAGGTGGAAGCCGAACGGTAGTACAAACAGCTTTCCTGTCCGCACACTGCCAAACGCCACTGTCATCATTATGACACGACACCGGTTCCTAGCTTTCTGGACAATTTGTGCTAAATTGAATGTTGTGGTTTTTCCACCCTCCCACTCCAAACTGAACACGAAAAATAAAATCGATCGAACCAAACTCGCCCGAACAGTGTCCTTCCGGAAAATGTTTGTTTGGTTGGCTGGGGGGCTGGGGAAGAAAATCGCGCTGAATCGATACGCACGCCTACAGCAGAGGGGGCAGAAGAGAAAGAGGAACGGCGCGCTTAACCCAAACCAAATGCCTTTTTTCCGTGCGTCTCGGAATAGCGAAATACTTTTCCCGGGAACAAAAAGATCAAAGCGGTGCTATCGCCCGCGAATGTTGTTTGTTGCGCGCTAGCAATAACAAGTTATTGTTTCAAGATAATTCTACACGGCTATGGAATGTGGGGCTTTTTTGCGAGTACAGGGAAGTGGTTCAGGCGGTGGCTTGTAGGCACATTTTCGGCTGGTCTGCAGTTCCCATTGGAGGCAGGAAAGCGGAATCCATAGGCAAAGTGGAAATGAATAATTTCCGCAAATACTCCCCCCGACGGATGGCTATCGGGACGGAAGCATTCGAAATTTTATCATACGCGTGGATGGTGTGGGGAGCAAAACATCAAACAGGACCCGTTTCCCATGGAGCGAGTATTTTTTAATTACAAAAATTCTTTACCCCGTGGCCCCTCTTCGCTACCGATGATACTGGGAAATGAAATGGAAATCATTAAATCATTCAGCGGTTAATAGAGCAATGCCTAATTAGCTTCCGTTCCTCTGTTTGGCGAGGATACCATTTTTACAATTGCAGGATTTTAAGCTTTTTCTCGAAATGGAAAAAAAATCTTAGAAAAAATGTTTACATTCTAAATTCTAAATTCTTAATATAAAAAAAACGATTTTTTTTTCTAAATTCTAACTTCTAAATATTTCTAAATATTTAAAATTATAGTTCTAAATATATGAAAAACGAGTGGCAATGATAACCTAACAATTTGAAAATAAGAATCCCACCGATCACATTCCTTACTGCCAATGAGAGAAAATATAACCGCACAAAGCTTTTCACTTTGACCCGACATGTATATTTTATAAATTACATTTTAATTTAAATTAAATCGAATCCGGAACACACGACTCGGTTTACGTGTTTTCTGCGTTCGGACACACGTAACTGTGGACATCACAACAAAGTTTTGATGTTCGGAAACTAGAAAAAATCGGCATTGGCTACATACTCCTCCATTACCTTTCGCGTTATTTTATTGCAGGAAACGTTTTATTTTAAATCCTGTAGTTGTTTTTCGCTCTTTTCCCCCTTTTCTTTTTTCCCGTGTGAAAAGGACAACGGAGGCCCTTTGGTGGGGTTCAAATGAGCAGCATTAAATAATGCACAGCGATACATTTAACGCGATTGACACCATCCCTTACACAGATGGATAGTAAAATGTTACAGCGGATGCTTTTATTTCAAATTGGAATAAA